>NW_012130098.1:2749835-2792230 GCF_000143395.1 Atta cephalotes | reverse complement strand
ACTAACTACTAACTACACTAACACGTAACACNCACACTACACACACTACAACACACACACACACACACACACACACACACACACACACACACACACACACACACACACACACACACACACACACACACACACACACACACACACACACACACACACACACACACACACACACACTATAACGAGTAATATATTGTATTTCTTTATTAATAAAACATATTTACGTGTTTAAATGAAATCTAATATAATTAAAAATTTAAGTAGTTATTTCAGTATAATTAAAATTTAGTTTAAATAAAATTTAGTAAAAAAAAATTTTATGTTTATAAAGTAAATTTAAATGTTCTACGTATAATAATCGATCACCGGAAATTGACGTATGATGATTCGTGTACAGACATTGAAAGATTAAAAGAGAAATGAGTATGTGAGAACACGCAGAACGTGCATACGCCGTCTATCTATCCGTCCGCAATTTTCTTCTTCGTCTTTTCTACATTATTCCGCATTGCCGTCGTGCGCCAACCGGAATATGGTCTCTCTCTATAGTACACACTCGCTTTCTTATAACATCGACGTTTTGTATACCTGAAAGCTGGAACGGGGAAGGCCTGTGCCGGACACATGAGAGTCAGCGGCTGATCGCAGTGAACTATGTATGTACGCGAATTCTCTGTCATCGGAAATTTCGGTTTTGTGCTGGCGACTGGTTCTACAAGAAAGCGAAAGAGAAAGCACGAGCGTACAGCACGTATTTGTGCAATTGTACAACGAAAATGTGATAATTTAAACTAATCGAATTTTATTTCTTGTTTTAAATAATTATTTAAAATTGCTGAGACAGGGCATATTAATAATTGTATTATTACAAAATAAATATTAAAACAATAAACAAATATTCAAAACAATAAAGAAAAGTTTTTTATGAGAAAAAAATGAGCTTGTTAATTTCACATTTTAAAAATATTTGCAATTTCAGAAAATAACCGAATTTAATTATGAATGCTCGTGTTCTTTCTATCACTCCTAGAGATACACAATTGTATTTTCTATTTGTAAATCTAAAACTGCCATGATATAACCTTGTCCCACCTATACGATGGCACAGGGAATCCTTGAGCAGGACAGAGTAGAGTCAAAGAGTCTCTCTGGTTTGAGATAAATCCGCGTGAGTTATCCATTGTCGGAAACTTTGGACGTACGCTCCCCACAGGTTCTACAAAAAGATCACGAGTGGAAGGAAACGTGTCAGAAACGCTGACAACGTTACAATGATCCACTTATGTATGCCAGGGGACAGGGAACCCTTTAAACTTATTAAAATGATAACTAACTCGAAATTCATTATTTAAACGGATAATTGTGTACAATTTGTGTCAAAATTCAATACTTTTTCAATATCGTGATAGGAATCATCATGAGGAATGCTTCTTCTAATTTACCATTATAATAATATAAAATAAATAAATCAGTTAGTAGATTATTGAACAAAGTAACAAAAATTTTAAATAATAAGCTTTAATGGTATGTACGGTTCTAAATAAATTAGTCTAAATTTTTGTAAATAACAAATTTATTTAGAATCGTACATACAATTCTGGTGAAAATTTTTCTAATAATTTTTACACGAATTGGAACATTTTTCAGAAATACTCAGAAATATTTGGAAAGTTCTCTACATCTTCTCTCAGAACTTCTCGTACAAGTGAATTCTGAAATATTCCGAAATTTCTCATCTCATTAATTTTTAAAATTTTTTAATTTTCTAGATTTTTTTTTGTAACATTTCATCAGAAATTATACTTACAAAAAAATCTTAAAAATCTTACGATATTTCATAAGTAACATATATAAAAAATTCTGAGAAAAGATGTAGATTTTCTGAGAAATGTTCCAATTCATATAAAAAAAATGTGAGAAAGTTATAAAATTATAGAGAAATTCTGAAAAATTATATAGAAATTCTAAAAAATTATACGAAAAATTCTGAGAAAAATTTTCACTAGGGAACTGAAAGCATAATATATTTAAAATTTTTGTCATTTTGTCCAATAATTGGGTATGTCCACTAACTGGATTGTTAATAACTGGTATATTTATTTTATTGTATAAACAAAATTCTAAAACTACAGGTTTTGACATTGATCTTATATCATCGTATTTAAATAATCGCCATTTTAATGATCTATCCTACCTATAAGACGGAAGCGGAAATCCTTGTGCAGGGCAAAAAAGTGGCAAGCTCCCGTTAGTCCTCGTCACGAATCCAATCAGGTTGACAATACTCGAAAGTTTTGGACGTGCGCTCGCTACGGGCTCTGCCAGTCGCAGTCCAGGAGAGAAGAAGATAAGTAATTGGAAAGGATAAGAGGAAAAGTGAAGATGACAGTGAGATGCACCACGATGAAACATCTTCGTGAATTTCGACTTACTTTTGAATAGGGACAGGGAACCCTTGAGCGGGACACGATAATGTGACAGATCCATCTTTAATCATACGAAACCCTCTGATGTCATCTATCGTCGGAAATTTCGGTTTCACACTGCCAACCGGCTCTAAACATTATTGAATCGTACGTACACACTATTACCGCTAACTAAAAATATCATCTATATGCAGGAGGACGGGGAACCCCTGAATCTCGTACTAAATCTGTACCTTGCAAATTTTGGCGATAAAAACGCAATGTAGCGCAATTTTATCTTTTAATGTCCAAATCTCTGTACTTAATGCTACAAATGTAGGTTTTATTTAACATTTAATTATAAAAATAATATAAAAAGAGATTTTCTCTCTAATAATATTGTATAAAATATGATAAGATACATAAATAAAGAATGAATATTAAAATGTATGAATAAAATATGTGTTAATTTAACATATGATAAATGTTAATTTTACTGAAAAAAATATGATTCCACAGTTTACTTACAAATTGCGTCGGTATTACATTTTTTTATATTAATTTTTTTTACATAACATTTGTGTTACTTTTTAATATATACTTTTTGTAAAATTAATACAAAAGTTAAATATTAAATTTAACACAAGTTTTCCAACTATTTGAGTCCTCTGACTTTTCCTTTGTGCAGGAGAGTTTAGGTGATTACTACACCTTTTAAATTTTCAATACTACATTTGAATATTTTCATATTATACATTTAAACTTAGATATATCAAAAGTCTTTTAAAATCGAGTTTTACGATAATCATATTATTTTTTAAAATTGTAATTTTACAATTCTGACACTAAAATTGAATTCAGCGATCCTAAAAATCTTTAAAAAGCAAGCTCTTTCATTAAAAAGTTCTAATTTTCAAAGATGAATACAGTGTTAGAACTTTTCATCAGTATTAATATAAAATTAAGACCATACCGCTAAAGAAGTTAGTTATATGACATGAGAGGATCACTGCAATATGTCAAGTATATCGTCATTATCCAACAGCTTCAAGCATCGAATATTTAATCGCAATTCCTTAATGGAGAATCAACGTGAGAGTCGCTTTAAGAGCAAAATGACATCAAGGTATTCGATAATGTAATACCTATATGAAGGGATCGGAAAGCCCTGAGCAGGACACAGGAGTGATAAAGTTCCGTTCGTAGACGTGATGAGACCGTTTATATTGCTGACGCTGGGGAACTTTGGACGTACGCTTCCCACAGGCTCTGCGACAGGTTACGAGGCCCAAGAAGAAAAGAGAAAGAAAGAAAAATACATACGACTTCGCCTAATACGACTTACTTGTACAAGGGGACAGGGAATCCCTGAGCAGGGCACAGCAACGTGACCGAGCCATCCTTTGTCGTTCGAAAGCTCCTGGAATCGTCGATCGTCGGGAACTTGGGTCTCACACTGCCAATCGGCTCTGATCATATCGTTTATAGTTGGAGATTTGCGTGCCCGCGACGAACGGTCATCCCGAAGGATTCGCGTTCGCTCGTAGTGTTGTAGTCTCTACCTGTACAGGGGAACGGGGAACCCCTGTGCCGGGCACATCAAGGCAGGGGAGTCTCCGACGAGAGTCCGGAAACCGCGCACGTCGTCCGTCGACGGAATCTTTGGGCGCACACTGCCCACTGGTTCTAAAATGCACGCCATTTTTGTTTTTTCTCATTCTTTTAACTCGCTTGTAATTTTGATGCGAATCAAGAATCGTCCTTGTGGAAAGATAAGCGATAAATTGACTCAACGTGACCGTATATGAATTTATGTATCTTCAAGAATGATGACACTAAATGCTTTAACTAGATCAATGAGAAGGAACAGGGAACCCCTGTGCATACATACACATACACATACACGATACAACGATTTGCTAAATAATGGCATAACAACAAAGATTATTGATATTGTCTGATAAAAGATTGAGATTCGCGTTTGATTATAAAAATTCTATTATTTCTCTAAGATAATTTTCAATTTAATTTCCATATGTTGTATAAATAAAATCTGATTTTAAGTAGCGATAAAAATCTGTTTTTTATCGCTAATTAAAATTTAAATAAATATATTTAAATTTTAGCTAACAAAAATAGACTATCTTCACCAATACAATTCCATCGTTCCTAAATAAATGAAATTATCTATACAGCACAGATGCTTACAGAAACATTGCTGCAACATTTTCAATGATACTACAACTACATTAATACTGGGTTGCAATGTTGCTATAATATTGCTGAAATAATCTGTATTGTATGGGTAATAATTCACCTGTTACTTTCGTTTTTACTAATTGCTTTACAATCTCATACAACACAGATCATACATTCCAACAATATTGCAATAATATTTGCAACATTCCAATAATATTACAGTAACATTGTAACATTACAGCAACTTCTATGCTCTAGAATTTTATTCCTTGTCGTTTTATAAATTACTGTTGTAATATATAATATATAATATATAATATATAAAATATATAATATATAATATATAATATATAAAATATATATTATAATATATAATATATAAAAGAAAATATCATTATTATAAAACCATCCTGCAACTACTTTATATGTTCCTTTAATATTGTTTCCAAGCGAGAATTGTTTTAATCTCTGTTCTGACCAAGAATATCGTACCTATGAGACGGTACTGGAAATCCTTGGGCAGGGCACAGAAGCGGTATATTGCCTTCCAAGCCCACAGAAAGTCCATTTATGTTGTCCATCGTAGGAAACTTTGGTCGCACACTGCCCATGGGTTCTGCATAACGAAAAGCCAGTAGAGCCATATACTTGTCAAGCTCTCTGCTCGCGTTTACCAATCATTATCATTATGGCTATATTGCATCTTGCTCTATCTATATATCTATCTTGCTCTAGTTATAGTAGCCCCTAGATTATTGCATCGCGTCTACGTAACTCGACAGCTTTGCCTACGCTATTGCACCGCTCATACGAACAAAGCAATTCGTTTATCGGTGTCATCCTGCTGATCAATGTAGATATTCAACGACTACGTGAAAGCGATAGCGAAACGAAAGTGATTTCGCGCTCAATGTCGCGTTGTGGTGCGATGAATCCATCGCAGTATATCTAAGAGAATTCCTTAATTCTAGACTACTCGAATTACATGATGTGCCATTGAATGAAGTAGTGATACAAGTCACGAACTAAAAGGAAAACAAAATTCTATAACAATTTAATGAGTTTCAGTTAGTTATAAAATTTCAATTTTTCATAAAAATTAATAAGATAAAACATGATTGAAAAGAATTCTTTGTAAAAAGAGGAAAATTATGGCTAGTATCATTGTCCCACTTAACGGTTCGAATGTTCCTGCTCATTTACTGCAAGAGCGAACAAAGACAATGCCGCTTAATTATACGATCGATTCCGCTTAATTCACAATATGAAACGAAGCTCAGCTGCGTTGAATACTAACATCTATAGAACCGTGCAGCATCCACACGGTGAAGTTCTCGGCTGAAAGAACATGTCCGTAAACTTACCACGCGAGAGCGAAGGACAGAGCCCGGAGATCACGGAAGGCGCCGCAAAGCATTTCGAAAGAATTTCGCACAAGTCATTTATTTTTTTTTTTCATTCATTTGTCTTTGGACATTTCCTCTCGAAATCGATTATATCAAGAGTCGAGTTTTGGACGGGCGGTGGCGCGTGCCCGCAGGGGTACCCTGTCCCAGCATTCAGGTTCACCCTCGAGCTTGATCGCGCTAAATGCCGGACATGCATTTCGGCTTTTCTAGATAAGATAATAAATTCAAAGATAAAGTTCGTAATGCAAAAATATCTCTTAACAGTCCTTCGCGTTTTCGAAAGAACCGAGCATGAAATCATCGATCAAGCTCGTTGGCGCAAACGATTGCACGTTCATAGAACGTTATATATCCAAAAGGACAACTGATTTTCCAAGAAAATACAATGCCTTTGCACAACAATAATAAGTAATTTAGAAATTAATTTAGAAGATTACACTAATTACTTGAAATATTAGAAATATAGTTTCGTGTATATATTTATTTTTGTGGAAAATCAATAATCTTTTGGATAATAATTTCGAACCTAAATACCTCACAATGAGAGAAATAGAAATAGCTAATAATAACGGCATTTAGAAATTGATGTTTCAAAATTTATGTTAAATTGGAAGAGATGTACCTATAAACTCTGATATTTAGAAGAAAAAAGGGAAAATATTTTATATCTGCATATAAATTTATATTTATATTAACCCGATTAATTTACAGCTACAACTAATCTACAACTCGGTAGATAAACAAATTATTATGCAACAACGGTTTTATAATTGATTAACTTCCATGATCGTAATATGCGTCTATAATATAATTAATAAAATTAATTGCCACAAATAACTGTATTTATATTGATCCAAAAAGTGAAAAATGTGAACTGTGATCTAGGTTCGAAATTAGAAATACGATTCTGATTTCTTTCAGAAAAACAGATATAGAACGTTGAGTTAGTGAAGCTGTATGAAAGCTTTCGCTTATATGAAAGGATGATCGAGAAACATTTGTCAAAGAGAGTGATGCTGAATCAGAATCGTAATTTCCGTACAAAAGGAACGAGACACTTCTGCGTTTTCACTCACCAGTAATGACGAGACGACCCTTCGTTGCAGATAGCCTAGTTTCGCCAGTGAGCCTATGCTTCGTGCGACATTGGTAAGTCTTATATCCATCTTCGGGTCCGACGTCCCTGATGTGCAGTTCTCCGGATGGCAGCACCAAGTATTTTCCATCTAAACCCGTTTCAGAGTTGCACACGTTAGTTATTGCATATTAATCCTTACGTAACTTATCGGGATAATCGATTGACTGATTATCGTATTATTTGATGTCATGCGATATTATTAAATTGATTAGTTACATCACCACCAATTAATTACAAAAACATATGTTATTAATATCAAGAGTCGATTATCCCGACTTAATTGCACGATGCTCGAATGACAATGATGTAATATTACACAAAAAGCTTCATTGAAGTATCTAAAAATTTAGCTAGATACCAATCTAAAAATAATTTAATATTGAATCATTAAAATAATTATAGAACGTTCAAGATTTGTTAGAATATCAAAACTTTTTGCTTATCATATTTTTAGAGTCCTATATAATATATTATTTTGATAAACCAAAAAGATTATTTTCAGATCTACCCAGTAAATATCAACTAAAAGTAATATAACATCAATATTATAATTTCATAATTAACGATGTAACTATTATATAACATATGTTATATTACATTTATATTGTTGAATATGAAATTATAATGTCGATGTTATATTACTCTTAATGTTTATTAGGTTAAAATAATTTTATTGGACCATTAAAATATTTATGTAGGACACTCAAGAAATAATTATTATAGAATGTCAAATATTTTGCTTATTATGCTTAAGCGTCCTACATAATTTTACATTATTTTAATAAAATAAAAAAGTTATTTTTAAATCTAACTAAATTTTTATATATTCGGCAAAATTGTTCTTTCTGTATACCATACTTCAAGCACAATGCTCTTACTTAATGTACCTGCATGCAGTATATGAATTCGCCGAACGCTGAATGAACACGGACCCTTCAATTTCCCGCTTCGACAATTCGGCGAATTCTTTATGAAATCAAAGCACGTTCATCAAACAATAGCAAAAGAATCTCGCGTTTCACTTACAGATTTATAAGAAAGATATTATACGAAATCACATCTTCATCTCTTTACGAATATGTAAATATATGCGATATTCTTCTTGCTCGTTGAAATATCCAGGAAATCTATATAATTTTTGTATCTATTACAATAACCGTAAAGAGAACAAAAAATAATCCTAAGTACGAAATCTATAGTATTTATTAATATTATGAACATACAAGATAAATTTAAATTATTTTGTAAAGACTTTATCATTAATTTTCCAAAAATAATTCTAGCAAATATCTATATATCACTTGCTGTAGATTATCTCAATAACGGGATATAACGAATTGCTGTTAATCCATTTTGCACGTTAAAGTTAATCTCCATTGTGGTTGAAAATCCAACGCCTCTAACAAATCTGATCGCTTTTGCGGCCGAATCTCATCGACAAACGAGACTTCCTGGATAGGCGAACTAGTTTCATGCGATCACACACAAGCTATCCACAGCCATTTAGCTACTATCACACAGAGAGGAGGGTACAGGTGAGAAGAGACGGATGGGCCGAATCAAACGACCGAAAAAAAAATCGGTGGAAAGAGGGAAGAGAGGTCTGGAACAGCGCGAGCAGCGGCAGTCAACGTCGTACAAATTTACGTACAAATTTCCACGTAAAATCCCGCATTGCACGGTACTTTTGAAACGAGGGGCATCAAAACAAGAGAACACGTATATCTTGTATTTCGTACGCGTGATATCAATTCGAGCGGTACTTGGTCGATAGAGCGGAGGCCGATGGAACGATTTAAACGACCTGGATTGGTATTTTTGTTGTTTTGCAACTATAAATTTGTATTGGCGAAATAGGTTATTCCCTTTTCCTGCCGTTTTCTTTTTTCCTCCCATGTGTCAAAATTTGTGTCAAAACCATTGTCACTGTGCACGTATTTCGTTCGGGATCTCGTGATTGAAACCAGCACGTTTTTAATTATTATTTATTTGTCACATTTGTCGGTTGAGCCGAGGATAATTTTTGCTCGAATGCGAAAGCGATCGTCAAATGGAGTGTCATTACTGAAAGGTGGTCGGACGACGTTAGTCATGAGAGAATCCTTGATCTCATTATCGCATACTAATAGCTTGCCGACCACTGTAATTCTACGTTTACCGAACGCTTGAAATGCATCGCTCTTACAGAACAAATAATCCAAAGAAAATACATTAAGTTTTTCAACTAAAATACAAGATATATTGAAAAGAAGGAAAAAAAAACGAAAAATCATAAAAAAAATTAATCGAAGAATCTGCTTCTAAACTGATTCTAAAAAATCTTCTGCATAGATGTTATCTCACGAATCATACAACTTCGATCATGGAATAATACACACATAAATAGAACATAGTTCTATGCGTTTATTTCTGTAATAAGTTTCCAGATAATATAGCCAATTTGATGGATTGCAAGTGACATAGAAATGGAAGATTCACGCGATATTCGAGCAGAGTGAAGATGATATGAAATATTGCGCCTTGTATGTACCGTAATCGGCGCTAGGATATATATCAGTGGTCTCGTCTTCGATCCAAGAGTCAACCTCGACGAATTCGGCGACGAAGCTCGGAATGTGACACTTGATAATTGCGGCGTTCCCCAGGACGTGTTCGTCCATCACGTTCACTGCATACCGCTGCCCGACAACTGCAACCAGACACCGATTTCCGGTTTTACCATAAGGCGCACATCTACCACCTGACAGGACGTGTCGATCATTCGTCGATTGATTACACACGATTGCGACTTCGTACAATTGACGATTTCGTCGATTTGTACGTAAAAAGTGATAATAGAAATTACGTTAATTTCATTATGAATTCATTAATTTCATTATGAATTAATTTTATAATGATAGCTGAGACATTACAATTGATAAATAAAATACTTAATTGTGTATTTATGTATGAGCTTATTCAACTATCGTTTATCCGCTTATTATATAAACGCAGTTTATTACGTAATTTCCATGTCTTAATAAAATTTATAAGCCGTGACAAAAGAGAAAAAGTTTCATTAATAAGAGCTAGTTTTTATTAATGTATTTATGTGTTATTTCATACCAAGAAAAGAGGAAGATATGATTAGGTATACTATTATATTGGCTCGAAGATAAATAGTCATCAAAATAATATATTGTAAACTTTAACGAATTCAATTTGAATGACACATTCGGTATTATCGCAGAAACTTATATCACAAAAATTTTAAGAATATTTTATTTTGGATAAGACAGCTTTAATAATATATTGGATGTTTACTTTCTGCAACATGATTAGAATGGAAAATTTATATTTTCCCTAAAAAATAAATATTATATATTGTACATATGAAAACAATTTAATAAGATCAATAGTTATGTTTAACAATACAATGTTACATTTTAAGAGAAAATTTTTTTATTTTATTTTAATTATTTTTAAAAACGTATCTATTTCTTAACAAACAAAAGTAATTTTTTTAGGTTCTAAATTGTCGCCTTTTTGTACTAATTTAAAATACAATAAAGAAAATCTGTAATTTTTAAAAATAATTTTTTTATTTTGTTGAAAAATACGTGTAATACATCCTTTAATTTAAAAAATGCTTCAGTTTTATTGCATATAGAATGTACAAAAAAAATTAAACATATAATAAATTTTCAGAATTTATAATTATAAAAACAGGTATTCAACGAATGATTTAGACATTATTTTCGAACTTGTACATAACGTAATCATCACGGTGGATTTTCAACGACTTGATAAATTCCGCTCAGCGAGCCTTTCATAATCAGGAATCCTATTCACGTCAACGTCGCATCTCTTTTCTTTGTGAATTAAAATAAACTCTATGGCAACTGAAGAATATGTTTCTATCAAAGAGAACTGGTCGCACAACCGGTCTTGAAATAGACGCGATCAATGTTCAACATTACATACGATTCGATTATACACGTTCAATAAACAAGTGGCATCGATGCACATCGCAACGATATGGAAGATATCTAATCGTATTACATGCGCCTTATACACTTCGCACACTTAAACAAACATGATACGTAGTATCATTAGGAGAAAAAGAGAAAACCGTAGAAAGCGCATGCAAGATATCGATTAACTCGGTCGAGCGATCCAGTTTTCACGTCTGTACTGACGTAGTGACTGATGATCTGCGCCTTATTCAAACAAAATTTGTGATTTGCCAGTTCATAAAGGAGAACACAATATACAGTGCGCTGCGTGCATCCCTTCAGTTTTTACTACCATATGATTGTGCGTCGGCGACGTAGCTGCCGCCGTTGGAATCGATCCATCCCACCACGTCCACGTGGTCGGCCACGAACGAGGGAACTTGACACTTGAAAATAGCCGCGTTGCCGCGTATCGCGAACTGATCGTAAACCTGAACCTCAAAGTATTGGGCGACCACTGCAAATGAAGTGAAAAAAAAACAAGAGTTTGGAGTTTGTTCTAGGCTGCCGAGTGTCGCCGGTGCGCTTTGATCACGCCGATTAAAATTCCAATGAGTCTGGCTCTCTGCAAACTAACTGGCCGCGTGGCCGCTGCAGCCAGCCTCCGGTCGTGCTGCTGTCGAGTCCAGCAACGTCCGGTGCACGTGAACATCGATCCAGTTAATCCGACTTAATCTAATTGCAAATTAACACAAATCCGGCACTCCGTCTCTTAATTTCACATAGAAATTTGTTCGTGTACATTGTATCAAAGAAGATCAATATGCGGCATATTTAACGAATATACCATAGTATTTAAATTCATATTTAACACAACATTTATCTCTCAATATTACTTCATAATCACAAACCGAATTTTATATCACTTAAGCTCTTATACGAATAAGATTTATCGTCTTAATTACTTTTATCTCACGAATTCATTAATAAATGAATAGTTACTAGACGCTTTTAAAATATGCAACACGCTTCGGAAAATAATATCCGTTTACGTAATCAAAAATTAAGTACAGAAATGAAATTATAACGTCTCGAGAATATGATGAAATTTAACATATTATAACTTCGCTTCATTAATTATAAATATTACATATTATGATATTACATGTAATGTTTTCAAGCACTGGCTAGCGCAGCCGTAAAGTAAATTCGATTATGTTACCGGGAATAATCAACGATCTTCTTTCTTTACTGAAAGTGGATCAAATCACTTGGTTGCGCGCAGGCGTTAATTCGCTTCTCGACCCTATTAATCTGACTTATCCTAATCCGAAGATCACGCAGAACGAGACCACTGCCGATTGCAAGCTCTGCCTCTATTCACTCTGCCTTTATCGATCTTTGAATAGAAAAGGTAAACTTTTCGGGATAGAACCTGCGTTCCATTCCATCGACCATCAACCTTTCTTTCCATTGTACGAGAATTCTGTCGAACGATACTAATATGTGCAAGACATATAGGTACATTACATGAATGAACCGTCTCTACTCATCTGAGACAAATATTGTACATTCTAATTTAATTGCAAAAGCTTTGAAAGATGGATATGTTATGAGAAATTTTAAGGATATAGGAAAAGAAATAAAAGAGATAAAGAAATAAAAAAAGTTATCTATAAAAAAAAAATAAAATTGCACTATAATATAATAGGATTTAGAAATAATATATGTGACAAAAATTTATAATTATTTCGCCATTTTGTTAATATTAGTTTCGTGCAATCAATATAAGTACCCTTTTCTTGTTGGCTATTCACGGTATAAATGGAACCATCCTCATCCTGCCATTCAATCACATCTACAAAATCCGCCACAAAGCTGGGTACGAGGCATTTCAGGGTTGCGGTATTTCCGCGTAAGACAAATTCGTCGATGACCCTCGTCTCGTAGAATTGTTGGACCACTGCAACGCGAGATTTCTCAAAGCTAATCGTGGTATATCATATCAAATTTTGTTTCACTTTTTGATGAACGCTACTCGAACCGAAAGACAATTAAAATTTTGCACAGCCATCGTATTTTTCGCCATTCAAATTATTATCTTTATATTCACTTTCCAGATGTTTATCTAGTACCTTAACGCTCTGATTTATTCATTATTACTATCATTATTCATTACTACTATCTCAGATTATCAAAGGTCAAAACCGAGAAATAATAAATAATTCTTGCAAATTATATTTAAATAGAAATATTTTTCAATAAAAAACAATATTTACAATCAATAAGATAGACATATATCGAAATTACTTTCTTGTTTTAAGAAAAAATTAAATCCTATTTATTTCTATATGTATATTATTATTTTAATAGCTACGAATTTATTCCGTTTTTGGTTATGCATAATTTATTTCCAATATATGATTATTTAATAACAATTAATGACATGTAAAAAAAGACTTTTCGATGTATTTTACAAATCAGTATCAATTGTGTTATTTTATTGAAATATATTTTCATACTTTGCAAGAATTTTGCAAAATTTTGCAAGATTTTTGTTATATATTTCTCACTTATGATATCATCTCTGAGATGTAATGGTGAATAAATAGGAATTTTAAATACACTTCCAAATGCGATTGCACAAGTGCACTAGATTATAGCAGATTCGAAAGTAAAAGTTGAAACTTGTCACGAGCTGCGAACTGCAACCAACAGTTGCTGGATTGCCTGGAAACGAATGAAAAGAAAGTGCAAGAGTTCGTTTAAGGGTGGGAAATGAAAATAACGGGGAAATAAAAAAATGGAGAAGCTACTCCGCAGACAATACAACGGCTCTCTACATCGATATCGACCGGCATCATACCGTATTCCTGACCGGACGTGTAAATCGTCCCGTCGTCGGCCACCCACTGATCCACCTGGACGAACTCGGACACGAAGCTCGGTATTTTGCATTTCATGATCGCGCTGTTAGCTCGGATCACGTATTCGTTCTCGGCTTCGGTAACGTAGAACTGCGAAACCACTGCCGGCAATGTGTTAACTCTCTGAGACACGGTGAGAAATAAATTGTTTCTTTGAATAAATTTGACAATTTAATTAAGTTATAACGATGAAATTTAAACGATTAATTTAGATTACTTTATGAAATAAATAAATCGACCAAATAGAAATTTAAAATATTTTTTGTCATTCTTTAACAAGAAATATCTTGGGTACGTCATAAAACTCCTTTTGTGTACATTTTTGTAAAAATGTATGCTTCAAAGAGTTAAATAGGCGGATCGACGGAAAATAAAATACGTCTTGAATAATAGGATCGTAAGAAAAAAAATATTAATGCGTTACTTTTGGTTAACAACGTTAGTAAACATAAATAAGCGTAAACACAAATATTTTCCACAGTGAATTGTATATGTATATAGACATAGACATAGGTTGCAAAGTAAAAAATTCAAGTAAAATTCAATATAATTATAATGGCTAACTGATTTTACTAGGAATCCAAAAAAATTGTCAATATTTTTAATTTATAAATTATTTTTTAATCAAGAAACAGATTACTGCAAATTCCAGAGTCCTACTAAATTCTTGAGTTACTTATTTTATAAGAATACTTTTCTATTAAATAAGAATAAACATTAAACATCCTAATCCATATACAAATTTTCAGTGGGATGCTTAAAATAATTAAGGACCGCCCAATGGGATTTGTAGTACCCTGTGCGACCGTAAGATCCGTCGGTAGATAGACCTCGCCATCTTCGCGAATCCATGCTTCGACAGTAACGAATTCTGCGATGTAACTGGGGATGCTGCATTTTAATATCGCGCTGTTTCCCCTTATAACGTATTCGGTCAAGATCTCCGGATTATAAGGCTGAGTGACGACTATATGTGGGGGATACATATTAAAATAATGTTCAATTTAATCAATAAGAAAGGTCGCTTTGTTTAAAAATAACCTCCATTATGTATGGAACGAAATTATATTGTTCATCGCTTTTCGTTTTTCATATTATTTATAGATGAAAAATTTTCCACAAGTAAATTGCAAAAAAAATTAGACATTAATAAACAAGAAAGTTCAAGCCTTTTAGAAAAATAAATCAAGAATAAATAATATTTTTATTAAAATAAAAAGCAATTAAAACTATAGGAGTAATTTGAAAACTTTCTGTATCACGATGTCCCATGAATATTTTTGTATATCGAAAATAATGCGAAACAAGTCATAATAATGCAAATCAAATTTCAAGAAAATAGTCGCTTCTATTCTCTCATATTTGACATTATTTTATATTGTCAAAACACGCTTACTGGACTCTGACATTACACCATGCTGAAATGAGAATTCAAGAATTTTTCCTATGCAATTTCTCGAACTTAATTACGCTCGCGTTCGCAGATACGATGTCGGCTTATTTTCTTAGGCCTATCGTAACTTTCACGGCGTGAGAGCCACCGGATGGTTCATTAACTCTCACGTATACATATGTGCTGCCGCCGCCGTTCAGCTGCCGTCAGATCAGACCGCGTGGCCGGCGGAAACGAATCGTTACCACGTGCCACTTTGAACTTTGACAAAGTTGGGCGAGGGGACAGGGTGTCTGAGTAGCAGACAGAGACAGGGGTGATACAACCGGAAAGAGAATTTCCTCGCTCTGCGTACTCATCATATGTACTTATTGGCCGACGTACTCATCAGCGATCATCATACAAATTGTACAATATTATACACATACTATAAGTTAATATATTAGTCACTAATTAGTTAATATATTATTATATATATATATTATAAATAAATTTTTATCTCAAAAATATGATTGCGCGTCAATTAAAATAATTTATTCAATTTCGCACAAATGCATTTTTATAAAAATCTGCAAAAATTTAATAAAAACAACAATAAAATCTGTATCGTAGTAAATATATTTTTTTAAGAAGATTATATGTGATCGTTGTAAAAATTTCTTAAAATCATTTCTTCTTTCTTCTTCAGCAATTTAACAATCTCATAAGTTCTCCACTTCATATACATATTGGCTATAGCAATGACTGTATTCAGCATAACGTTTATTTTGCAACTGTTAGAAGTTCTCTGCATAGATTGGATTATATTTTTAAATCTAGAAAAATAGTCTCAAATCAGTAAAGAAAACTTTAAACAATTATAAAATAAATATTCGTTATAAGCGATATCAGTTTTCTTCAGAGAGAATGAAGGAGACATAGAAATAAGAGGAAATAAATATCTTTCCAGCGTATCATCCCCCCCATTAGGATTCTGTTTTAGAAGGAATAATAAGAGAAAAGTGCGCTGGATGCAAAATAAAACACGTATGTAGGTGTATCATACCGTAATCAGTAGACGGTCTGAAGGTCGAACCGTCACTTCCCACCCACGATTCGACTGACACAAATTCGGCGACAAAGCTCGGTATGGTGCATTTTAAAATAGCCGCATTTCCACGTATCACGTATTCCGATACAACTTCCGCCTCATAATACTGAGTTACGACTGCAAAAGGTAATGGCGTATTATAATAGCGCATTGTGTGGCTGTACATCACATATCGCGTACTTTTGAACCACCATATCGCGTACTTTTGAACTTTTGCGTTACATTGTTGCGTGCCTAATCGAGAAGAAACATTTTTCTCGGTTCAGGACGCTGCATAACATTTTTTTAATTATCATCCGTATACATCGCTGTAGATAACAATCGCTTTACGCATGTTTATTCAATTATTCCTTAGAAATGAAACACATTTCTCTGGAGAAAATTAGGTGATTACGATCAAAGAGATTACAACATTAGAGTTGCACTCCAGCAGCTAGCATTGTACAATTTGATTCTATGCTCCACTATATAATTACGGAAACTGATTCTTAGATAGTAGATAGAAGTTTTGAGGTTTCGATTTACCCGAGAAATTGCATCAGTTATGCAGTCTTAAATAAAATCAAACGTTTCTGCATTCGTGTCCTAACCATTATTCAAATACAAATTAGCAAGTTCGATATATGTTTTAAAAAGTTATATTCTTAAATTAATTATCCTTCAATTAATTTAAATGAAATATCAGTCAGTTTTGTGATACATGATATATGATCAGATGAAAAAATTATATAAAAATTATATCGCATCTCTCGAACACAATATCGACGACGTTGACCAGTTCTTCATTCGCTGCCCACGCGGGTTCCAACTTTTCAAATTTCCTAAAAGTTTCGGAAACTATACCGTTATCCTGATCCGGATCAAAAGAATTTCCCTGATCGTCCTGCCAACCAATAACCTGAACAAATTCTGCGACGAAGCTCGGTATACTGCACTTGAGAATGGCCGCGTTGCCGCGTATTACATACTCATTGTTGACCTCGGATTGATAATATTGATGTACCACTGCAATAAATGATCAAAATAATCTATGCAAGCCCGATTTGTCTACTGAAGATAATAATGATGTCCACTCGTATCGGTTTCATTTTCATTGGACATATAATCATACATTTAACAGAGTATCGTATTTTATAATCGCTTCAAGTTGCTCGACTTTTTGACATATTATCTTTACACAGTACGAGATATACATTCATAAAAGATTTTTTTTAATATAAATTAATTTTCAAAAACCGAATGAAATATCGACGACGTTGACGGCAGCTTTGGGCGATATATTTCGCCATTACTCCGCGAGCAGAATTATTGTCATATCTTATATCAGCAGTCTATAATGACGGTATACGATCGATTGACTTTGCATGCATATATGCATACATATGTACATACATTGGATGCGTCGATACAACAATCTAAAAAAGAGTTTAAACTAAAAATTTCTTATTATATTTAATTGTAATTACGAGAACAATTATTACGTAATTAACGTACTAATTGCTTTTGTATTTTTATAAAATATTAGATAAATAATACAATGAGACATTAATATTATTATAGACAAAAATTAATTTAAAATATTATAAAAATTTTCATTATTATTTCTATTGTTAGTACGATCAATTAGCGTTGTTATTATTAATTTTTAGAACAGGAAAAAGGGAACAGACTAAAAATAAATATTATTAAATGAACTGACGGATTTAAAATATATAGACGGCGCGTCAGAAGTAAACTCTGGGTTTAATAGAAAAATGAGAGAGATAGCTGACAATGGTCAAATATCCAATCGTTTCAGTTAATACATTAGATATATCGTACATTGGATATAACGTTAACGAGATAAATGTTACGTATGCATATAAATATATATGTATATATATATATATATATATATATATATATATATATATATATGTAGTTATATACACATATGCTGGCCGTGGAAAGTGAACGACCCATATACTTTCGCGTTGCAACGTTCCAAATAGATTTGCATTTTGCTACCGTGGCAATTGAGATCAATATACGAGAAGCGGCCGAGTCGCACGGATGGTGTCAGTCACTCAACCGAACGACACGATGCATTTGTGCCTTCGAACTGAAATATATGACCGAATAATAATGATATTATCTTTTAATTGTCTCTATGCGAGGGGCATAACTGAATTGGGAAATTCATCTTTTATCTTTTTTTTAAATACATTTGTAAATGGTAAGGTCAAATGTGAATTTTGTTTTTATAAAACTATAAATATCTTTTAAATAATTAGAAAATCCACAATTTTTAATTTTATATCAATATGGATTAAAGATACGACAAAAATCTTCTGCTCGCAAGGAGAGATAAGGAGATCGGTTAATTCACTAATCATAATTCTAATTCTGTTTATACCAAAATCATCGCCAGGCACGAATTCCTCTCCCTGATCCGTATGCCAGGATAGGACTTTGACGAAATCGGCGACGAAAGAAGGAACGACACATTTCAAAATGGCACTGTTCCCACGGATCGCGTATTCTTTATTGACGTCGGTGTCGTAATACTGCGCCACCACTATAATTTCGTACACACAATGATATTCACAATACGTTGGGAATAATTTGTTCCAGCCTCAACGGCTCCAAGAAAATATAAATTTTTTTATAAATATATATTTAAAATATATATTTTTCTTTAAAATTGATTTTCTATCATTAATATACTAATCTTTAAAATGTATATGTCACTATATTTGAAATTATATGTAATATTTTTAACAATTAATAATATAATATTTTTAAACAATATAATATCTTATAGGATCACATGTGATAACATAAACTACAGAAATCAATGCCTTAAATAGTTTTTAATAATATTTTTAAATAATTATTGTTATTTAATTATCTTTATTTAATTGTTACTTTGTTTATCTAAAAAATTCATTTTAGAAATGTCTGTAAAGAATGAATTATATTTAACCGGTAAAAGATAAGAATGCAACTGGAAACTGTATTGTGCGGTCGATAAAGCACAATGACGTCAGATTTAATGACATCACTATATGTGATTCAGAAGCATTTTTAGTTTCACACGAACAGTATGATGACATCATTTAAAATTGGATTACATCGATCATGCAAAGAGCAATTTCCTAATTACTTGCGAGCAAATTGAGACTGGAGGAATCGAATATATTTTTCGCATAAACGGCGGCGGCAGATTGTAACATATTTAAAGAGCAATATCTAGTATCGAACTACATCTGATTGACACCGATATCTTTTATCGAATTGGAGTTTTTTTAAAGGACTTCGGATAATAATGTAGAAAAAATAGTATGCACCAAAAAGCGTGCTTTTTCGCTGAAAAGAATAATTTTTATATTTTCTAATATTTAGCCATCTTATTAAAAAAATTCTATCTAAAAATATAATTTTAACCTTAAATTTTAATCTCAAATGTATTATATATGTATATTGCAAAATTAATTCAAAATTTTTAAGTAAAAATTTCTAGCGCTTAAGATTACATTAAAATATTACAATAAAGTATCTAATAAAAATTTTAACTTAAAAATAATTTTTATTTTGTTACACAGAATGTTTCTGCAATTATTGACCTATGATTTTAATATTTTTTGTCAAACTAAAATTCAAACGTTAAAAACGTTAAAAATTCAAACTATTTCCTTTCATCTTTATGATTTTAATAAACTAACATAAATTCTAATTGTATTTTAATAACTAACATAAATTCATTTTGATATTAAATGTAAAGAAAGTTGAGTTTCTATCAGAAATCGATCTCAAATTCGAATTTACTTGAATTTAAATTTAAAGACGCTCTTTATTTTTTTGAACATCCTATATAAAATGTAGATGGCTAAATGATAAATGCGTAATGGATAAATGTAAAGATTGACACTTACCGGCTCTCACGTTGACATCACGGCTGTGTACCGAACCTGCAGGAGAACGTGCTAAACAGGTATAGACTTGAGCGTGAACTTCTTGACGATAATCTTCAGCACGGAAAGGAGGGAACACCAAATTTCCGTTCGGCATAACCTATGAAGGACCAATAACTATAGAACTGTAGTACTGTAGAAACTAAATTATAAATTATACGTAATAATGCATGCAGCAAGCTTGGATAATTAAAGCGTCCTTCACGATCACGTGAATGAATGTGGGATGGTATGGGCGTTTAATAATTCCATTCATATATTGCAAATAAGTATTTGATACTGGAACAACTAGTAATCGGCAGCTGTTTTGACAAATAGTTCATCGTCTCACACGAAAGAAAAAACTTTTATTCAATTTTATATGCAGTTGACTAATTGTAAGTCGTACAGACGCGACGCGATGGTTAAATTGTACCATCATTATATTTTCTAAATGAAACATTGAATCTTTTTAAGATAACTTATTAAAAATTATTCATAAATATTATTTGTTGGATTTTAAGAAAATTTAAATTTTTTTTTTGATAAAAACTAATAATTGTTTATTAAAAGTACGATTTAGAAATCCAGTGGTACAATTTAATGACTCTATCTTATTCAAATACTAAAAGCTTATACTTTTTTAAAATCTTATTTAAACAAATTTTAATCTCTTCTATTTTTGTAACAATTTCATTTAAATGTTAAGGGATACAATGTTGGCAACTTTTCTCTATATTTTTTAATTAAGAACATTCATTTTGCTAACATTAATAGAATATAAAAACAAATGCTATAAGCGCGCGCATTTATTTTAAAACAATTTCATAAAACCTCTAAAAAAATCAATTTCTTTCAACATTGGTTTTAATACTTATTTAATTGTGACATTTTAATTGCAAAAAGAAATTAAAATTTGACACAATACCTGTCTCAATCCAGGAACATCTCCTACAGCAGTATTTCCATCGGAACGGACCCAGATGATATCTGGTTGTGGGTTTCCTCTTGCCTGACATTCAACGACGGCTCCAGTTCCATTTGAGAAATCAATCCGATTCGGAGGTTCCTTTACAAACACCGGTCCCATAGATGCATCTTCGGCAGAGATAACTGCAAGCAGAATGCAAAAGTTTTCGTAATCATACAAGCGTTTATATTATTTAACTTATTTCGAAAATGTACAATTTCGATTCTTTACATGATCGTTCGTGTTCTCAGCATTTTTTCCTTGAAATATTAGAGAGAGCAAAATGATTTGATTTTTTGTCTAAAAAAAGTTTTGGTATTCCAACAAATATTGTGCGTTATCAGCTCCCTTCTATATATCCTCCAACCAGAACCAACCAGAATATTTTTTTATTCCTATTTAATTCTCATTTATATTGTAAAAATTCTATAAACTATTTAAAAGAATTGAAAATAAATCAATTTGCGTATTTGAATATTTAATATTTAAAAAATATAATAAATATGAATTAAAAAATACTTAAATAAAAATTCAAAAATGTTTTTTTCTAATTGGTTGTAACTTTTTGTAATATAATATCAACGATAAAATACATTATTTAAGATATAAATACAATAAACGATTAATTTAATCATTTAAGCACTGTAAAAGTCATTTTTTAGTCACTGAACAGCTAAATTTTTTGGATAACCGATACTTAAATTGTTTTTCTTTTTAGTAGATTGAAAAGATAATTTTAAGATATTAAAACATATTTTTTCTTTAAACATTTTTATTTCAACATTTTACATTTTTATATGAAAAAGTGCATTTTTCTCATTTTGCTTATAATTATAAACATTTATATACAATTTTTTATAAATATATAACATATTTTCTAAAGATGATCAAAGTATATGTAAAAATTTATACAATAATTTTTATGTACTCGTAAAAAGTGATGAAAATTAATTCAGGACGATAGATCCTAGTCGTATACAAAGTTGCCAAAAACTATCATGTTTATTAAAGGTTAAAATATATCTTTTCAAGACGCATAACTAATTTTTCAGGAATTATTTTTTGCAATTGTAAGCGACAAGTCACGACTTCTTTGTAAAGATTAAAGTAATTTCTTTGTAAGGATAATAGAGCTAATGTAATACAAAGACTGCAACGGAGTTTTTATTACGAAAAAGAAATGTTTCGTTGGACAGAACGAAATGTAAGGGACGCTTAATAGCTTGTGGGAACATTAGCACGAAGCCAATTAATTTAAAGTGTCACGAGACGTTTTGTCTCGTGTCTTCGGGTTTCGCTTATCATTCGTTTCAACTAGGATATGCGACACCCACATTCAATTGGCGCGTTGCCAATTGCAGCAAACAACAGGTTGTCAAGTCTGTTATTGAATAATATGCGATCAACGTCATGTGACCATAAGGGAGACGACAATGCGTGATTCCTTTTCCGTCGTGGCAAGCTGCGCTCTTCGACTATGTCGGTACCATTGGTAGCGACAAGTTATAGCCATTGATGGCAACTTAAGTGCCATTGACTGTAAATTTATTACAAATTCATGAATTGCACGTTCCATTTCATAAGAAACAAAAGAATCACAAACAGTTTCCGTGCAATTATTTCTCGATACAATAACTGCGTTCAGCAGAGAAAATTAATCAGTTAGCGCTTAGTGATTTTTTTTTAATGTGATTGGTTCTTACCTTTAGTTCTTCGTTAAATATAGGAAACCAATCGTATGAAAGATTCACTAAGTGCTAACTGATTAGTTTTCTCTGCTGGACGCAGCCAATGTGTATCTATAAGCAGTTATCACATAATTAAAAGATTTTTCACAAATAATGATTAAATTCATTTTTTATAATCTATAGCGCCAAATCATTATCTAGTAATGTTATATCGTGAACAATTTTATTCAAGCAAGAATCAAATAAAAAATGAAAAATATAAGAATTTAACATTTTCAAAAGAACAATTTATGTTTCGTTAAGAATAATTTATAAATAAATTTTGTAAATAAAAAGTGAATTTATTATATTATACTTTAAAAAATATTTTCTCTTTTATCTTTAATGTTATTCATCATGTATATCATTATTAATGTTATAGAGAAAGACGTAATAGATATAAAATATTGATACAGTTAGCGCTTTTCTTACCTAGATGGTTTATTTCGTATAATATAATATCCCTAAAAAAAAAACCTCTTTAAAAAAGAAGAAATATACGCCAAGTGCATAAAAAAGGTATCGAAAGTTTATTATAGGAGTATATCGTACTGCAATTTTCGCGCACGTAACCACCTACTACTGATTCACCGCGACAGGGATCGCAGCGAAGCGAGAGCGTATAAACCCGGCACAGTATAAAATCAAGTTACGAAGAACCGGTTGGTGAAGCGTGCGCCGTTGGAGCAAGCAGGCAGGCAGGATACATATATAGGTATAAAGGACAGGTGTTCCGAATTTTTGTCGTGGATACGCGCCTTCTGCTAGGCGAACGTCGGCTCACATAACTACAATTTTATGTCGCCTATTCTTGCCCTCCTCTAGCTTTCCCCACTCGCGTGCCGACGATAGCAAAATTTCTCAAGTAAGTTGCATTCAATTGAAGCAGATAACAAGAAATATCAACTTTTTACTTTTTTTGTGAATACGATGGATTACAACTTACATTTCTTTTCTTATTTTCACGAAGAAATGATTTTCCTAAAGTATTCAAAAACTTAACTAGATACAGATTTGGAAATAATTTTGTTGGACCATCAAGATACTTGTGGGAGTTTCAAACTTGTTGCTAAAAATGTCAAAATTTTTTGCAGCATTGTTCATTATAATCTTGACAAAAATAAAAATCGAAAATAGAATATAAGGATATAATTATTTTGATGATTCAACAAAATTACTCAGATCTGTATCTAGTTAAATTTTTAGATATTTCAAAATTATTCTTTCGATGTTTCTCTCCTTTTAGCTTCATCGTTACCCTCTTTCTTCTTTTCCCATATCTCTTTTTCCTTTTCTTAAATCTTTACATGTTGACAATGGCGTCAGGAAAGAGTTAAAAGGATTATACCAACGTAAGGGTATTACAATGATTAACTATGTGCGTACGGCAATTTCAATGGTGATTGTGCATTTACGTCCAAGGGTTACATTATTTATACGTTCTGTGCGGCACGTGCACGTGCACGGTGCAACAATGGCACAGGGTAGAGAATACTGTTGCGGTTGTACAACACAACGTGGCGGATGCGGTATGTTGCTGGTTGCACGAGGAGATATCGATCGCAGAAGTGGTATGTAAAACTTTTTTTCCGAGATTAAACTCTTACGCATCGATGGAAGACAAGATTCTTCCCGGTCGAGAACCGCTCTGTAATCTATATATAGCGATAGCTTCGAAACGTCCGGACATGCTGCATCGAATATATTTCCAGCGTGCACACACGCGCACACGTATCGCCACACGTGTGACTCACATGTGTATTCATCTGCTCGCACGTTTGTGTGTATGGGTGGGTATGTAAGCGTAAAATTCTGTGACATGCATAATAAAGAGAAATGTCAAATCGGTCGAAACCATAAGTCGGCGAAGGTGTCGAAAAAACGAACCGACTAAGTATAGTCTTTCGATAAAATTTTTGTTTCGAGTTTTCATTAATCAAGAATTAAAATTTAATAAATGCTTATGCTGGCAATATTTTCATTTTAAAACTGTTACATTTTGCAAAAAGTCATGTTTTTTTCAAGATAACAGTTTTTTTAATTGTTTATTTATCATTTACTAAATGATACAACTAAATAAAAGAATAATTGAACTTTCATTTAAATTTTAATTTAACTTAAACTTAAATTTAAATTTAATAATAATTTAAAGGAATAATTATTTTAAAGAGATAATATAGAATAATTTAATTTTATATATATATTAGCCTCATTAATCCTGCAATATTCTTTAGTTGTTTCTCAGAAAATCCTAGAATTAACAATCAAAATCTTTAAAATTGTTATTAGAATTATATTTGATTAACGCACATTGGTGCGCGAGGGTGGACATACAACTTTTATGCGTAGGTGGAGGAAGTCTGAAGAAATTCTTAAACCTCTTGTTCTTTCAGGTCGTATACTTCTATAAGTATGTCTGTTTCTGTTACTTCCTGTGAGATAACAAAATATGTTATAACAATAAATGTTTTCTTAAGTTTCACTTCCTCAAATTCAAGTGCGGATAGTACAAACTTCAATATTATTTTCAATGCGATTTACATTCAATAAAATATGTAAAATTAGGATTACATGTATAATTTCTGTCATTTTACGTATTTGACATTTATAATATCGATAAATTTATTTATAATTATTATTTGCCTCACAATTGAATTGAAATCTAGACTGTCTCATATACGTCCGATTTCACAAATTTTCAATAAAACTGAGTTATTATGAACTTCATTATAACTATCAATGAAATCCGTATGATCTCTTTTCAATTATTCGAAACTTCAAGCTCAATTAGAAGTATCGTGAATACTCCAATTTTATGCTCACTTTTCATCAATAAATGAACAGTAACGCAGATTTCGCATACATAATAAGCAGATTCACCTGGTGGTGAGTGCAATTCTTCTTGAAGTATGATGTGAGCATTCTGGGAACAGCAGCTGTTCCTTTCCCTCCCGATCTCTTCGTCCCCTTCATCTTAATTTCTTCTCCGACAGCTGCACTTCGAGATCCGCTCGAATTTATACCTCGGAACCTTTCACGATCCCAACTAACCGTCTGTTCAATTCAAAACGCTAGCACGAAATTATGTCAAAAAAGAAGCAGCGGCATGGACCGTTATAACAAATCACAACAAATAGGACTAAAATCGTTTGATTTTAATGATTAGATATTTGAAAATCGCGCGGCAACTTTAAATTATTAATGAAATGCGATATTAATCTTTCAGTTGTGTCAGTCTTTATATTATATTAAAAAATCCTATATAACAATTATAGAATAACAATTTCTATTTATAGAAATATCTTATGCTTTTATATTTTGTCATATCAGATTTAAATTTGTATATTGTAATTATACAATATAAATGAGACAATCAATTTCTTTAATTTTATTCTTGCTAGAAATTAATTAAAAATTTATGTTAATTAAGATTTATGTTAATTTTGTCTCAATATACTGATGAATTGGTGAAAATGTCCAAGGATATTTAGCGTCCGTCAAGTCTCAAGTATCATATTTGAAGCACGTGTATTATAAAGAACAGAATGTCATCTGAAGAACTTCACAATTTGATAAGCTAAGATGTATATTTTATAAAATCACAATAATGTATTGAAATGTATATCAGTTTCATAATTTATGGAAGAGGTTTTACAAATAGTTGTAAAAACATCAGGAATCACATTGCAATATACAATTTGCTGTAACAAAATTCTTTGAAACCGTGCAGCTTTAAAATAAATTAAAATTTTAGCTTTTGATGAAAATTCAATTTGTTTTCAAGTTTCTAATTAATTTTTGAATGTAATTCTTATTTCTATAATGCGTATTAGAAATTATATTAAAAATATCGTTTTGATGTCCAATCATTATCGTTATTGATTTAAAATCTGCATTTATTATTATTATTATTATTATATTTACGTCAAAGGCGATTCACACGGAGCGATTTTACTCTCTTTCAGCAAGCATCTTAGAGCTTCTGTTTAACGTACAAAAGTCGTGACTTGTCCTTCTTACATACGTAAACTTTTCTTCGATTTTTCACGTACATTGCCTGACCCTCATGCATCAATGTTTCTCCATAATTATCGTCGAGTCATGCTGAGAAACGCGAAGTGAATGAGATCTTTTCGTATGAAGTTGACTCACCCGTTGTCAATGTCAGGATAACAGCTAGCAGTAACATAGCGACGACGTGGATGGGTATCTTATACCCTCCGCCTGGAGGATCTCGCCACATCCTTATTGTGACTCTTCCGAGTGCACTGATTTTCACCTGATTTCACATAAAATACACTGAATGAACGATATACAGAATACACACACTTAGTAAGATCATCGCCGATGGTCTGCCACAATAATATTTCAATAATAATCGAAATAAGAATATTTATTTTGAGACACACATTTAACTATTTCATCATAAGTTAAGATAGATAAACACGAAAAAACTCTTACTTATTATTAGTTCAAGGCCAATTGATCAGTAACTGTTGAAAGCACAATCACTTTCAATGTGTGTTTGTGGCAATTTAACATGCATTAAACAATTTGCGTAATAGGTGAATGAAATTAATCGTTCTCTGCTAGTAAAACTAGATTAGATTAGGCAACAAGATTGACATCTTGTTGCCTTGAACCCTGATTAGTCGGTCATAATAATAAACATATCTGATAGATTAATCAGTTCTGATTAAGTGATTATTAAAGGATTTACAATAAAATTAAGATTGAAAATACTGATACGTCCGGCACACGCTAGCATGGAAATAAAATTGTTACATTAAATGTAGTTGTTTTTACGTAACAGTTCTGTGAGAAATTTTAATTTGTAAATAATTATTATAAATTTGCAAATTTCATGTATAGAATAACCATTGGAGAAGTTGAAATGAAACAGCTATTTTCTAACAAAAATAGCAGAGTGGAAAAAGTACTCCATAAAAGTAACTATATATAATAGTTACAGTTAAAAAGAAATCGCTACTTTTTAGTTACTTTTCTGTTAACATTTTGCAACGTTGTTTTGCATTATTATTTTAAATAAAAGAATTTTCAGATTTATACATTTCTAATATTCTAAATTATTTTATTTATTATATTATCATTCGATTATACGCTGTATTTATATTTACAATAAATGAATATATACACTTAGAATCAAAATTATAAAATTAATATTAAAACGCAACATATAAACGCAAAAAAGATCCTAACAATTTAATTCTTAGTAGCAAAACATTTACAGAATTTGATGATCAGAACTAAATTTATATTTCGATCACAAGAAATCATCGATTGTCATCAACACCGTACGTAATTGTTCGTAAATGTTAAAAGAATGCCGTTTCGCTTGATAAATATTCTGAAAAATATTTTCTACAACCCCTATTCTTCTAACAACAACAGCCAGAATAGGCGATTAAGGTAGCGAGAAAAATTCTGAAAAGCATGGAGTCTCTTTGGCATCCGTTCGTCCGCGATAATCCGCAGAACGCGAAAGCGCTATACCGCTATCTCGTTGCGGAACGGAGTGGAGGTGCACGTGCTGAATCGCTGATAGCAAGGGTTACGGTTGAAGAACAGCGGGTGAGTCGTGAACGGGGGGAGGGCGAAGGCGGGGAAGAAGTAATCGCGCGAGAGGGGATGAAGAGGAGAGGAGAGGAGGGAGGCAAAATGTGGCGGAGTTGAACGGCTCGTCACGGGGCTGCTCCCTCTTGGCGAGTTTATTGATCGCAGGGTGCGGAGCGGTTCAATCTACCCCTCGCAACGCGCGTCGCGCGGATGCGCGCCATGCTGCCATCCGGACTATTCGGAGCTCAGGGCTAGCCAGACGGCCGCGATGGTAGCGATGGTATCCGTGGACCCCCGCTAAATCCTCACCATCTCTCCTCACGTCAACTCCTCTCCCGCAACGGACCTACCGAAATTATTTTCTAATCCGACATCGGACGATGAGTCTCTCGCGGAAGTCGATCATATCGAGACATATGCCCGCATTTTACGTCAGCGTTACATCATGTAACTCGGCTTGTATGCAACGAGACGCGGGAAAATATTTTTACGCGGATGACTGAAGATCCAGAAGCGACGAAGACACAGTTTATACTCGCCGGGGACAATATCTCTCGATCGTGAAAAGAGATGAGAACATAAACTTGTTCACACTGCTGAACGGCTGATCTTTCCTGAGCGAAAAAAAAAATCGCGGACGCGTTAAGAGGAAAAGTTGAGAGAATCTCGGCGTGACAAGAAGTCGAAAGTGCAAAAAAGAACGAAATATCATATGAGAACCATATGAGAAACGGAGTAATCGACAAAAAAAGATCCACGCAGAGATACACCGTGCTAGCCTTTCCTGGGCCTTTCAAGTTTGAGAGAACGATTAGCACAAAGACGCAAACGGAATCGTTGCCCTAGATCTTAGCTGCTGTTCGTTCTTCTCGTAATCGATTGTCGTAAAAATTAATTCCTAGCTGATCGTTTAATTCCTTGAAGTCCGGGCGACCATCGGCGACCATCAATGATCGCGTCTTGTCGAATTCTCAGCTTCCGTTGGCGCAGAGAGGGTGGTGCATTTTAAATCGCCCACAAATTGGCACGCACACACCGCACGATCACTACCAATATGTTCCACCACACACACACGCACACAGACACAGGCATGCACGCACTCACACGCATATACACCCATACACTCAACCATTCACTAGCGATTTTGCAAAATCTGCTCCGATCCTTGTTTTCGCAGATTTCTCCTCGTCGAGGACCGTCGTCTCCTCGGGAGGATGAAAAGATCGTGATCTCGATTTCACGTACCGACGCTGTCGTATGTGAATTCGCAGGGACACAAAATGCACGTCGACCGGATCAGATGAGAACGGATGAACGAGCACTCCGATTCTACGAACGACTGATCGTAGAGTGCGGCGTCGTTTGCTTCGGAACGGCGGCTGTTCCTCGGCTATCTCGAGGTCGGCAGCGGTGGAGTGAGGATCGGTGGTGGGGGTCGTCGGCGTGAACACTCACGCTGCTCTGCGGGATGAGGGGTGCATTACCGACAGTGCCGTCCAGAAGGTTTAACCCCTTGGAACAACCTTCAAACCAATAAATATATATATATGTATGAAAAGATATGGAAATTGATATTTAAAATGTCAAATCGTATATATAACTTTCAATTTTTGTCAAAAAGATATAAAAATTTATAATGTTTCAGAAAACTTGTATAATTCGCATTTATATCGTCAAGCAGGTAAATTCAAACATTTACACAATGGATATGTAATCTATAAAATTAAATATATAATATTTATAAAGGTCAAGAACGGATACATTTTATACATTGGAATTTTTATATTTTTCGATAAAATTAATATGCAATGAAAAAAAATTGATATTTTAGTTATTTTACTAATTTTACGTTTGCACTCACAATGTGATGTATACTTATTGATCGTATATTTTAAATGAAGTTTACCTCGATGAGGTAATTAAATTGTGAGAATTATGTTTGCATTCGCCCAATATTTTGTCCAGGGTGCCAAAATTTAATCGACCGGCACTACTGGTTAGCCGACCTTTGTCGCACACGGCGGAAACGGCCAATGGACCAAAATATATGAAATATGTATATTTGTGTGCGAATGCATACACGAACATGTATACATGTGAGAGTATCTTCACGGATATTTGCAGAATGTTCGTAGGATTATTGCGGCGATAACTGATATCGGTGATCATAGAGCTATTACAAGAAATAGACAAATATATGATCAATAGGGAAATGCGATAAATTTGATCAATATAACAGCGAGAAATTATAACAAAATTTACAAAGTGCCCAATTAGTACGAAGTATAAGAAACGCTTTTATCATTACATCTTTTATTAATTCGATATTATCTGTTTACAAATTTGATAACTCCGATAAAATGCTACAAATAAAGAGTTTCTCTCACACAGATAATTTTATAATATTTTAGTAGAGAAATAGTATGTAATTATATAAAATAAATATATATAATATAATAATAGAATAAGTAGAATATATCAAAATGAAGTACGAGAAGGAACAATTTATATTAAAAATAATATTACATAATCATGTATAACGCTACACTTTACAAATAAAATGTTTTTTTAGATATGTAATGTATGTTTAAGTAAATATTTATGTTAATTTCTGGAAAATTCTCTTTATGTTCTCTCCATAATCTCAATTATATTATATTTTGCTTGTATAATTATATTCATTCAATTCATTACTTTTCATTACTTTTTCCGATAAAAGATGGGATGAATTTTGCTGTGCATAAATATTTTATATTTTACGGCAATAAGTTCTATTTATGTTGCATTTATTCAATAATATTTTTAGAAAAAATTATTAAATGAACATATTTCGATTTCAACATAATCAATTAATGAAAATTATTTAAAAACATTCTTAACTGATTCACATGTATGATCGCTCTTCTAATTTTAACATTATAATTTTAAATAATTCTTTTTTTCTTTCTACCTGTCTCTTTTCATAAAATACCTTGTAGAATTATATAAAATATAATACTCTGCTACAGTTTATTGATTTGAAAATCGCGGTTTTAAATATCAGCGGTGTCGCTATGATCGTGCGTGTCTACACATCTGTTTTTGACATTTCTGACAGTCTTACCAATTGTCGAGTTGAAGTATTTGAAGTTTGGAGTTTGTTTTCTGGCACGTCCAGCTCTCTTGTAAACTGTTGTAAACAGCTGCATCAAAATGGTAAATAAAGAAGAGGTGAAGAAAAATATAAAGGAATTGTGCAAGAATGACAAGTATTCGATTTTACTTCCCACTTATAATGAAGTGGAAAATTTGCCGATAATAATATGGCTCATTGTGAAATATATGGAGGAGAGGTAACTAGACATAACCTAGAATTGATCAAAATTTATGTATAATTAAAATAAAATAAAAATCAATAAACTTAAGCTGTACAATTAAAGAGTTTTGTTGTAATTTACAATGTTACAGTGAGCTTGCCTATGAAATTATTGTGATAGACGATGGTTCTCCAGATGGAACTCTGAATATGGCTAAGCAATTGCAACATGTCTATGGCGACGATAAAATAATCTTAAAACCGAGAGAGAAAAAACTGGGATTAGGAACTGCTTACATGCATGGAATTAAATATGCAACTGGAAACTTTATTGTTATCATGGACGCTGATTTATCTCATCATGTAAGTATCACATTAATGAATAAATGGAGAAGTAATAATGATAAGCGTTTCTATTCACATTCTTTAAATTTCAGCCCAAATTTATTCCAAAAATGGCTGAATTACAACGATATTTGAACCTGGACGTAGTTAGTGGTACAAGATATGCACAAGGCGGTGGTGTTTACGGCTGGGATTTCAAAAGGAAGTTAGTCAGTAGAAGTGCAAATTTTTTAACACAGATTCTATTGAGACCTGGCGCAAGTGACTTGACGGGTAGTTTTAGGTAATGAATTTCTTTGTAGACTTTGTAGACTTAGTTCTATGTGTTCTTACAAAATATTCATAATATAGTCTCCAATGTGTTCTTTAATATGTGATTTTACAATTTTAGGCTTTATAAAAAGGATGTATTGGAAAAGCTCATACAATCCTGTGTATCTAAAGGATATGTATTCCAAATGGAAATGATAATCAGAGCTAGACAATTCAATTATACAATAGGAGAAGTGCCAATTACATTCGTCGATAGGGTCTATGGTCAATCTAAATTGAGTGGTTCAGAGATTTTTCAATTTGCAAAAGGCCTTTTGTATCTTTTTGCTACTACGTAATTGGAAATGTCTACAAGGAAAAGATACTATAATTCTTATATTGTTGATTCATCTACATCTTTTTCAAATTTCCTTAATTTAATTAACATTAAAAATCCAATATACAAAACACAAAGTGTCACATAATTTGTATTATCAAAATTATGTTTTTGATAATACAAATAAACATCAGAAATGTCAACAAGAAATTTTTTTTAACAAATACACATCAAAAGTATTACAACTCAAAATAATTATTCCTTATATATATATATATATATATATATATATATATATATTAGAAGAATATCAAAATTGTACAATCAACTTAAAAAGATTTTTTAAAGATTGTGAAAACAAAAGTAACAAACATAACATTTGATCATGTTTCTAAGAGTACATTCCTTTTATCGATATTATTTAGTCATTAATATTCTGTTGAAAAAATAGTTTTTCTTGAAAAATTTAATTTTTTATTATTCCTTTAGGTAATTATTTGGAATACATTCCCTCCCCCCTTCCTCCACCTCAAATCTTAATAAAAATATACTTATTCGAGATATTTTTATTCAAAACGAAAGAATCGGACAAAAAAGATTTGAGATGAGGGGGGAGAGGAATTCTAACTAATTACTCTTCTTTAAAGTAAGGAATTAATATGTGAATGTATATTAAAAGATTATATAATATAAAAGGTTATAAATATTTTAAATAAATTATTAAAATATCATTTTTTATATATTTTATACGTTAATTTTCCAATTCAAACACGAAATATCATTCTCGTCTTAAACACCATTAAATGGCATCACCAAAACATTGATACAGATTGCAATATATCAGGTATTTAATTCCGTTACACGAATATCTTTATGCGATATTTTCTTTTATAACGCTTTTAGAACGTTTTCACGAAAATAATCAAAGTTATTCTAAAATAACACGTGCCTATACACGTGGCCGTGAACGATGAAGAGGAGCATGCGTATAAGACGCTTCTCGTGGGCTCGTCCACCCTCGCCGCACCCTCTGACGTCACGCAGCCTCCATTTATTGATCCATTACGAAATTACAGTCTATATTTCGACTCGAACGGACTCGAGTAGAATGCGAGACATGAGTAGACTACATCAGTAGAATATTGGTATTTATATATAGTAAACAAACATTACATGCTCCACGAATATAATATTTCAGGGATTCTCAAGTATTACATAACTTTCTCGTTTAATTTATGCCAAGTTTTGCCGAAAAAAAATTCTAGTTTTACTAAATAAAAAGAGTAAACTTTAATAAATGTGTGTTCAAATAAAAACACACAGAAGAAATTTATTTCTGTGTTGAATAATTTTTTCAAAATAAACTCGGATGTTCAAAAAATTTAAAACGCAAAATAAAAATATCAATAAAATAAAGATAGTGATTAAAATATCAAGAACAGAACTGGAAAAGATTACATATAAATTTCATTTAACAATTTTACATGAGAAATATATTTTTATGGATGGCCGTGGAAAAGAGATAATTTGTGTGTTGAATTCCGCATTGCTTCTCGCGAGAATTAAAATAAATAAACAAGAATAGAAAGGAGAACACGGAAAGCTATTTAATTGTTACGAGAAGAATCTTTTTTATCTTTCACGACTTGAAGGAAATAAATATTCATATTAAATTTCTGTAATTCACCCCTTCTTTTCGAGAATGTTCAACATTCGCGAAAATCTCTATCAATTTCATAGCAACATCGCGGTCATTGCGATATCTGCGTCGTGTTTGCGAATTCACGAATATACGCATGCCTTTTCGCAGGAAAATCTCAACCTATTATTGGAGACGGAGACGGCGGTTCCAGCCTTCCAGCGCGAAGCCAGTTCTGTCGCAAGCTTCGCCGCGGCCGGATGCGCAAGTGGGGTGGCCTGCGCGCCGGGGTGAAACTTGCAAGCTCCCCCTTTATCGAGCTTGCAGATGGCTGTGCCTTTTAGATTTTGACGTATCCCTCCGTTCCTTTCCGTTCGTTCGTCCCGTGCGCTTCGTGGTACAACATTTCAGTCGTTTATCACGCTGTTCGTTCTATTGGTTGCCATTTCCCAACGATCAGCACCCCCGCAACATGCCCAGGAAAGTCGGATTCAACGTCGTCTATGCTACGAGTAAGAGTGACCAGATCTACAATTGCAAAATAAAACGCGAACTAACCTCGAGCGATGATTGAGAAAGAATTGGATATTACAAAGATCTAAATTTTGCATTTAAATAGCAGAATTAAGTGGATATTCTGTTAAATGATTCGATTTATATTTTGGCATTCTAGATTCTATCTAAAAAAAAGATAGTGATTTGTGATCGTTCTCATAAGAATTAATTATACAGTATAAAATATATATTTCAGAAACATTTTATTAAATATTTCTAAAATATTAATATATCCAGGAAATCATAAAAAGGGAATCAGAAAAAAAATTTTGAAATATTTTTTTACAATATTTGTACGGTATCTCCATAATATTTTTGTGAAATATTTAAGGCAACATTTTAAACTGTTTTACAAGTACTTACAAAATATTTTTAAAATATTCTATTGAAATATTTTAAAAAATGATTCACATAAATGAATATTTTGTATGTATTGTAAAAGAGGTTGCCTTAATAGAAATTCTGATCGAAAATGGACAAATCAAAATTTTCTGAGTCTATCATTATAATACTAATTGAGATAACCAAAATTGTGATTATAATATAAGATCAGATTCTAATTAGTTTTTAAGTTGAAATTGCCTTTAGCGTAATTGTAATTTAACTATAATATATATCTAGAAATATTTTATAAATAAAAAATAGAAAATGCAAAAAAGAAATTTTTTATTCGTAGAAAATTTTCAATTTGTTATCCACAAAAATTTCTTCTCGTTGTATGACTTCAAATTCAACTCCCTTGCGGCTTAGTAGATCCGCATGGCTCTTGGCATTTTAATTATTTCGTCGCGATCGCCAGGATCTCGCCAAGACTGCCTTATCTTAATGCTTTTATCATTGCATATATGTATATTCGGATGCATTGATTTCTGCCGTGAGACACGCCTGTGGTTCCCTCAACAATTATTTGGCACGTGTCCGCGATCGACGCGAATCTGTGCTGCAAGTCACGGAATTATTTTAAAAATGCATCGATAATGTTCTGTAAGCGCGGGGTGACACGGAACAACGTACACTCTCATTCTGTGAAATATGTGAATCATAAATTGTATGCGAAACTGCGGTATTGCGTGACGACATTGCGTCATTTCAAAAGACTTGTAATTCTGACTCTTGAATTAATTCTGTCTAGAAACCTAGTTTGAAAATCTGAAGAGTTGATTTAACTTTTGAAAATTTTAAACAGTGGCATCGAATATTAATCCTCTTCGCGGAAGTGCACGCGAAATCCTAAAAAATAACAAACATGAATGAAAATATACAAAAAAAATATTCAAGAAAATATCTAACAATAAGTATTAAATTTATGAAATATTTACATATACATTTGAGTAATAATAGCACCACATGTAACTATGTACGTCAATAATTAAGTAACATATAGTAAGAACTTCCTCATGCTCGTTCGACATTTTCGATTGATGGAAAACTCGCAAGTCTAGATTTGAAGTATTATTATATTATTTCATTATATTAATCCCAGTTAACTTTATGATTTAACTCTTATATTATCAAGAAAGGTAATCAAATTATGCTAGAGCAATTTTGATGTATTTTAATTAGAGAATAATTAATATTAATTTTCATTATTATTTAATGCATCGAATAATGTATATATAATTTATTTAATCATTAAACCAGAGTGGAAAAAGTGCTCTAGGATAATTTTAGTACTATCTTAATTCGTAATAGAAGAACTTATGTCTTAAGATTTATTCAGACTCTGAATTATATGTTCAAGGCGAGGAGGATAGGCACTCGTCGTTAGAGCTTAATGTTCACGGGCCAACAGTAAGAGGTTGGCAGAGTGCAAGAAATTGCACGTATCCTCAGGAACTGATTCTACGTCTTCATGGGCCCACAAAGCTTACAAGAATACAGGTTCTGGCTCATCAGTACCTTATACGTAAGTTCGAATTTAAAATATTAATAATAAAATATTATATATTATAATTGAATATATAATATTATAATTGAATTTATCCTTTTAAAAATTCTTTTATATGATAATTGATAATGTATATGGATAATTAATTATTAACGTAACATCAATGACTTTTTAAAAACTGATATCTCTGTAGAGATAAAATTAAAAGTTATTGAAATTCATATATATTTTGAATTATACTTTAAATTGTATTGAATTATATATTTATTAAAAAAGTTAAAAATTTTATTTCTTTTTTCAAAAATATTTATCAATTTACTCCTAAATTGCATAAGATATAAAAAAACTGATTCTAAAAAATTTTAATCAAGCATTATTTAGTAAATAATGTGTTATAAATAAAATAACAATGATAGATCGTTTCTTTTTTAATGAAAAAAATAAGTTTTCTTTCAATACAATTAATACATCATTGTCCGTTAAAACGACGTTTCGGCTAAAAAACAATTTACCGACAATGGAAATCGAATTAACGAGCTTATCATGATTTCTCGGGGCTACATCGTCTCCTCTTCTTCATTTTTCGGCTGCACCGCCGGAAATGAAATTATAACGGACGGCTAGAGAATCATATTTTCGTTATAAATTTAAAATATATATCTTCCAGTGGATCAATATAATTTCCGAGAAGACTTAAACTACTGTACTAAAAAGAAAAATGTTTTATAATAATAACTAATAAAAAGAGTTAGTAAGAACGATATTTTGGTGAAATTACACATTGCTGATTATTATCATTTGAAACTCTGTTGATTGTCATTCTTATTGGGCCTTTGTATTGATTTATTGTATTGATCTAATCAATCAGAATCAGAACCTTTTTCTCAGTGTACAATTAATTTAATTGTAGCTGAAAAGTTGGAGATCTGGACGTCGAAGGAAGAAAATACATCCATTTCGACGGACTTCAGTTACCTGGGCTACATTACGCTGTCCGACAACGCGTCGACCCTTTATAAAAGCAGAGAACTGAAAAGCGTGGCTCTTCCGGAAACAGAAGCGCTATCGCTGAAACTCAGATTACACAAACCGCACAGTAACGCGCACAACACATACTATCAGGTACGTAAGTTATTCAATAGCTGGTTGTATAAATTATTAATAAAATTATTAACAAAAATTAAAATAAATATATAAGTCAACAAATTTGAATAAAATAAGTTTAACAAAATAAGATAAATTTAAGATATATTATGTATAAGATGTATAATTAAATTACTATATAGATAAATCTATTGTATTTTTTAGATAAATAGCTATAAAAATTATTTTTTATCAGGTTGGCCTTATAGCTATAAATATACTTGGCGAGCCTTATGGTCAGGAATTAACTGGACAGGGAGATGCTCCGTACAATCCGCATTACATTTCGCCTTACGATGATCTGGCGTTCGAAATGTACGTCGATCGGGAAGTGGCCAAAATTATAAGGCAAATGGAAGTGAAGAAGTTGCTAGCAGTGGAAGAGGAGAGATTCGAGTACGCTTCGAAATTGAAAGTGGCTATGGAGAATCTGAGAAAAGCGGGCGAGCGTCTGGGCAAGTACGAGTTGGAGAAAAAATACGCCATAGCTTTGGAAGATTATGATAAGGCTAAGGCTAAAAAGGCTCAGGCTCAGCAGTACAGACAACAGGTTTATCAATCATTGGAAATATACAATCTACTCGAAGTCCATGGAGTGAGTAGTGTTTGAAATAATTTCTTTGAAACTTCTTTGCTCTCTTACAGAAATTTAATATTGGAAGGTAGTGATTAATTATTAAATATTGAGCAATACTTTCAACATTAAAGTAAGTACCCAGTAAGTAAAATGTCGGCAGACATTTGATCAGATTAGCATTTGATCAGAAATATTAGCAAACTGATATCAACTATGGCTATATTCTGCTTATATTTTATTATATCTTGCCACTCTGCTGATATAGACTGTGTAATTTGTTGTCTTTCTGTCATTAGAAATTAATAATATATTCTGTTCAAAACTTATTTCTGCGGACTCTCTGGATAATTAATCACTATCTTTTAGTATTAAATTGGCTAATATTAAATTTAGAATTTCTATAGCGACTAGCAAAATTATTGCAGCCCAGCTGCAATAATAATAATTATTAAACCGATTAAAAAATGATGCAGCCTGTGGAAAAGAACAATCTGTCGACCGCGGAGGACAAAGAGTCGACATCGGCCGACAATTCGAACACAGTGGCGTTGCCCGACATGACATCTCCTCCAAGATTAGTCATTCCACCTAATCGCGATGGTGCCGTTTCACCAACTGGTCCCGCCCATCAACCGCCCGTATCACCATTGCGTCAGAAAACTAACAGTCCCGGTATAATCTGAAAAATATATTATAACATAGTTCTATTTTCTTGGCCTGATTTAGATTTTTTGAATTTTTAAATGTTTATATAACGTTAAATTTTCGTACTTGTCAGAGTTAACCGACAGTCCTGCAAATGGTGTCCTTGATAAGCAGAACTGCAACAAAGGATCCCTTAGGCGGAAAACTAAATCAGCGGGTCCAGCCCTTCGATCGAGTTACGAAGCCTATGAGGAAAGGACTATTCCCGCTCTAAGACAGTAAGACAGTATAATGTTGAAACATCGTAATTGCATCAAAATAGCGTTATAAACTTTCGTCGATATTCATGTTTAGTTCGCATACGAACGAATTTACGAGAGAGTGTCACCTGGACAGCGCAGAGACAAAAGTTACCTCGAAACTTAACGACAGGGAGAAGAAACAAGCCGCGTTACCTATTTCAGTCTTCGGGATGGAAATGGTAACAACAAAGCTAATTCCCTACAATGCTCGAATATAGGATAAATGATAACAATAAATACATACAGGTGGAAAAGTTCTACTCGAAGCAATTCACTGACAAGGAAGAGGGATTGATGCAACTGAAAGAGGAATTGAAGACATTCGATTCAGCAGTTTCAAAACATTCTCCGAATAAAACAGCCAGAGCGGCGATTCTGTTGTTGCATAGAGCTCTCAGAGACAAAGTTTTCAGCGTATATAGTTTGGCTGCGCAGCTTATCCGAATCTTCTTCGCTGAATTCGCCGCGGACAGGTAAACCTTTCACATCAACTAGATATATCTAAATACTGCTCCTATATTTTTATATGAAGGGTTCAGTATTTAGTTTAATTGATGTCTTATTAAACAATTTATTTAGAGTGTCTTCAACTGAGATTGCTAGAAGTGTTGAACGTTTGCTACCAGAACTTCTGACAAAGTCTGGCGACACTACCCCGAGGATACACAATATGGCAGTACACACAATTCTCAGCATGGCAGACTGCAAATGCGTGCGGGAGTTGCACATAATACCGGTACATCTAACCAGACCAGTCAACAGCAGCACACATCAAAGGCTCGCGTTGAGCAGGCTGGAGATGGTGGAGCAATTGATATTGAGCCACGGCATTTCCACGGAGAAACAAAGGTGATTCTGAACGATATCCTCAGGACATACAAGTTTGCATGAGAAATGTTTATTAGATGTTTTTGAGGAATATTGGACCTCTGCCATCGAAATGCAGTCTTTCTGACTCTCATCTATGCTAATCTCTAATCGATCCGCAGGGGTCCTTCCTCAAGCTCGACCTTGTATTATTAAAACGCAATTACTCTGATAAGGTATTGTAACTGTTGTAGCGGGTTGACTTGTCGGACGTTATCCGAATTAGGTTCTTCCGGTCTGCATCACCCGGCTGAGGCAGTACGAAAGGTCTCCGAGAGAATTCTCGTGTTGGTGTACAAAGTCAATCCCAGATTGGTACGAAAGCAATTACCTCCTGATGACGATATAACACGACGGAATCTGCTGTATCGCCAGCTCTTCCATGAATTCGACTTGATCGATCTTCAGGTACGCATAATATGTTAAATGAAGATTTCATATTTATGTGCATGAATAATTGCAGAGGAAGAAGGAAGCCGAATCCACCCATAAAGCAACGACGACGCCTACGCGAACTAGATCTACGGAAAATAATGTAACTAATTTAACCAAATCACCTTCAAGATCCAGCCCAGTGGTGAGTACCGGAAGTTCAACGAGTATCACATCTCCGTCCGAAAACAGTGTCGACCATAAGGGAGATAAGTACGTACACACAATGCGAATTGAATTCATCAGTTCCAAAGGATACAGAGAATTATTCTGTTTATTTTATTTACGCATATTTTGCAGAATGTGCATATTTTGTCTGTCCAAGGGTCAAGTGTATTCCGAAGAAGGTTTGAACATACATTATTGGAGAACTTGTCCCATGTTAACGAAATGCGAAGCGTGTAAGCAAGTCGTAGAAATTTCTTATTTGAACTTGCATTTATTGAGTAAGTGAGAATGAGAATTTAATATTTGTTCAAAAATATTTCATAACAAATGCACTAAGAAAGCATGATAAAAATTTATAATTCTTGCATCTATTGAAAATATTATGTATTAGATTTAATTTTTTTTTTACAGATGAATGCGACATGAGAAGCAATTACGTAAAATGCGATACGTGTAAACAAGCGGTGCATGAAAATGCGTTCGAGGTTCATAGACAAGACAAAAAATGCACAAGTATTACTTTACTATTTCGATACGATATGTTAATAAGGGATTAATCCTTATAGGGATAGAAGACATATTCGACTTTCTTCCTCTTAATCTTTTTAATGTTTTCTTAATATTTAACTGTTTTATTATTTTATTAATATATATATTAATATATATACATTATATAATTTATACTTTTGAAAATTTAAACTAATTTCTAGTGATATTTTAATTAATCAAGCAATATGCTTTAAATAAACAAATTGATACGAAAAGAAACGCATTTTTCAAATCAATTAGAATGTAATAGACTAGAATGTAATATAGTTAAAAGGTTGTAAATTTAAATAAGTACTCTAAGCTTTAATTTGTTATAAATGTTAATAAAAATCCGAATAGAACAAGTATGCTTCTGTAAGGGTTAAATAAAGCAGAAATTTAAATATTGATTTTTGTTTTAGAACCTATAGAGGGATATGAACGTTGTCCCCTTTGTTCGGCTTTAGTGAATCAAAATAAGTGGAGAGAACATCTCATGGGGGAACATCCATGTGTAAATAATCCACGAAGCAAACTCGGGAAAAGTTGTAAGTCAAGATATATATCCCTGACTTCATAAAATATTATTTAGATTACAATAAATCTTCACAAGAAAGGATCCTTTGTAAAGCTTTTATGAGAGTATAGGGAAACTCTGAAATATATATATATATATATATATATAGAGAGAGAGAGAGAGAGAGAGAGAGAAGAAGAAAGAAG
>NW_012130098.1:2743599-2745695 GCF_000143395.1 Atta cephalotes | reverse complement strand
TATATATATATATGTATATATATATATATATATATATATATATATATAAAAGATATTAAAAATTCACAAATATTTTTATGAATATATTTTTATACATTTATTATCTAAAACTAACCAGGATCGCATATTAATCCTGGCACTAAATCTCTACAATCAATTAACTGTACTGAATCTTCAGTCTCACAAAGAAGCCTATGAAGTACCGCTTCATTTTCAATAGGATTTAGTGAACACGTGGAATAAACCATCCTTCCCCCAACTGCTAGCAATTCTAAGCCACGTTTTGCTATCCTGTATTGAATTCTATAAAATAGTCGAAATATTTTCTACATTATTATTTACAAAAAAAATTTTTCAATAGATTATGATAATTTATACCCGTGGAGATTACTGCCATTAGCAGGACTCCATTTGCACCATATATCTGGATTTTTTCGCATGGTACCATCACCACTACATGGAACATCCGCAAGTATTCTATCAAATCTGCATAAAAAAAAAGTTATAAGAATGCTCAATATGCAGGTAATTGTTTAAATATTGGGTTGTCCGAAAAGTTCGTGCCGCAAAAGATTTAAATTTAATAAATTTAATAAATACTAAAATTTAAATTTTCTGCGTTTCAATTTTTTTTCAAAATCGGCATGAACTTTCCGGACAACCCAATATATTATAAAGTTTGAATTCCTACTTTAATGTATCTTTTGTATCATCTGGTTTTGTAATCATAAAATTTGGCATAATTGATGAATCATGATTCGTAATAAGAATGTTTGGACTATTTAGCCTCTTAGCTTGATGCACCAGCATATAACATCGATTGTTGTCAACATCATTAGCTATTACAAAACCCTCTAGAGCAAAATTTAAATATTAATGTTTATATTGTGCTCATTTTTTATCGTGTAAATTAGTATTAGTTACCTGGAGGATTTTCCTCATCTGCATGTATCATTTCTATAAGTTGTGCTGTTTTCGATCCTGGCGCTGCACACATATCAAGAACTTTATGCGAAGGTTTAACATCTAGGACCAAAGGAGGAACCATACTAACTACTTCCTGTCTGCTGATACTGCCATTGTTAGTTTCAGCAATAAGAAAATTATGCAGCCTAAAGTATGCCTCAGATCGTCGAATATCTTTCCTAGTTAATTGCAATTGCCAAGCTAATTCCTCTGGATAAAAGGGTAAACTATGTAATATAGTTTTTGCTCGACTATTAACGTCTTCCTTATCACCATCCAAATCTGCATTCAAAATTTCTTTGAAAAAATCACTTTTGATTATTTTCAATAAGGCTTTAGCTTCAGCTTTTGAACCGGTAATACGGAAAGCAACTGGCAGATTAGTCCTTATAGTGCTGATAAATGCATCCCATTTATCTTCTGGCACTATTCCTTGCGTTTTGTAATAATTTTCAAAATCTTCGTTTTCCCGAATAATATCTGCATAGCTTCCTGACTGAGAAGCACTATTCCATTCATTTTTCTACAATTATCAATTACATATCAACACGCGCTTTTCAAATTCACTATCATTATATTAAATCAGATAAAAAAATAAAATATGTTTTAAAAAGCCGCAAATGTATACAAACTCATATTAAAATGTTATGTTAAAACATATAACCTATGTATATTTTCAATATTAATGAATAATTATACCTTCTGTTTCTCACGGCGTTTTTCAGCGAAGTTCTTTTTCGGTTTATGTTTTCGACCTTTACCCATTGCTTCGTTAAAGTATATATTTTTGCTCAATTAATACTAATAACCATTAATAATCGTGCATAATACGACTAACTCACACAGTATACACAATATACACAGACACGTGCTGTTGCTGACTGCTGATACTGCTGATAACTGATAGTGCTAATGCTGATGTCACTGACATGCACAGTGTGCACTCAGTGCACTACGCACACATGCAGGGCCGTCGCTGACATATAAGGCGCCTTTGCTAGAAAATTCATTTTTACATAAAAATGAAAATAAGAGATGCAATCAATGACCTTGATTTTTGATAAATGCTATCAGATGATGATCCTAAACAACATTTTAGTCGGTCAGATATCTTGGGTAATGCTCTCTCT
>NW_012130098.1:2737145-2743481 GCF_000143395.1 Atta cephalotes | reverse complement strand
CTCTCTCTCTCTCTCTCTCTCTCTCTCTCTCTCTCTCTCTCTAATTTTTGTTGATAATATATATGTATATGTATAATAAATCTTTATTAAAACAAATATACATACAATTCTATTAATTCCAATATGTATGTTCCAGACATCGTTGACAAAACATCTCATGTAGGCAATTTATATAATTTAAACATTTAATTCAATTAAGAAATAATCTCATAACTATTGATCTGCGAGTTGCAACAACAATTACAATAAACTGATCCCGAATTAAGTTATTTATTTTTTGTTTTTAATGAATATTCCTGTTTGCTGTAAGATATAGGAAAGATATAGAATGAAAATTAAGTTAATCGGAATCAATGTTAAGGGGATCCTAAAGTTTGTATTGCCGACTAAATTATATAATTTTTATATAACAATGACTTTTTTCCTCTTCTTCAAATTCGAAAATCTTTTTCCAAGATTAAAGTATATGCATTAATATGTATCTATGATATGGAATTTATGCTGAGAACGACAAAGTTTCGAAATTGAGATCTTTATCATTTCTTAGTCTAATATGGCGCTACAGAGCTATCGTGACATTTGCTTCATATAAAAGCTGTGCAATCTTGTATAAATATAGTTTAGACTTACATTTACACTACGACTAATCGTCTTTAAGATTCCCTTAACTGTTGTTGGTGCAATCGAACTACAATATATTGTCTATATTATGGAAATACTTTATGTACAAAATTACAATGCCGATTCCACATTGTTAAAGGACAAGACCTTGATAAGAAAGTCCATCGGAATCTGGCGATTCCATCCTATTTCTTAAATGTTCTAACGTATTTGCTAAATGTTTTTGTATTTGATCGGTTTCTTCGCTCGCTTCCAAATTGGGAAGTTCCTCTCTAATTTTAGCAATCACTTGATTTAATATTTGCACGGTTACCTAAAAAAAATTTATTTTAAGAACAACTTAAAATAAAACTATAATAAACTATTTTATGTTTGTAGACGTCTTACAGCTGTGTTTCCTTTTTCGTAGAAGTAAATGTAATGATTCAGCAGCTCCACGTACAGTTGTACTTGCACAGATGTATCCATGCACTGACTTGCTATCCTAATACCTTTTTTTAAGCAGTCCAACACTTTGCCACCTTCTTGCATCTAAAATTGTGAAAATTGTATTATATTTCTCGTATATTATACTTTATTTCTATATTTATTTCATTAGATTAAAGTTAGATTTGTATGTATGTACCTCTTTTCCGCCCGTAGCCAAAGATTTTCCAGACCAAAATATATGTGAACAAGTAGCGACTCCTCTACACTGATCAGGCTTTCTCAATAATTTGCTAGCATATAAAGCGCACTGATTGCGTACAGGCTCTGCGTTTTCTTCGCCAAAACAACTCATTTGCTCGAATGTAGCAATGATCAAGGTAATAGCTGCGAGCTGAGCTTTTGAATCACTTATTTCGTCTTCATATATCGAAAATGCTTGACTCATGAATTCATAAGCAACCATTTCAAAATTATCAAAACGGATTTCACCAATCGCTATTGCGCCTTGTAGAAAAAGTCTTAAGGGTAGTTCGGCTAATTCAGCCTTCATTAATGCTGTGATAGTCGTGTGGCAGAACTGAAAAATTTTTTGACACTTTTTTTGCCACATGTCATCCTAAAAAAAAGAAAACATCAATTTATATTGATATTCAACATTCTTATTTCATTAATGTCCGTTTCTATTAAAGTAGATTTTTAATTTTGGTTTAATTTAAATTATTGTTTATCTTTTTTTTTAATTCTCAGATTAGAATAAAAAAAAGAGTATACATTAAACAGAAATTAATCTTTGATAGAAACAAACATAAAGAGCATTTTTCAATGCATCGTAATGATCCTCGACAGCCAATCAGAAACATCAATAATTACTATTAACGCTTCTGATTGGCTGTCACGAAGCATTGCTATTAGAGACGAGATTGTGACGCATTATAGAACGCTCTTAAGAGCATTAAGAGGTACAAACCTGATCTTTCAGTGCTTTGTATGTAAATGCTAATTGATAACTTTGGAAAACTATGGGAGGTAGGGTGAATTTTATTCTTTTGTTACCACCAGCACTGAAATGCTTCCTTGCAGCACTCAGTATCATATATTGCTGATCTGGTGTTTCCGATCTAAAATGATGTATTAATCTTCCGAGCAATCCCTGTTCTTCGGCAAAATCTTCAGGATCTTCTTCTATATTAGGTTGATCTGATTGATCTTGCACCAAGGAAGATACCATGAAGAGCACTGCATCTACTTGCTCTTGCATTGGAATCAATGTTTCATTCTCCAAAATATTCGTTATTATATATATAGCTAGTGATTTTCTGCCCTCATAATCGAAATAATCCAAAAGAGGCGCATAATGTTCAAGCTTAAGCACTGTTAATATATTTTTATAATTGTCTACGGGAATTTTCATTAATCTAACTAGTTCTCTTGAAACAGCACTATTGTACTCCAATCTAAAAAAGAAAAATAGAAATTATAAATATACAATAAACGCACGTACGAATATATATACATTTGTATGATACAAAATGCTATTTAACATGCGTAACAAATTACACTCACTTATCGACGTTTTGTTTCTGAAATATTTGAACTGTTGTAAACAAAACTTTATCTACGTAATCCACACGATCGGGATAGCATTTATGTGCTAAGTTTATAAGAGCCACTTGGAGGGACACAATATCTTCAGGAGGCATATCTTGTCTTGTCTACAAAATATTTTTTATATAATATATATAATGTGAATTAATCTCTTTTAATTAAAATATAATATAATGTTTTTGCGACTATCCTCAGACTTAAACTAAATAGTAAGGAATTTTCTGATTTTCAAATCATGATATATCAAACATTGTGTAATATCTAATAATCATCGGATAGTCATTCTAACATAATCAATAATGAAATCTATTCCATTTAATCAATACCTGTATGATAGTTGCAATTTGATCACTAAATACGTCAAACAGTTTGACGTCTTGTGGAATTCCTGGCACTTGATTTGGACTTCCCGGTCCTCCTACACCATCGGATCGTTGACTAAAGGCTGCAAGTCGATCAATCAATGATATAATTATGTTTTTAACATTTACTCCATTTTGCAATTCTGCACACGACTTCAGAAATGCATTTAACGTTTGTAAATGGAATTCATCAGGAAAGACCTAAATACAAATGTGAAAGACATTAATTTTTTGGATCATTGTTATTTTTAAAATAAAATATTTACGATACATATAAAGATTTACTTGAATTATACACTCCATAAGATATTCCTGTGCTATTGCATCTCTACAACTAACGACTTGCTCTAAGATTCCTGGCAATACAAGCTGAAAATGGATTTGTAGTAAAAAATATTTCATAGTTAAAAAGTAAATAAATTATGATTAAAAATAAAGAGATGAAAGTATACCTTTTTGTATTTATCCAATATTACAGATTCCAATTGACTAAGTCGTACAAGATTTGTTCCAACTAGAATCCGAAGCTCTTCTCTTTCCCTCTCTCTTCTTTCTCTGTCCCTACTATGACCTTGATGTTGCATACGTACCCACAATTTATTCATTTCTGCAAAATTCATCAGAACGAAATCTATGCTGTCACGAACCTGAAAATAAAATTGCAGAAGTAAGCAGTGCGCATGAGGAAAATTTTGTTTACAAAATACATACAGTTCCATCTTCATCATCACCCTCGGTGACATCTGGCAAAATATTCCTTGTGCATTGTAACAAATAATTCCTTAAGAATAGACCACGCAGTGGATGTTGCACGCCTCTACACATTTCTACAAGGTCTCTCAGAAGATCTCTTTTCAAACCAGGCGTTGTCTTGATATAAACCAGGCCAACAGTGATAAGTAAATATCTAGAATATTAATCAGAACATCATCTTTTTCAATAAGAAAACAACAATGCAATCACAAAGCAAATACATACAGTCTAGGTACGATATTGCCAACATATTGTACCAATTCATAGAGATCTGTAACTTTTCTTCCTTTTTGAAATTCATCCAATAAATAAAGTTCCAAGTGCCGTAATTCATCTGTGATTGCCATATCTAATCATAATTGTTATAAGGAATATTTACAATTAAATGTCAAAACCAACTACTTATATTATAGTTTAAGTTCTATTATTAAATAATTATTAAGGATACATAATTCATAATAGCTTTTTGGACTTAAAAGGGAAGTCCTAAGTTCTCCCAACATGGTAGAGGCATGTTTTAGCGCATCCATTAGTTTGGATTTGTCTAGACAGTGTTTCATCTGAAAAGCTTGGACTTTTACCACTCCAATTGCATCTTCTAACAATTTCTCCTGTTCCTCCATCCCCGTTATAGCAGGTGTCATTGGCTGCGAGAAAAACAAAGATACCTACCAGGAACACCAGGTAGTACCATGCTAGGTAAGCCATCCAACTCAAGCATGCACTACGGATGCAATGAAAATACATTGTCGAAACAAGGAGACTCAATCTATCCATAAAATTAAGCACTGACAATTAAAAATGACTCTTCAAACATAATATGATACATATATTTATCTGCAACTAGTATAGAACAGTATAGAAATTTCTAGTATAGAAATCTATTTATTAAATCATTAAAACTTGATGATTTCTTAAGGAATAATTGTTTTAATCGGGATAAACACTGCAAATTATAATAATGGGCTATGCAGTAAGATTAAAATATAATATATAAGACACACACACATTTCTCTATGATTTATGTGTAAGCGCTGATCCGTACAGAAAAAAAAATTAAGCATTTATATCTATATTATTGAAAATCTCGATGAAATATTCTTTCTTCTCTGTACAAATATATTCTCGACAAATATAACCTATACAATGCTAGGCTTATTGTTCGCGAGCGATTGATTAGCATTACATGATCGAATTTGAAGGAGACTTCTTATCCTTGCAAGCGAAATTGCGAAACATGCCTCTCAAAATTCTACGATTCTTACCATTTTCTCGTGAAAAGAAATATACAATTATTCGAACATATGCCTCAAGGGCTCTGTTTGACTGGTTTGACAAGACATTAGATACGCCCGACTCCGCCAGAGTTCTATGGAAGTCTGAAGTGTCTGAACACACTTGAATCAGATACATAGAATAATCACTTTCACCAAGTCATTGAATGTTTTTTTTTTATCGTTACTACTTACTTATTTTAAATATTTACATATACACAAAAATTTTAAATTTGAATGCAAATAAGAGCAAAATTTAAATACACACGAAAAATTTAATAAATATCGGATTAAGAATATAAGTGAGAAACAAATGCAAAATATGATATAAACTATTACTTTATAAACTATTCTGCTTATTAGGTAATTAAAAAAAATTGCAAAAATTGCAAAATAGACAATTTTTCGAGTTTCAGTTTTTCATAAATAGTACGTATGTATATGCTGATTCTTTCAGCTGGTCTGGATCACTCTATACAAGAAAATGGAGAAAAAAGGAAAAAAAAGCAGTGTTATATAATAAATATATAACTAGACTTTTGTTAAATACGAATATATTTATTGTAACTCAATGTATTACATCTGATTATCCAAAGAATGTGGATTTGTAGGAGTCCGCTCCTAGTGAATAAATAACTTTTCTGTGAATCAATGCCAACAATAGCGGGGCAATTGTATAAAGTGTAAAATATTATTTAACCTTCAGCGATTTCATATATATATCCAACTCATCTTCAGATTCATTTTGATCATTGCATTCATTACAAGGAAGAACAGTTTCAGGAGCTTCTGAGTCAAAATACTTTTCTTCTTCATCTTGATTTCTCAAGTCAACGTTATCATAAGCTTCATTGTCATCTACAGTACTGAAAACAAATGATAAAAATGCATATTAATGCAACTGTTATATTTCGATATCTAAAAAATGTTGTATTTATTATTTTTAGTTATTAAAAATTATAAAATAACAAATGGGACAAATGTTTTTGATTTATTTTACTTATTCCAAAAACTATTCTATACAAGATAAATATTATAATTCGAGATATTAGACCGATGACAATAAATCTAATTAAGTAAGAAAAATCCTATTTTTTCGGTCAAAGTAATACTTAAATAGTAAGTACTTAAATATTTTTATGTGAATTTATATACATATTAAATTCTGATGAATTTATATACATATCCAATTTATAAAACATAACATTGTAAATTTTTCTTTTGTGTGTGTGTGTGTGTGTGTGTGTGTGTGTGTGTGTGTGTGTGTGTGTGTGTGTGTGTGTGTGTGTGTT
>NW_012130098.1:2730918-2736229 GCF_000143395.1 Atta cephalotes | reverse complement strand
TTGTGTGTGTGTGTGTGTGTGTGTGTGTGTGTGTGTGTGTGTGTGTGTGTGTGTGTGTGTGTGTGTGTTTTATTACCACTTATAAATTACTTACTTATAAATTATGAAAATTTATTATAAAAACAATATTAATATAATATGAACTAATGAAGTTTTTACATTAAAAAATATTCTACAAAAACATCCATAATTTTTATAGACCTTTTATATTATATTTATTAACATATACCTATAATCAAAATCTGTATCTTTACCATCCAGGAAACTCTGATACATGTTTGTAACAAATTCTTGTCTAAGTAACTTTATTTCTTGGCTTGATATTTTATGTATTTTATTGTTTTGTAATTTCTGGTCCTTATCTCTATTTTTTTTACTTCGTTTAACTCTTCACCCCATTGTTGATAATTTTGTTTCTCAAAATTTGTCTTGGGTACTGTTTCAACAATGCTGTTTCTGATATTATCATTATCGTTATCATCATCTTCATCTGAATCATTTTCCTCTCGTACTTCGTCCTCTTCCTTTTGTTGAGATTTTAAACGATCTTCTAATTTATTTCTTTCTATAGTTTCCATAAGTATATCCACATAATTTACACTCTTTGTGTCAATACTGTCTCTAGCCTTCTTTTCCTCATCTGTCAAGTACTGTCCTACTAAGTATTCATACAACAGTGGATTTCTCTTCATCATTTCACATTCGCTAAAGTAGTCTCCCTTTTCTATTAATGTCTTCAAAGCTTCGTATCTTCTATTTTTGATGTCGATATGACGTGTAGAGTTATTGAAATACCTCTGTAACCTATTCACATGATAGATTGTCTCATAATCCTGACTTTTGTTGAAATACTCCAAGTGTTCCATCTTCATATATTGTCCAAATTTAGATAAAAATAAGCAGTGACTCTTCTCCAATAACTTCCTAGCTATAGTAAGTTTCTCCTCAAACGTTAACTCAGGTTCTCCTTTTTGCTGACTTTTGAAAATTGCTTTGCTGTTACTCACATGGTCCAGAAGTTCTTTCTTGAGGGTATTTTTTTCCAGGTCTAACATAGAACAGTCCATGCTTTGTTCATTGTTGCTATTCTTATTCTCATCTAGCAAAGGATCTCCTTTAGCCCCTAAAGTCATGTTTTTCTGCAGAGTGCTTGGTTCTTCAATTTTGTTCATCAGAAATTCAGATCGAGTATGGAAAATGGAACTAATTGCGATTTGCGTACACTGACGAATCGGTGTAATTATATTGTTGCAGCAATTAGTACGATATAAGACTAATCTAGAGCACACACAAAAAATATATCTCTATTCATCTCTCGCATCTGCTTCTTGCGAAATTACGTTTTGCGTATTATTGTTATGATAAACGAGATAAATAAGTGACTTTCAGTATTGTGCGATTAGTTTTAAAATTCTTTAGGACTTCGTCATCCATATGCGCTATGCGTCACGTCATTACCAAGGGAAACATAACCTGCGAGTGATTGCTATTGTGAGAACGCAACAACAAAATGTAATACAAGCGGGAAGGAAACAATAAATACGGGCTTATTGATGTTGCGTGTTTGAATATTCATAGAAATTCTTCGACTAACAGGTACAAGTGTATACGTGTTCTGAACCTGTTACGCTAATTTATTGTTTACTCATGTTTGCATTAAGTCAACCTCTTATCTGTTCCTATAATTGATTATCAATCAATAGTATCTTTTTACAATGTCGCGTATATAAGGAATTAATTTACTATAAATTAATATATATTAATTAATTAATTAACGAAATATTGTGTTATTCAATGGAATGAAAAGCATAATAATTTCTTCAAGCAAAATAATATATATATATATTTTATATATTTTATTCTTATATACTTTTTGCTCTATTTAATACATTTTCAATATATCTTTTGATATATTTTAACGAAATTTTTTTTGTATTTTAATTATGTCTATAGCGATAGCGATACAGTAGTATTACATGGTACAATAGTATTAAATGTTTATATATATGTTTTGATATAATTCATGTTTTGCTTAACAATATTTGTTAACCTATCAAAATTCTTTATATATGTTGATTATAACTAGTTATAATATTACAGTATGGCAGATAACTGGTTGAATGATGTAGAAAGATGGAAGTGGAATTGGACTGAGTTATGTGGACATCGTGGAGATATTAATCCAGTGAATCCTGAAACGGATGACTTGAGTATATGTTTCCAACAGCTTTGTCTTCAGGTAAAGTATAATAGAATTCAATCTTGTATAGTGAAAAACAACAAATTAATACTATTCATTTATGAAATTTATTTTTTAATTTATTTCTTAATTTCCAGATACCAGTATTAGCTTTCTTAGCTATAATTTCTGCATATCATAGTGGGAAAAGAAGTACATCTTCATCTCAACAACATCATATTTGTCATATTATAAACCTAAGGATCTTAATTACAATATGTCTTGTGATATTGCCCATTATAAGAGCATACATTATTCTAACTGATACTACCATACCTTTGGGGCATACCCAAATGCAAGATTATAGCACGCCAGTTCCAAAAGTATTGAACATTTCCATTCACAAGAACATAAATTCATCATTAGAGAATGGAACAGATATCATAAGCAAGATACGTGATGGATTAAATCATACTCTTAGATTTGTTGAATCAATTTTTTCATCAGAAATTAGTGTTAAGAATACTACTACATCTCCTGCTATATTATATACCAATAATTATGAGTTGAATATTACGGATAAATTTACTTCTGCTAAACCAATAGATTATCTTGTAGCAGGAACTGAAGGTTTGGCATGGATTGTGCATCTTTGTTTTATTTTAAGCTTGAAACGTGGACAGAATCTTAACCCACGTGGACCAGTATTAATACGAGCGTTAATATGTCTTTTGATTGTTGTTTCTGTGCTATTATTACGAAGCCACATCAATAATAAACCTAAAGACGATGTGTTGCCAAATTTATCATTGGGATTCAGTATCACCACAGTTATTCTTTTGATATTGTATGCTATAACATTGATACCTGGTCCTGCTAGGTCAGAATGGATGAGAGCATCATTGCAGCGAAATGTCACAGTAAGTTATCACATAATTATCTAGTAAAGATTATGCGTTTTGCGGGTTTCCTCCATGTCCAGATCCATTCTTGGAATGCCAATGTTTCCTGAACCTTGCAGTCCACTTCATCAGAACGAGAAGCCTAATACTTGCAGTATCTATATACTAGCAATATATATATTCTAAGAATGAATCTAGACACGGAGAAAATCTGCGAAACGCATAATCTTTATATAGAAAGTACTCGTAGAAGTCTCAAGAATATTATAATTATCTAGTGTTTACATCAAATTTGCGTTTCTGATTATCCGGAAATGCTCAAGTTGCAAAACTTATTTAATTGCTTACGATATCTAAAATTGTTGAATTAGTAAACATGCAGAGATATCACAGATCAGTGAATGTGTTTGTAGATAGGAGAACGCACTCCACTACTGAGTAGTCCCACTTCTTCATACGTACAATTTCCAGAGGAACACGATCCGAGTTATCTTGGCATAGCTATGGAAGATACAACTGTCATTTCTAAACTTCTATTTCATTGGGTAACACCATTAATGGAAAAAGGCGTGAAAGGATTAATAAATCATTCTGATGACTTATTTGATTTACCTGATCAGATCAGTACCATTACAATTAGTCATAAAATTGATCAATGCTTACATAACATGGTAAATAAGACGGCATAACATTTCGCAGTTTATTTATGATATAATTCTTGAAATATTTTCATCATATATGAAAACTATTTTATAAATTAATTTAATTTTATAATAATCTTGATAATCTTGTGAAATGTTACAGCCAAAAATAATCAATAACAGAATTGAAAATAACTTAGAAGTACCGCTTCATTCGAATGTAAAAATAATTACAAAGAAAGTGACACTGTTCTACCTGTTGCACAAATGTTTTGGCTGGGAATTTTATGCAGTTGGAATACTAAAGTTTATCGCAGATTGCAGCTCTTTTATGGGACCAATATTATTAAATAAATTAATAGGTTTTATTGAAGATAAGAATGAACCAATCTCGCACGGATATCTATATGCGTCCCTTATAATATTAAGTGCTATAATTGGTACAAAATCAAACTTTTTGAAATTTTTTAAATATTTACTGTGTGAATTACAATAATAATGTTTTAGGTGCCTTTTGTAATACTCATTTTACATTTTGGATGTCTGTTGTGGGCTTAAAGTTTCGTTCTGCAATTATTACTTTAGTCTATCGAAAAACATTGCATTCTTCTAATATCGATTTAAATCATAATTTTAATTTTGGCGAAATTATTAATTTTATGAGCACCGATAGTGACAGATTGGTCAATAGCTGTCCTAGTTTTCATACATTTTGGAGTATACCATTACAGGTAATTATACGACGGTAATCTGAATCTGTTTTCTTTTCTTTTTTTAATACATTAAGAAAGAATATATTATTTTATATTGTGAGTGAATTTTTTTTATTGCCGTCTTTTAAAAGGAAACTAAAAATATGTTTTTTTATTTTCAGTTATTCGTGACATTATATCTTTTGCATAAGCAAATCGGAGTTTCGTTTTTAGCCGGTGTTGCGTTTTCAATAGTACTTATACCAATTAATAAAATAATAGCAAATAAAATTGGTAAAATTAGTATTAAACTTATGGAATATAAAGATCAAAGAGTGAGATTGATGGGAGAAATTCTACGCGGGATAACTACAATTAAAGTTAATGTATGGGAGGATCACTTCTTACGAAATATCTTCAGTTAGTATGCTTTTACATAAATAATCTCTTGCTTTTTTAGTGCCTGCATCTAAACATTTCTTTTTTTATGTAGAGATAAGAGAAAATGAAATGAAATATTTACGAAGTAGAAAATATTTGGATGCACTTTGTGTTTATTTTTGGGCAACTACACCTGTCATTATCGCAATATTAACATTTGCAACGTATGTATTGCTCGGAAATCAGTTAGACGCCAAAACAGTTTTTACCAGTATGGCATTATTGAACATGTTAATAGGACCTTTAAATGCGTTTCCATGGGTTCTAAATGGTCTTACAGAGGCGTGGGTATCTCTTAAGAGAATTCAAAGAATGCTGGACGTATGTATATTAAGACTATAATATAGCATAAAATAATGCATTATTACATTAGAAGATACTTAGTTTCTACTTTATTTCAGCTCCCAGATATGGATGCGTCGTTGTATTATACAGATATTACTCCTGACGTTGATT
>NW_012130098.1:2723728-2729799 GCF_000143395.1 Atta cephalotes | reverse complement strand
AAGTAAATAATTAATTACTATATATATATATATATATATATATATATATATATATATATACAGTATATATATATATATATATATATTTTATATTCACATGTTTTATATAGGGACAATTGATTGGCATTATGGGCAAGATTGGAAGTGGAAAAACTTTACTCTTAGATGGTATTTTGGCTGAAATTACAAAAACCAGTGGGATAATAGCGGTTAATGACGATCACAAAGGTTTTGGATATGTAAAACAAAATCCTTGGCTACAACGTGGTACAATCCGAGATAATATACTGTTTGGAAAACCATACGATCATAATAAATACAAGTAAGTATCGATTGTGGCTTAAAATTAATTCCAATGATAAATTTGTTTATATCATGTACATTATAACTTAATATTTTATTTACATTTATAACAGGAACATTTTAAATGCCTGCGCGCTCACATCTGATTTGAATTTACTGCCTAATAAAGACTTTACAGCTGTTGGTGAAGCCGGAAACACTTTAAGTGGCGGTCAAAAGACAAGAATTTCCCTGGCTCGCGCTATATATGCGGATAAAGATATTTATTTGCTAGATGATATATTAGCGACATTGGATGTCAGAATTGCCAGACATATTTTCCAGCATGTAATTCTGGGTTTGTTACGAAATAAAACTAGAATATTGTGTACGCATCAGATTCAATACTTGGTTCATGCAGATTTAGTTATCGAAATGTCGAAAGGAAAAATTATTAATCAAGGAAAACCGAGTGACATATTGCCCGATTTGGAAGATTATCTTTTGTTGTCAGATTCCATTGAATCCGACATGGACATAATTTCTAGGGCACAACCAAATGAATTTAATCGATTGGAAAAAGATGAGATAGATCCATTACTTGACAAGGAAGCGACCGAAAAAGGGACAGTACATTTCTCGGTGTATACATGTTACGTCAAAGCCATAGGACGATACTTGGTGATTTCGATATTTTTATCTATGATTCTGATGCAAAGTTCGAAAAACATTACGGATTTATGGCTGTCATACTGGGTGACGCACGCTAATGCCACAGCAACTAATTCAACCGACACATCTAGATTTGGAAAATTACAACTTTATTACGATAATTACGGTTTCCACGATACAAAATATTACTTAATAGTTTATAGCTTGCTAGCTACATTAAATTCTATTTTTACTTTAATTAGAGCTTTTATCTTTGCGTATGGTGGAATACATGCAGCTGTAACGATGCATAAGCAACTTTTAAAGATAATTATGCGGGTGAATATAAACTAGAGATATAAGAATAATTATTATTTTGACTAAGAATTTATTATAAAAATATTGTTTCAGGCAAGAACAATATTTTTCGATATTCAACCGGTTGGAAGGATCATAAATAGGTTCTCTTCCGATACATATACAATTGATGACACTTTGCCTTTTATTACTAACATCTTGTTGGCACATCTATTTGGCTTGGTTGCTACTATTATAGTTACAGCTTATGGACTACCATGGATTTTCCTGATATTAGCACCTCTTATACCCATCTATCATTGGATACAAAATCATTACAGGTAATATTGTACAAATTTGTACAAATAATAAATATAATAATTGGTATTTATTAAAATTTTATTTTCGAATTATCTTCCAGGTTAACGTCGAGAGAAATAAAACGATTATCCAGTATCACGTTGTCTCCCTTGTATGCCCATTTCAATGAAACTTTGAACGGCTTGACGAATATTAGAGCCTTTCGTACTGTACCTCGCTTCAAACAGGAAAACGAATTACTATTAGAAACTAGTCAGAAAACGCAATTTGCCTCTATAGCTATCGGTCAGTGGCTTGCACTGAGGTTACAATTGATCGGTGTTGCTCTTTTGGCCGGAGTCAGCGTCATGGCAGTTTTACAACATCAATATAATATAGCTGATCCTGGTTTGATTGGTTTAGCGATTACGTATGCGTTGTCTGTAACTGGATTGTTATCTGGGGTAGTGAACTCTTTTACTGAAACAGAAAGAGAAATGATTGCGGTGGAACGAATCAAACAGTATTTAGACAACGTGCCGACCGAGAATACAATGGGCACTAATCCACCTTACGCGTGGCCTAGTCAGGGTGTTGTAGAGTTTCGAGAAGTTGTTTTAAAATATAGGTAATAGCTTTGAACTTTCGATCCAGAGTAATATATATTTATGATATTTGGAAAACATTATTTATTACATTTGCAGAGATCATTTGGTGCCATCTTTGAAGGAAGTAACATTTGTTACGCGACCAGCGGAGAAAATAGGCGTCGTTGGTCGAACTGGTGCTGGAAAAAGTTCATTGTTAGCTTCGTTATTCAGATTAACAGAAATTAATTCTGGAAGTATATTAATTGATAACGTGAATATTCAAATGTTGTCATTGAAAGCGTTAAGGTAATATTCATCAAACTTGCAAAAAATTATCGTTATTAATAATAATTATTTAAAAAATCATTCTAGATCTCGTTTAGCTATTATACCTCAAAATCCATTTCTCTTCTCGGGTACTATACGAGAAAACGTGGATCCATTGGATCAGTACACCGACATGCATATATATAAAACTCTCGAAAAGTGTAAAGTGCATTCTTTAGTTCATCGATTAGGTGGGTTGGGCGCAATCTTGGACGAAGGTGGCAATAATCTCAGTGCTGGTCAGAGACAATTATTTTGCTTAGTCAGGGCTGTGCTACATAATGCTAAGGTACTTCTTATCCATAACATCGTTCAAAAAAACTGAAACATTAACAATCTTAATACTTATTAATCGTCTGTAGATTGTCTGCATTGACGAAGCAACCGCGAATGTAGATCAGGAGACGGACAAATTTATTCAGTCGACGATAAAATCTTCCTTCCAAAGTGCGACAGTTATTACCATTGCTCATAGAATAAGAACGATTATGCATTGTGATAGGTATTGTAATTTTCATATTTAAACATTTGCTTAAATATATTAATAAATTATATATATTATGTATATTAATAATTTGCAGATACAGAAAATCATTTTTTTAAGTTTAATAATCGCTAACTTTTTTTGTCTAAAATCTTATTTCTCTTTTCCATTCAGGGTTTTAGTGATGGGGGATGGTGAAGTTCTGGAATTCGATGAGCCAAATTTATTGATTCAGAATACCGATTCCTATTTTTATCAACTGGCTAATCAGGAGTTTTCAGATCAAGAATGATTAAACATATGAGGCAATTTGATTGTATATAATGAGTGCATCTAGTATTATACATGGGATTATATAATGTATATTGTGCGCACAATATAATATTCCAAGAGAGAAGAATTATTTTTGTATGAATATGGCAGGATTTTATATATATATATATATATATATATATATATATATACATTTTTTTAAAAGAATAATCTAAGAGAATAATGTCTTCGAAAACGAATATTTTTATTTATGACATATTTAATGTATATTAATATTATGATTTTAAACATTATATACATATAATTATAAGTAAATCTGAGAGTTAATTATCATTTATATGAAAATAATAACATTATTCATCATACCATATTTTATATACAAATAAATATAAAGAGTAAATAAAAAAATCGAACGTTTTGATCAATTTCCTATAGCTTATACAATTTATAGATACATTGAAGGGATAATCTTCACCAATTTGATTAAAACTTTTATTTCAAAATATCGATTTCTCAGGGATATACCTATGTAGCTGCTACATCATTGCGTGCGTGCGTACGTGAAAATATTTGAATTACCTACATTGCTTTGCATATTACTGTGAGTTCTGCTCCGAGAACAAGTTTATCTGAGGAACGTGCGGCCGGTGCGATTTATATCATAATTAGAAATTCTCGCTGTTAAAGGCAAACGTTTTACAATAGAGTTTCGCGAAGTTAATTAAAGCTTCGTAGTGCGCGCACTACGTGTACGTCTTGCGAGTTACGTTTGTCTGTGCATGTATGTGTATGTATGTCTGTATTTACGTGAGCTCAAGAAGCGGAATGTACTCCGATGATATCCTGCATTCAACCATTCGACGTTTCCATGCTTTCATCGTTACAAGGCGGCGAAAACTAATGCGCTATAGCGCCAGCTAATTTGCTCCCCGTTTTTTAATTACCCGACATTTAGCGGGATAATACACCCTGCTATGTCGACGAGGCGTTTCACGCATTCACGTGCCGACTGAATTACGAGAATACGGGAAAAATATGAGCTGTTTTGGTTGGGAAACAAGCGTTATTCACGGCGCTAATGACGTCGTTTATTTTACATGATCAGAGTCGGTCTTCTGCGGCTTTCTGCGATGCAAGGAACTCGTCGAATAAAGCTAAACTCTGCTTGCTGTCGTGGTTGAGAATTATTCCCAATAGATATATGATTTCCTCGAAAGAATGAACGAACTCTGGAAGTTCGATATTGGGAAAATTACGTTTTCAGATTTTCAACTTTCATCGGTAAAATTAAAAAGAATTATGTGAGGTAGTATTCAGAAAATATATACGATATAATTTTACATTGCACATTTAACAGCTATTTAAAATTGATTTTAGTTTAATTGGTCATTTTAGTTTGTTAATATTGGAGATACGACATTTCAATAATTGTTCTATTGTCTACAATTTATATACATATATGTAGATAGATATGTAGATAGATATATACAGAGTGGATACTAAAAACTCTAAAAGATTTTAAGGGATGATTCCTCACACAAATTAAAGAAAACTTCGTATTATTACTTTATATAAAAAATTTATCAAAGTTGAAAAAAAATTCGTTTTTCCCAAAAATTTCGAAAATCACTTATCTTGATCTTTTTAAAGTTTCAACTTTGACATCCCCTATATATCTTGAAACAAAGTCATTTTGAATATGAAAAGTTTTTGTCTTGAATTTGTATAAAGAATGACTTTTTAAAATATTTATGAATATTTAATAATTTCACTTTGTGCGTGCGTGCGTGCGTGCGTGCGTGCGTGCGTGCGTGCGTGCGTGCGTGCGTGTGTGCGTGTGCGTGTGCGTGTGCGTGCGTGCGTGTGCGTGCGTACCTCCGTATTTATTTTAATTAAAATAAAAACAGTCGGAAAAATCGAGCAAAAATCTGCTTATCGCATTTTATAAGCCGTCTGTCGCGAAGTTATCGGCGCATAATATAACTCTATGATAAGGTTCGCTTTTCAATTAAAATTGTCTGTACTTTGCGATGAAAGCTCATGTGTCTCAATGGCACTGTACAACTGATGACAAGTACAAAGGAAAAAAAAAGATAATACGGTATGATAGAACCATTAGATTTTCTTTTTGTTTGTACTGTATATTACATGAAAGTATTCACGGCAGGAATACTTTTACAACAGGACATTCTATAGTTCATGGTGAAAAGTATCAGTAATTCACAGTAAAATTGAATTCCCCCTATCCTTATATCGGGTTTTTTTAAATTTCTCATATTTCTAATATATAATACACATATTTCATTATTAAATTCCCCTGCTTTTCGTATTAAACATAATTTAATCATAAAATTATCAATACATATATCTGTATTGTCTAAAAAAATTTAAATTCTTTGAATAACGAAATGTCACAATGTATTTTGATTGTTTGCTGAGAAAATTCTACGCAAAGAGAACAGCATAATTATTTAGCAAGCTTTGTGAAGTGAGCAAGATATAATATTTGAGCGAACGTGTGCCCTCAAAAGGCTAGTTCATTAGATTACATCATAGCTTCGTGAAATATTTGAAATCTCATCTTGGACGCGACGGTAGTTTGTTGTATTACGGACGCGATATGCAGGTCTTTCGCTCTTACTATGCTTGGCAGATACTTGAGGTCCTGAAGTAGCCACTATACTATAGGGGACTGACTGGCTGACTACTCCAAAAGTGCACCTATTGAGGGTTCAACGAACATGCAGCCCTAGAAATCTATATTAGAACACAAAAAGCGAGAGCGAGAGAGAGAGAGAGAGAGAGAGAGAGAGAGAGAGAGAGAGAAGAGAGAGAGAGAGAGAGAGAGAGAGGAGGAGAGTAGTAGT
>NW_012130098.1:2715813-2721790 GCF_000143395.1 Atta cephalotes | reverse complement strand
AGAGAAGAGAGAGAGAGAGAGAGAGAGAGAGAGGGGAGAGAAATTGTTCGTTTCTTTGATAGCTATCGTTATTATTCGAGTGCGATCTCATAGTAAAATGGTCGCAGATATTAAATCATAGGCAAGCGCAAATCAATAGGATGACCGCAGTATGCAGTAACATAATTACCATTTATTATCGCAATTTATGTGACACAGACATTGTTGCAACAAACCTCAATTAAAATTGAGGAACGCGGTGTGTAAATTTATGCATGGATTTATCGCAGCAAAATATTTATTTTCAGAGAATGGTGAAGTACGCGTTACTTGTAATGATCAATATAATGATCGATTGTATTGATGATTACTTTTTAATCTTTACTTTGTTATAATAAGAATTTGATAATAGCAAATTTGTTTATAATGGTCGATAATATAGTAAGTCAGAGTTAGAAAAAAGTCAAACTTTACTTGTAACGGATTGAAAAAGTCACTCATTGTTAAAAAAAAATAACTTTTTATTTGTGATTACTTTTATTCCTTATAACGGAAAAAGTAATTTGTTGATGCGTTACAAGTTACTTTTTTCAGTAATTAAATCACGCATAATGACAATATAAATTATTTTTCGAAGTGACTTACTTATTTTCCCAACTATCTTAGCGCAACCTCACACAGCATTTAGTTAGTTATATCATTATAGCCATAAAAAATTGCAACGTCCTTATGAAATTGTTATTATAAAATGTAATAGCAAAAATAATAAAGTAGTAATTCTTTCATTCCCCTATTATTTTATTTTATGATCGGATTTAAGAGTGTTAATAACTCTGTTTATTGAGATTTACTTAAAATGTCTAACTATATTTTGTATTATTTTTTAAAATTATATATTTTGTATTTTTTAATTCCTATAATATACACAATCTATAATATAAATACTATAGATTGTGTAATTCACATTTTATTCATCTGACAAATAAATCTTAATCATTTATAAACATAATGATCGAGCTGCCTTTGATTATGTTAGAAAACACACATCCTCACTGTAATTAATAATTTATTCATCTTCGGGTTATTACGTCGTAACTCAAGACTCACTTTAGTTAAGATTGAAACGCGGTTGTACGTGATAACAGAAGATAATCCTGCATAAAAAAGGAATAAATGATATCGTGGTGACACATGGTCGTCAAGCAAAAATGATTACACGACCATATATCTAAATTAGGAACGAGCGTCCATAACTCATTACGCTCACAATTCTCTTTCGTCAGACGTCGCACGCTGTTCGCATAAATCACAATTTGCCCTACTGATGGTCGCAGGTGGATAGAAATGGTGGGATGCAGATCTAAAAAGCTATGATTGCGTGCGATGTGGCACATGGCTGAAACGTGCGACGCGTGTAATCGATCTCGAAGCGAGATTATTTTAGTGCCGGTAATTATAATAGCGATGCTCTTTTTTTCCTTTTTGTCTTAATCAATCCAATAATTCTTCTTAACACTTGCGATCTAAAGTTAAGCGGGTTAAATAATCCAATCAATTACTTTCCATCATTGATGAAGATTATGTATCGCTATATTTTTAAATTCATTATGTATTTCATATTTTTACTTAAAAATGTATGTGTTACATCTTAAAAAATTATCAAAAATACAAAAATGTCACAGATTGTTCTCTAATTACGTTTATTACGAATATCTGTGTAAAATTTCAGCACTATTCTCTTATTGATTAAAAAATTATTAATTATAATTTTTCTATTTTCCTTAATTTTTATGTAAAATTGCATTTTATAGTACTTATTTGCAAATTTGATGAGAAAGTAACATTACGAATTAAATCAAATTTTTTACATATACTAATAAAACTTCATGAAAATTTTGTGTAAAAGGCAAAAGTTTATTTAAATTCACTTAAATTCACTCGTTACGTGGGCGCGCGTTAAAAAGTTATTTATCTAAATAAAATTGTTAAACTGCTGTTTCATTTTTTCCAATTTCATGATATAATTCGATATAACGTTTTCTTACATGATTGATTTTAAGACATATTTACAACCAAAATTTTTTGGCTAAAATCGACTTTTTTTATTGATACTTTGAGCTGATATTGTTCAGCCAAAAATATCCTTAATTTAAACGTATAATATATTACAAAAAATAGATAAAATTCTCATATAAAATTTTTTTATCAAATTTAAAGATTTTCTTTAGTTTCTTTTCAAAATTTTGTTAAACACTTCAATTATTCCATTAAAGTAATACTAATCTCTTAAGATGTGCTACTGCGTCAACGTACACAGACTATTTTAGACTCACTGCGATAGGATAATATTCCGCAGTATTTTTAAAAATAAAGGAAGGAAGGAACAACAACAGAGAGAGATAGAGAAAGAGATATCTCTTAAGGCATGGATGTGCACCTTTCATATTTCCATTATAAGACAAGACACGCTGGATGACAGATATAACGCGCTGCCGGTTGCTTTTATCATGATTAGTACACGAGGGAAAGTTGCATGCGCACGCGTAGGCACGCATATACGCGCGAGCAACCACAAAACGTCGGGGGTACATTGACATATCCGAGCATCATGTGCATGGACTTTGCATTCGCGTTGCAACATTAAATTACGCAATACACTAGATACCGACATCTAGCGCGTTCAGTTTTTTTCTTGCAATTCTCGCAAAATGCCAATTGTCTCGTGTGTCCTGACGTTAGTTTCGCCACGATTTTTTCATTCGTCGGATATTAAAATAAAACGTACAGCTGAGTGATCAAAGCATGACGTCGAAGTATAAAGGCTTAATAATTGGACATCCAGATTGCTGTTGTATAAGTCTGCGGATCTTGCTTCTATTCCAAAATTTTATTCATTATTTAAGAAGCTAGAAATCACTTTTTATAAATTGTTAAATTAATAAATTATTTATTTTTCGGAAACCTGTGCTTTTCGAATCATACAAAAGCAATAATTAAAACATTCAAATAAATTTTTTAAATATCTCTTTTTTTAAATATAATAATCTTATTTTATCTTATAAGCACTTCACCTATAAGTACTTCATAAATAATATAAATATTCGAGATGCCAATGTAAAATAATAAACTAAAGTAATAATAAAAACATAAAAAATATAATAAGAAGCTGTTTATTTATTTTATATTAATAAGTTTGATGTTGGCAACAGATTTTTATTGTTTTGGCCTTTTATTGTTTTATAATATATATTCATTATAATCATTGTGCCTTTTCAACAAGGTTTCATAAGACAGAATTTCATATCTACCATGCAAAGATTAAGGATACGCGTGTTACGAACAACTCCAAGTAAAGTTTTGCGTAGAGTTCTCTCCGCGTATGGATCTACGTCGCTCGTATAATGCGAGTCATATTATACGGTTTGTCGCAGCGAGATAGTGAGCGTAAGTGACGGCCCTTCTGCTTATATCCTGTATGCTCATTATTCCGTCTCGCGTTAAGCCAGGCGTGTTTAACGCTCATTGGTCGATGCAAAGAAAATCAGCTTTTCCCTCTCTTCATCTTTTTTTCTATTGCTCATGAAGGCATCCATTCATTACGTGCCTTATTATAATTGACGAGTCGAGCTGCGAGCTAAGATAGCTGTCTCATTTCGGATCTCGTCTAGGGTGATATTAAATTTTATGCACATATCCGCGAATCAAATCCCAACTCAATTCAATATCTGAATATCGTTTTATTATGATCGAGTAATCGTTTAAAGATGAAAAACATTATAGGTATTTGATAAGATTAAAGACATAACTTCTCAATAGAAAAACATGTCGATAAATTTTACTTTATTGAGATTCGATATCGTAGTAAGCGAATTTATTTCTCGTCTTACGAAAGCTTAATCGAGACGAAAGATTTGATCTCGTTTTCACGTCCTGCGTGATCCATGGCGTACTAGGCGAATTTTGCATTCTCGCGTACGACGCGCGTTTACCAAAGGGAAGCGTTTAATTGCGTTTAATATTTCTGCTCGGTGGGCGGAACCGATGATTATCCCATAATATTACGCGAAATATTCAGTTTCGATTACATCGGACCGCAAACGTTACAATGCTAGAAATAATTAAACGCATAATACTTGTGAACGTATAATGTACATCGCGCGTAATGTACATCTCACCGATATTTTTGTAGACATTAATCCATGCGCGATTTCAACGAAGCTATGAAGTTTTAATCAGATTATTAATAGGCGTTACACGATTATCGGACGTTTTTCAATTAATTCCAGGCCGTCAGCAAGTGCAACTGCATAAACAATTCATTGTGTTATCCGTCAATGAGATTTTTAAATTATACCTCAATATACTGAAAAAGATTTTTGCTTTATATTGTTGAACAGGGAAGTACATACATACATACATAATATCAATAATGAATTAATAAAATAATGAATTAAAATAAATCGTTAATATATTTCTATATAATTTTATTTTTTTTAGTTCATTAAATAAAGCGTGATGACTCGCTATACGTTTTGATTAAGCTTGGCTTCAGTTCGGCGTATAAGTAATCTAAGAACTTGAGCAGAATGGATATACCAGACGACGCATTCATGCGAAAGCGCATGTTCGATCGAATTCGATCCCCTAATTCATTAGCATAGAATTTCAAGCGAGACACTGCGCTTTGTCCGATGGGCATTATAATAATTTAGCGCCGCACTGTGTTGCCAGGAATACGACTGGATTCGCCCGGTCTGCACAATTGGCTTTCACCTGATACGAAATAGACGCAACTCGTACTCCACAGGAGTCCATTCGTATACTATGCCAAATACGATGCAGATAGTAATTGGTTTCCTCTATCGTGGATAGTAGTGAAAAGCAGTTAGTTTTGCGTTTAGTTTTATATATATATATATATATATATATAAACGCGTCTATATGCAATCTCAAAACAAAGCAAATATTGTTTATGGAATATATGGAATACACGTTACTCGATGTTACTACTTTGATTAATTTTTTGTTAAATATTAATTTATATTATTATTTCATATTATGCAAAAATCGAAGTAGTACAATGAAGCAAAATTTTTTTATTATAATTTTTATATACCTAATATTTTGGTATCAACTCTTTATTACATATGATTTCTTTTTTTATATAACACTATATAGATAAGATATACATAATAAATATCAGATATTGGCAATACCATGATTTTTGATCTTATTTCTTCGAAATGAGAAACCTATGAGGTAGCCTAATATATATATTTGTGCAACGGTGAGTTTGTTAATTGCATTGGAAAAGTTGCTTCATTAGGAAAATGGGTTGAGCCAGTGGATGACGATATCGGTTCTACAAAGATCTTATTACTAAAAGATCTTATTAGAAACTCAGCCAGATGTACATTGGATTACAATTAAGTAATAACATTGTTATTATAGTCATTATCTTTCTCTTATTGCTCTACCAAATTTTCTGTTATATTTAGCTTGGCATAAAGAGAAAATTGAAAATTCTATGTTACTTTTTCTAATCTTTAAATGTTACAAAAATTAATTAATTACTAATTAATTTAAAATTACTGGAGTATTTTTTCCTTAAATCATAGAGAATTAATAATTTAACTATTACCTATATACAAACATTTAATTTATATAGTCTTGATCAAAAAAAATAAGTAGCTATATATATTCCACATATCTGGAATTTTTTTATCTACATTTAAGTAAGATCTATTATTTTTGCCAACATTTTATACAAATGTGAATATATACATGTATATATATATATATATATATAAATTCCTAAAATTTCTTTGCTGCAAAAACATACATGTTTACAAAAAATATGTAATTGAGAATAAATAAAAGTATTTTTTTAATCGTATAACGCTACAACTTACTCTCACATATAATACTTTTCAAAAACTACAATTGATGTATTTATCAAATATGAAGATATATATATATATATATATATATATATATA
>NW_012130098.1:2711350-2712665 GCF_000143395.1 Atta cephalotes | reverse complement strand
ATATATATATATATATATATATATATATATATATATATATATATATATATATATATAGAGTTATATATATATAGAGTTGGCAATCGAAGATGACTATAATTATAATTACAAATACCAAATATGTTTTTCTCTCAGTATAGTTTACATATAAATTTACATTGCATATACATAAATATAGATTATTATATTTTATGCGTAAACACACGATTCTGTGAGCAAGTATCGACTATGATACAGTCGGAAATGTAATTCAACTTGCTGTTCTTCGTGTTTGCGCACCACGTGCGAGATTTAAAGGTCGTCCCTTAAATCGATCCAGAAACTTTCCGAAATCTGTGACAGCGATGCTACTTATGCATCTTATGCGATTATGTTATCTTCATATATGCATACGTTCATTCGAGTTATAAATAGCAATTTGTGTATAAATATCACAAGAGAAGAAAGAATAATTGTAGCACAGTAAAATAAATGGAACAATAATGTAAATAGTAAACTAACCAACACTGCAAATCTGCTGATAATATCTGCTGATAATAAAACTATATGTTATATGAAGAACTGTAAAACGTACAAATTGAGTCGACCAATTAGTACCATTAATAAGTTGCATTAATTTATTACGAGTGCGATATATGCTTTACTGAGATTGTAATATCAATAAGTTACCCATTTTCATTATTTCTGTCAGCCAATTATCACGTTAATTAAATGCAACGGTTAACAAATGAAGCACATTTGTATATTCACTTCTTTAATGACATAGCTATCTATACAAGATATGTATAAATAATATAAAATCCATATAGTCCACAATACATATTATATATATATATATATATAAAATACATATAAAAATGTGAAACAGACAAGAAACGATGATAGCGAGCTTATTGGAGAAATCCGATTACTTCCAACTTGGTAGGATTTACATTATGTCAGATTTGTAGAACTTGAATTTTTTTGCACTCGGAGATTTAAACCACATTTAAAAACCGAACTAAAAATTTAATACATTTTTTCTTCTTACTGTATCCCGCGACTTAAACTTTCAGTCGTTTATAATGGACATTGTGATTCGGAAAAAATTCAGCTTCGAGATATATATATATATATATATATATATATTATATGAAGAGTTTTCTCATTCAAGTATCAGCCGTGCGGCCTTTTTGCGATAATAAATTTATTTCGGTTGAAATAATTCACGATTACTTAATCTGTAAGAGAGAGAGAGAGAGAGAGAGAGAGAGAGAGAGAGAGAGAGAGAGAGAGAGAGAGAGAGAGGAGGAGGAGGAGGAGGAGAGAGAGAGAG
>NW_012130098.1:2706851-2711330 GCF_000143395.1 Atta cephalotes | reverse complement strand
GGGGAGAGAGAGAAGATACTAAAAAATACATATTTTATATCAAGAAAATTGACTATTGAAATATGAACGGAAGTTTTAATGTTATTATTACAGATTTTGTAACTATTGAAATCGAAGAAGAGCTTTTAAAATGTTGTTCTCAAGATCTGTTCATAATCTTGATTCGCAATGAAAATAGCAAAGGAAGCCATTCAGCTGTATGAACCAATGAGAGTTTGGAGATGAGAGTTAAGTCTGATTGCTTCTCGGGATTCAAAGTCTATCATCGTCACACGACCTCGAAAGGGATTCAAAGAGAGGGAGGAGGAGGAGGAGAGGTTTGGTAAGCCAAGAGAATATCGAATGCAGCACCCACGGTAAGCCTCGCCGTTGTCCGAGCGGACAATGAGCTTCGTAAAATCGTGTAAATTAGTAAAGGGCTTCTCTAGGCAAGAGAATAATCGGGAAGTGACTAGATAAGCTCTCTGTTCGGCTCTGCTCGCGGAAAAGCAGGATCGTAAAGTCGACGCAGGATCGCGGCGTGATGCGGGCGCGTGTGGTGCGCCACGCTGGTCGTATTGTAAATTGATAGCGATAAAATCTACTCATCTCTCTTTCTCTATCTGAAATGGTGAACGAAGGAGAGTCGGCAACGGTCGATATAATGTTTGGTCACGGAGACAGCGAAATGGCGAGATTATTTTAAGGCGTATCTCTCGGAATCTCACGCGATTTTGTTGAATCTCCATCGTTCGTTCGCGTGCAATGTCTTTGCATTTTTCTCGTTTTTTAAGATCGATAGTGTAATAGAGATAGATGTCGTGTTTCGATTTCGAAATCATGAATAACATTTTCAGAGATTTCCCTAGCAGTATTACCTTTTTCCTCGTGAAAAAATATTATTGGATTAATACAAAAAACTGGAATAGAGTATATACAATATTGGATTTAAATGGATTTTTCAATTATTATTTTCAATCATTTTTTTCGTGAGTTTGATAGTAGTTTTTCCATAAAGATTGCCTTATACTACATTCAACTTTTAAAATATAATAATTGTTTTTAAATATAATAAAATTTTTAAATAAAATTATGCTACGAAATGCTCTAGTTAGGGACTGAAAGTTTGAATTTTTTTGTTTGGTTTCCGTAAGGCGTACATGGTCTCGTACGGTGTATGGTATCTTAAGAGGATGAAAGAAGTAAAAGAAGAGCTGGTTTGAAGCCGCAGACAGCTCTTTTGCGATATCTATCTGTGCAAATATTAGGTGAATCCGCGGAAGCGAAAGAGAGACCATCTCGATGTTTTCATTTAATATCCGCTGAAGGTCTATTCGGTCCACGCTGACTGCCAACCAGCATTCAGCGGAAAGATTGCGAGAGTCATTTCCCGTGACTAGTGTGGAGATGTTACCTTTGAGATAGCCCACTGAGGAGCAATATGAAAGTCTGGATGCCGCGCGCTGAGAGAGGCACGCTCTACTTGCTCTCGAATTAGTCCCGATAGTTTTCAAACCGACGCGATAGCGTGTGCATTATAGATATAATTTATATAAGCTTCTAAAAGATTGAAGTGAAACGATGGTTATCATTATCTCCGAAATTCTATAATATGATTCCATAATTCAGACATTAAACAATAATTTTCGAACATATATCATATCCAGCATGATTGATTTAATGCAGGTATAATACGATTCATTATTAAATTATTATTAGTAATATTTATTTAATTAAATTGTAACTAATAATTCTGACATATTTAAATCTTTTTACAGACAACATACATTGTTTCAAATATCTTTTCTATAAATGAAGAGAATTATAATTTAAATCTTAGATAAAAATAAAATAGATGATGGAGCGGATAAATCATTTAAAGCGGATAAATCATTTAGTGAATATGAGTATCAGTAGATTAATTGATGATTTGATTTAATACCGAGACTCTCTTGTTGAGATACAACGTCAGTTAGAGTGATAAATCTACGACAACGCGAATGTAATGTCCCATGTGCGTCCATTGGCTCATTGCCAAGAATCACAACTGTGCAGCAAATGATAGTAACATTAAGCGTCGTTTCCACACGCTGAAGATTTAATCAAGCAATCATTATTTGAGTAATCATGTAATAGCGCAACGTAATAGCGCAATTTCACGCTCGTTTTCCCATATAACATAGAAGCTTGTAGCAACAATGTTGCAACGTTACAATGTTATTATAATATTTCTGAAAAATATTATAATGTTATTCTAATATTGTTGTCTATACTGTATGCGTTGCTGTACGACAGAAATTAAATCTTGATCGCTAAGATACACCAAGACGAAATCATAATAATTGAGAATTTCTAAATCAATATTCAATAAGAAATCGTCTTCAAAGTGATTTTGTACAAAAGAAATGTAACAAGCAGAAATTAATCAATAAGGATAAGAATGATTTTATCGTTATATATGCGACTGAAAACGAACATATATCATATCCAGCATTGATTTAATACAGTGCTCAGATATTCATTGATAATGGCTGCTATATTCCGAAACGAAATTCCACCTGCCCTAGAGTTTATAATGTCACCCGCCCGGTTTATAGTGTTTCCTTCGTGCGAGCAATATGAATCGCCGTTCGCGCACGAAGACAGCGGTAGATTGCCGTCGACGGCGCGGCAATTCTTGCGGTGTGACACGCTGTAATATTTCAACGCCATCTTGACGATATTTTTCAGCCGGTGCCGTGGTAGCTAGGTGGATAGATGGGTACACTGGGAAAGTGGGAAATGTCAGCGAATGATTGCAACCCCCGTGTGGTGCCGCCGAAACCAGCCGGAACGGGATCCCTGAAGAACGCTGTTACAAGAACACGTTTACTATCCATTAGGTAACTAGACAAGTTTATATAGAACGATAACAATAATAATAATAATATTGCAGCGTTGCACTTTGGTTTCTGCCAATGTTCAGACTAGATTTCGAAATTGTGTTTCAAACTTTTAAGGGTCCTATTTTACTCACCATTATTATCTCAAATTATGATTAGAAGCGAGAAAATTATAATGCAGATCCTTGCAAATTGTATTTGAATAGAAATATTGTCAATAAAATAACATTTACAGTTTGCGAATAAACTCATAAAATATACCAAAAATTATTTTTCCTTGTTTCGAAAAAAAATTAAATCATATTTACTTCTATATTTACTATATACTTGTTATATTAAAAGTACAATAATAATATAATTTAAAAAAATGTGATTTTTGGGTTGCTACTATGAATGAATTAAATAAATATTATATTATCAATTATACAAAAAAATAAACTAATTTATCTTTATAAAAAAATCATCAAAATTGTTACAATTCAAAAAGAATGGTTTTTAGGGTTGTGAAAATATAACATTTGATGAGATTAAAAATATATTATTTTTACCAATATTATTTAATTAGTCAATAATTTTCTGTCAAGTTGACGGATAGTATTTTCCCTTTTCTTAAAAAATTTAATTTTTTTTAAATAAACACTTTTAAAGTAAAGGAGCGGAATTATTAATTTAATAATTTAATAATTTGTAACTATGAATATCATTTCGATTTTGGTTATGTATAAGTAATTTCTAAATACATGGTTACTTAATAATTATCAAAATAAAAGAATAGTATATTTTACAAATAGATTTTTATCGATTGTTAAGTATTGTTTTATTGTACCATACTTCCATATTAACTTGAAAAATATATTTATATTAATATATTTTGCAAGAATTTTTTGTGCAATTTCTTGCTTTTGTCGTCACAATCTGATCAAATAGTAGTAGTGAATGAATAAAAATCTTAATTACACTTTTTAAAATACATATTTTATATATTATTAATATAATTTTATATATTATTTTATATATTATTATATTATTATATTATTAATAATGTCACGACTGCGTTTACGTAATTTATATCAGGATAGAAGTATGGAATGAAATAGAAATGACATTATATAGAATTTCTCATTATTTCACTCGATAGGGTCGTTTATTGTCAAACTTTTTCCATCGCTACATGTGTAATTTAATCTCTCGCTCTCTCTCTTTAGATCACTTTTATGGTCAAAGTCAATATTCAACAAAAGAATTGAACGCGACGTGACCGTGACATATTAATATGAAAAAGAACATAATTCAATATTTTGCAGACCAGATATTCAAGGAATCACTAATGAGTAATATCAATATAGCGAGGAAAATGAAGAAGGCCAGGAACGTATGGTCTCGATTCTGTCAACGAGCGTGTAGCAGAGGAAAGTTACGAAGTTTCTTTTCGTTTTTACTCCGAGAAAAGAAGAATTGCGACCCTCGGCGAAAATGCGGACGGCGAAGTCATCAGCGTTGATAAATAAAACGTTAGAGCTACACATCATGCCACCGACTGTCTGTCGTCGAGTAGCGGTATTCTTATTACGCTCATCCACAACACACACACACACACACACACACACACACACACACG
>NW_012130098.1:2701588-2706831 GCF_000143395.1 Atta cephalotes | reverse complement strand
CACACACACACACACACACACACACACACACACACACACGTCCTTCAGCCCTGCGTTTCGTCCTTCTCTTTCGCTAGTCGAGAGTGCGTTCAAAAGTGCTTGGGCAGGCGCACACGTGAGATCGCCACCCTTTCCGCTTGTCTCTCTGTCTCTCTATCTCTTTCCATTCCGGCGTTGCTGCCACTTCGAGCTGGTGAAACGCGTGTACTTCAGCCAAACAAAGGCAACCTTCGTCGACACCCCTTTACCCGGCATCACTCTTAACTAGTATAGCTTAGTATGTACAGGCCCAGCTGTAATATTACGATCTAACGTATGTGTACTCTGTAGGTAGGTACGTATGTAAGCTAGTCTGCAAGACGCATGGACTCCTTTATCATGGAACGTAATTTGAGTAATTATTGTTCGCATATCGCTCTGGATTAATTATTTCCTAGGATGTAGAATTATTTCGTAACAATGTTATGCAAACTACGTTTAATATGCAATACAATTGGACAATTTATGTTTATGTAAATTTAATATATTTTACTTTGTCTCAAACAGTCTGCCTAAATTTTTTTTGTTAATTGAACGCAAGGTAAATAGAATGTAAGACAAACATTATGTAAAATTTAACACAAACTCTATCACTTTGACACAATCTAGAAATAAACTGTGAAAGCATATTTTTTTCAATAAAATTTATATCTAATGTGACTGCGTTTAGCAGAGAAAGCAGCTTTGCAACTGTAAAATTCTTAAATACGATTGGTTCTTTTTTTTATTCTTTATGGATTTAAGTGTATAAACCAATTATATTGAAGAATTTTACTAATTTTAATAATTGTAAAGCTACTTTCTCTGCTGAACGCAGCCTATTACATTAAAAAAAACACGTACATTCATTTTTTATTTATTTATCTTAAAATTTACGTTAAAATTAAATAAACATTATTTTTAAATCTTATATATATTATTACTCATAAATTATATTATTTTAATACTATCTGAATCTGAAATGTTAAAATTATATTAATTTAACATAAAGATCATGTTTTTTGAACTTAAAATGTTCAAATGATCTTTATGTTAAATTAATAATGTATTAATAAATGTATAAATGTAAAATATATAAATGTAATAAATTCTTAATGTACGGAAGGAACGATTTTGAATTTAAATGTGTGTGTATATATATATATATATATATAAATATAAATTTGAAAATAATATATAAGACGATCAAACTGATTACTAGAATGTCAAAACTTTTTGCAGAATTACTCATCATGCTTATATTTCATACACAATTATATTGATGGTTTAATAAAATTATTTTCAGATTTATATTTATCTAAATTTTTACATCTAGCAGAAATCTCTAGCATCATTCTTTTCAAGCGGATATGTCAAAAATTCAACACAAAAATTTTAACAAGAATCGATTTTGTCACATAAGTAGCAGCACAAATACAAAATACTTTTTACGTTTCTATTATGAATGCAAAAAGTATTCGTATAGAGAAGATATCTTTCAAAAAATTCCTATTTTTAGAAAGTAAACATTATTGTTTTATCTAAGAAGAATGTGCAATTAATTAAAATATATTTCCTTTACAATAAATGAAAATAAAAAATTATATTATGGACACACAATAAATATTCGTACAGTTGAGAAATTCGAATTTCTAAGATCATGAACACAGTTATTTTCACGAAGCTTTTTTTGCTCATACATATTCATTACATAAAAATTATTATTAAAATTTTGTTGTTAAAATAAACATTAATTAATTGCTAATTATTTTCTATTAAATTAGGAGGGCTATACGAATACTTTTTGCATTCACTGTCCTCTTTCCATATTTTATGTATATACTATATATATAGAAATGTTTTTTAAAGACTTATACTATTTATATATACAGTGCAAAAGTTCCTGGCCAGTGACATTTTGTATACTTTAATTTATAAAAAAAAGCCTGATAAAATTTTAATTATTATCAGATGTTAGTACAAGATTTCGTTATCCACATCTACAAAATGTTATTAATCGGAAACTTTTGCACGCTACTGTATATATACAGTCTTGTTTTCTAATATTATGATATGAAAAAAAAATAGATTTTTATAGACATATAGTGTAAATCTTCATATCTAGAATATACAGTTAAAATTACAATCTGTGTATTCGTTCAATGTACATGCGTTCTCAAAAAGCAGCAATTTGTAAACTAGTTGAAAAAGTCGACGATGCGCAATTCCGCAGAGCCTGCATTTGTGAGAGTTGTTCGCTCATTGTGTGTAGCGACCCACTCTTTTAGTCTCGCCAGTGAAAACAACAAATAATGTTTTCGCCTCGTTCAGTTTGCATTGAACAGCGATGCCTCGTTGCATTCGTTTCGTACAGAATAATGTGAAAAATCATAGAAAAGGGCCCTAGCATTAGCTTGGCCGATCTTTATTGCGGTATTTTCTTTTTCGCATTATTACTTATTATATATTGTGCAAAACAAAGGACTTATTCGATTTTAAGGTGATTCACGTGTTCGCCAGTGAAAGAAGTGCGATTCATTGATTTGTTAAGATCCCAAGGACAAATTCGAGTCTACGTATTTTCCGTGAACTGTATGAATAAAAATTCATCTGATGTCTGCACGTATGTAACGTACGTGTCATGAATGATGACCAAAATAGAAAAAATTTAATGTGGATTACATAAAATATAGAGTGAAAATCGATGTGAATTTATTCATGTGAATTCTATATTACTATTTTCTAGTTTTATTCTCGTTAAATTTCATCAGTAATTCTACGTGGAGATAATGTATATTAAAATATATGTGGAATTGTCTACATAGAATTCATATTGAAATTTTGAGGAAAATTGATTTCGATTTGACAGTGAAATCACAACATTTCGTTTATATTGATGTGGATATCATGCCAATAAATTTTTGTCTACGTAAAATATGTGGATTCAACGTAGACACGACGAACTTGTTCTCATCGCAGCATTTAATATATGCAGATATATCAGTCTTGATCATATTTGTGAAAGAAAAGAAATAAAATTTTGCTAATCATATTATATTTTTTAAATGAAATGAAAGTAAAATAATTGAAAATAATTTAAAAATAATAAGTGATACATATGAATAATTAATAGAATGTAAGTAATTATTTACAATAGTAGATCTTATCTCTTCATTGGTCATAACTCATCAATAAAATTTCGATCTTTGATTCTTAGCAAATAGTAATACAATTACAAAATTGTTCAATTATGACATAATAACTAATATTATCCTTTCTATAGAAGTACATAGTTAATTATAGACTTTTTCGCATTCTGCATTGTCCAGGCAACACATGCATTTTGTCTGTTGAGCGATCTTAATTGCAACATTTGATTAGTGATAACACGTACATATGATTACCTACTTTGTGTTTAATCTTAATTTTTTAAAATTATTTTAATTTGTAAGATAATTAATTTGTGTAATTTTTTTATTTGCTTTCTCAAATTTTTATATAATGCTATTATTACCATCACTCTGTATATTATATATTATATTTAATCGTAATTTTCTTTAATTATATGTATTTTACACTTATTTAGTCCTATCAAAAAATTTTTTTGCATAGTGCTGTTATTATTTTTTCATGTATATTGTTTAGTCATTTTATCAGTTTATTCTGTATTTTCCTTTTAAATGTAATTCTTTAACTCATAAACTTGTAATTAGTTTTTAGTTTCTAGATTTAGGTTTTTAGTTTCTAAATTTTCAAGACAGCATTATTACTGATATTTTGGCTCATATTCAAAATGCACTTTTATTAATAAATATGCATTTTTATGTCTGAAATTCTGTAGTGTATATAACGCGAACTATACTTGTCTCGCAATTCTTTGCCAAGTGCTTTAGTGTAGATAAAGCGAAACTAAATTGAGTCGAAAATCTAAGAATTTTTTCAGAATTTTTTATCAACTTTTAGTGCTACATTTTCTTATATTGGCAACTATTTTTACCAACATGAAAAAATATGATATTAAAAAATTCTGAAAAAATTCTCAAAACTTTAGATGAGAAGAAAATAAGCAATTTTTGTCTTTTGCTATTTTTCTAAAGTTAATAGTATTTGAGTAAAAAATTATTGAAAATATTCAGCGATTCTTAGTAATTAATATCTTGTTAACTGTTGCGAAAATTGCAAAATGATACAGGACTTTTCGACTTAATTTAGTCCGCTCTATCTACACAAAAGTGCAAAAAATTGCGGGACACTCTATATATTTAACGCATTATTATTGTAAATTCATCTGAATACGAGTGTTCTGTTAGTACAACCTCATATGTTGCATATTTTTTCGCTGTATTTATTTTCTATTTATTTAATTAATGCACATCAATAAAGATGTTATTATTATTATTATTCTTTATGAGTTAGTTATGTCCATTCTAAAGATGATTGTATATAAATCGAAACATCTGGATAATATTTGTAACTTATCAATGTATTTTGTTTACTAAGCATTAGCACCTGGCGCATTGCTCTTTTTTGTTGCTTTTTTGTTGCTTTAGTTTAATTAATTAGTTTAATTATTTAGTTTTGATAAGAAACTATACCAGTTTTAATATATCTTCGTAAAATTTAAGAATAAAGTTATTTTATTTTGCAACGTAAAATTTAGCTTTTACGCTGAAAAATATGACTTCAAAATACCATGAAAAATTTCAAGCGCTATTTGCCTTGTGTAAATTGTTAAAATAAAAAGAGAAAAATTCTATAACATTTCCAGTCGCTGATTTTTTTTTTATAGAATGAATTTTATTTCATAATTTTAAATTTTTTCTTTTCGAATTTTTTCTTTCAGTCGTCGATTACACACGGTTGAGTTAATTTGGCTGTATAAATCAAAGTGCAATGATTACTAATGTTGGTCAGGATTATATTTGTTCGTCGATTCCAAATTCATTTTCTCAATATTCTCAGTAGGGGCACAAAACGCGAGGAAAACTCACCGATAAGTCAATCTCTCTTGGGCGAGAATGAGAACGGAAAGAATTGATACGTGTGTGAGTTTGCGTAGTTAGCGCAAACCTGGCCTAGCGATTTGAATTCACGATCAAAGAGCGTGCGTTTCTCACTTTGTCGTCAGAAATTTGACTTAGCGCAAATCTTCTAAGACCCGATTGCATCACATTACTTTGATTTTAAGCGAAGTTTAAAATTCTCTCTTTCTCTCTCTCTCTCTC
>NW_012130098.1:2688719-2700790 GCF_000143395.1 Atta cephalotes | reverse complement strand
CTCTCTCTCTCTCTCTCTCTCTCTCTCTCTCTCTCTCTCTCTCTCTTTCGTCTTTAAAAAGAGAGTTTTAAGTCTCACTTAAAGTCAAAGTAACATTGATACAATCAAGTCTAAATTGTCGAACATCTTGGCGTGTGTAGTTTATCGATTACAGCGTTATACATCTGACGATGTAAGAATTTAAGGAAGATGATGGCAACATTAATGCATCTGTGAGAACGTCATCGTGCGAAGATTCTCGAATCATTTGCAAAGCTAGACGGCGATCGAAAATCAGGTTGCAAAATTCTCATTCCGCTCATAGTAAAGATATTTCGAGAATATAGCACAATATAATTTCAAGATAAAAAAAGACATGTGAACATTACATCCTTCCCAATAAGAAACAAATATGAAATAAATTCAATTAGGCAAGTATTTCATTACTCAAAAAAGATCTCAAAAAAATTTATTTGTAAAAATTTGTTAATTCTAAAACGTATAAAACACATTGAAAGTGACTTAAGCGATCAATTATAGCGAAGAAAAAACTTAATGCATCCATTGCATTAAAATACAATATTCCAGGACCAATATGTTTTCATAGTGCGGAAATGATTTGCAATATCCATTAATAAAAAGATTATTACACATTAATATTTCGAACGTATGACAATTAAGTCTGAGTATAGGGCTAATTGTAATATTTTTCCAGCTTTATTTAAAATTAAATAACTTATAATATTTATACGATGATGTATATTTAAGAGTAACATTTTTTAGTCTATCGAATTTTTAATCTATCGAATATTTCAATATCTTAAAACCACTTTTTTTTAAAAATCATTGTTCAAAATCTATGACAATCGGTTCCGATTTTCCATGCAACGAGCTATCTGTACAAAATTAGCAATAATTCTTTAAAAAAATTTTAATTGCTTTTTTTTATGTACGCGTTATTGTTTCTGTTACACAAATTTATAGATATCTGTAATGTTCGAAAATATTTGATATCTGAAAATTTTTACTAAAATTTAAGTATTGATTTCCGATTAGAAAAATCGCTGACGTAAGATTTATTTCTCTGATGCTGGGGTGTAAAAATACTTAAGGTGACTATTTCCTGTCCCCTATTAGCAATAGTGTAGTTTTGTAAATATGAGTTTTTATGCAAGAAATTCAATGTCACTGCAAAGTCATCGCATTAATATTCCCAGCATTTTAAAGATTATTAGAAACTCTATTTTAAAATGCTTCCTTTGATCATTTTTGTCTAATGATATTTTGTCAAATAGTTCAAAATAAATAGAATATTGAAAAATATACTATAAATTTAAATTTTATATAATTTGAAAAAAATTCTTCTTTACCGATCAATTAAATAATTGACTGAATTCAGAATAAATTTAATTTAATTTATTTCCTAATAGATGAAGATTTTGTTTTTCGTGTATCAAATCTTGTAGGATAATGTTTTTTATAATTCTTTCCATGTTATTAGGTGGATTAGACAAAAACGGATAGTCTTTGACTTTCATGACAGATGCCCAGTTGTTATCTTGGGATTATATTCTCTGTCACATATTGAAAAATTTTGAAACTGAAAACTGACTAGAAAGTGAAGATCTGGCCGCTATACAAGATTTTGAAAGCACATTAATATTTAGTGACTCGATCCTAAATGACGAGATTGCTCTTATTTCGTTCACATGGACAAATTATATTGGACAAATTGCATTTACGATATAACGCGCATTTAATTCGGGACGGTATTAAGCGCAGTGGCAACAGTTATATTTGTTGTATACAACCATCACACACATCGGCCGGTCGGCCGGTCTGTCGCATTTCATGTGGACTAAGCTGCATTTTGACGTCGCTTACGCTATCGCGCGATAATACCGGGGACAACTGTACAATTTCCCATAACAAAACTCGTTCGCGCGCAAACTCCGACATTCACCAGGCGGTGAAGGACGCCAGAGTGCACAGAATGGAATAGGAAGTCTCTTTCCTAGTACCGGTCCGGGTTACACGATCGTGCGGAAAGCATAAAGATAAGGAAGGATGTGGTATATCTGGATCGATGTGTAAGCTTGGTATGTGCAGCGATGCAACATAGTATCTCTCAAGAGAGAGCGCCCAATCAAACAAGAACGTTTCAATGAAAGCGAAACAGGCACGTGATTAGGACGCACTTAAAATTTATGGATTTGCATCGCGTAAGTTTTGGCGCGTGATAAACGCAGCTTGCAACGAAGGAAAATAAGATCATGAAACTTGTTTCAAACTTCGAGTGCGTTCCCGGATAGAAAATAGCACAGATTTAATAGATACACTTAAGATCTAGTCGCACGATACGTCTCGATTATGCCCTCAAAATAATACTCTCATATTTTACGAACATTATCATTTTATACTAGATGATTTTAAGTTTCATGAATGTTGATCCCTAGTTTATTACAGTTTATACTTGTGTCCGTTTCCATCAATGTAGAGTGACTTTAATCTCGGATGAATTTATTTAATATTTTCTTTTTTTTGTTCTAAAGTAATCATCGTCCGTTCTCATTTCAAGATCATCGTAAGTAATATTGTATTTTAAGATACTAATATTCTCTGAGATTGCTTTAAAACATCTAAAGTTGTATTTAAGATAATGTCTGTTCTTAAATATAAGATTATATAATATGAATACCTGTTTAAGATTTAGAAAAAGATAACAAATAAATATGAAACTAAAATTAAAGTAATTTATACTGGTTGAAATAGACATTAATTAGTCATATAGTTTTTTGGGCGTCACCTCATAAAATAAGACAGAATTTCATGGAAGCAAATCGAATGTGTTTCACGGCAAGTTTCATCAATAGTTTCCGATAAGCTCGAAGCCGGCTGATTAACGTAATTCGATCCGATTCGCACACGCATCGCGAATGCAGAAGCGCTTGCAGAGAAGCGCATATTGTGCGGATATTGTGCGATTCAATGATGTTTCCAATCTCATACCTTTTTCTCTTTAGTTTTCTGTCTCAGTCTTTCTCGTATTCTTGTAATATGAACCTTCCTTTTTTTTGTGGCCGATAGCAAAGAAAAATGGTAGGATGTTTCGCGGACCATAAACACGGGAAAATTATCGCGCGGAAGGGATGAAAGGTGGCTGCTGCAACGTAATAGCGAATCCTTCTTTCCTGTATCCGGCGTAGAAAAATAGGTTTCGCTCGTTGGCAAAAGCATGCGCTTGCGATTATGTTGAATTTATGGCGCCGTTTTGATGATATCTCGACTTTTCAAGTATTAGATAATTGCCGAGATAATTGCCGACGAATGGAAACGTAAATAAAAGCAAGCTACTGTAGTTCTTTTCATCGCAGCGCCTTATGATTTACGATTGACGCATGCAACGAAAGCAATACTCTTGAATAATTCAACAGGCGTTCCGAGAAATTATGTATAAAAGATAAGCTGCGTTTACCGAAGTATGTATCATTAAAACAGAGATTTTTAATTAGCGGATTCTCTTCTTATCTTTATTCCTGCAATCCCAAAATTATGTTATATAAAAATAATATTGTATCATTACTACGGTTTATTACTGTTCTAGAATGCAAACTTATCCTGGCTTGACAATTTTGAATTTGCCTGTTACGCAGATGGCGGAAAAGACATTTGTTGCGCTTTATATTTGACAGATACCGAATGATATTTTTATCCGACGAACTTTTTGTTTTTGTTCACTGAGATGAGTACGAAATTGCGAGCTTCGATATATGATGACAATTCGTTTCCCGGATCTATATTTTTGCTCGCAATTCTGAAACTTTGCAATAGAAATGCAACACGATGTGCAAGACTTTTCACGCTCGACTGATTTATCGCTGTTGCTTGAATCGAATTTTCTGATTAATAAATGATAGGTTGAAAAATTTACATAAAAGAAAATAATCTCGCGAGTTTACATTTAAATTTGTAAATAATATAAAGCATGATCACGATCATCTTTGTTTGCAATTATTTTTAAGTGAAGAAGATCAATCAAAGCGCATTTTAATAATATTTGCGTGTGTATGAATGTAAATTTTACAATTTCTATTTCAAACAAACTGCACTCCGATTAGTTAATTCTTTTGTCTTAAACGGAATCTGGAGTACATAATATTACAAAATTGATAAAAAAGTAACACAAGAAATAACAGAAAATTATTCTTTTTGAGATAATTTATTAAATAAAACTGACCATAAAGGCTATAATATATTTTTGTGGAAAAACATATTTGTCAATACATTATTTATTATAATGTCAATATATTATTTATATGGAAAAACTCTGGTACGTCATTACTCATGTCACTCTGGTAAGGAATGAAGTTGTACGATTCTATAGTTCTACAGAGTTGCAGTGTTGGTGAATTTTAAACTTAAACTTTATAAAATATAATTTTAATGAATATTCATAATTGAAAGTATAACATGGAAAGAAAGAGTAAAGTTATGCATATTCACTAACTTAATTAAAACTTTGTTCCAATTTAGAAAAAATTTTTAAAATGCTGTACTGAAAAGTTATTAATTTTTTAGATGTTTCATTTTTCTATCAACGTAGCGATAATCTGTAAGACGTAACGTAAAAAGAAGTACATGCAAAAATATATGTAAGAAATAAAAAAAATTTGTTAACTAATCAAATTAAAAGATTTATTGAAATTGATATTAAAAAGTACTATAATTGCCTGTAAAATCATCCCATATGCAGTAGGAACTAAATACGTCTCTTATGGTTAAGATATTATTCTGTACATAACGCAGCAACTCATATCTAATTGCACGTGAGATAAATAACAAGAGAATGAGAAAGCGAGAGTAAGAGAAAGATGAAGAGATAGAGACAGAAGAAAACAATAGGGTGTCCTGGGAACAGGGGCGAGATGCGACCGCAGAAAGGAGAATAAAGGTGTCAGATAATGTGATATATGAGATCGATTTGAATCCGGCGTTTAAGCCGCGAGCCATAATTCAATCTCGATCGCTTTTTTCTTCCTTCTCCATCTCTGCGATTCTCTCTTTTCCTCCTTTTCGTTCTCGTCTTTGGCCTCCGCCTCTCGTTCGGCCGTGTACTACCCCTCAAGGGCACGTTCGATACTCAATATATACTTAGGTACATATCCGAGCTACTCTCCGATACTCAATCCCGCATAATATATATGCGTATCGCAAACCCCGTTGACTCCTTTAAAGCCTACACATTGTCTTCTTCGATTACGGACGGATTTCTTCTGGGATTAACGCGTCGCCGCGCTGCGTCGCTCAGGTTTGATATTATACGTTTCACAATTTCCACAACGGCGCATTACTAATGTGGATATATGCCTGCGGAACGATTGTTATTCAAAGTTCTTATTGCTCGCATGGGAGCAAAAGTTAATATATGAAAAGATCCTATAAAAAGTTTTGACATTCTAGCAATTAGTTTGAGCATTTTACATTACTGTAATTAGTTTGATAATTCAAAGAAGAATGTTAAGAAAAGGCTGATTTTTTAGGCTTAAAAAGAAATAGTTTTTTTACTTTGTAAAAGAAAATTTTTTAAATATAATAAGACGATTTCCTAGATGTGATAGTAAAGTGATAAATATTTCAATTGGGAGGGAGATGATAGCATTGACATATGTTGTCAAGATCATGATCTTTAAGAGATTCTAATCGTCGCTCGTCCGTTAAAAAGTTATTAACAAAAAAAGTTTAAGAAATAAATAACATCTTATTTCTGTTATACAATATTATAAGAACTACACATAGGGAAGTAAATTAAAATCTATAAAAAAAAACACTATTCTTTGGACTTGTAACTTTTTGACTGAAAAAGGTCAGCTTATTTTTAATGTCCTCTTTATTTTTAGATCCGTCTAATTAAAGTTTTAGATACTTGAGCAAAATCATTCTTTTCACATACATAATAAAATGAAATCTTCCAAAATTTCTAAATGTTTGTTGTCAAATATCGTAACATTGTACAAAATATTAAACAGGAGATAACGCGCTTATTTGTCGTAGATTTAACGGAACGTATATCCTAGCACTGATTTCACGTTTATAATTATAAAATATTTGAGTATACCTCTCGATGATGAACGTACATCCAATAATGTAACATGGTTAAATTAATTGTCGAAAAAGTAATCTACCACGTTCGCGAATAAAATAAAATGAAGAATACGATAGGATTGCTAGAGTCACGCGTGAGTGTGGAATTTATTTTATATGAGATTCTTGGTCGTTTGCAAAGCGTGTCTTACGTCGTTGACGTGACGAGACAGGGTTCATGTTTTTCCGCGCGGATGTATGCGTAAAACGTGTATATGGAGAAATGTCTGGGCATAAGAGATCAGAGAGGGAGGCTCAATGATATTCGAGCGGGAAATCTGAAGATCACGTAGCAGACCCTTCGCGCGTACGTAAATCGTTATCGTACGTACGTAACGTTAAACATTCTATCGTCATTTCTTGTCTTCGTAGCGCAATTTTGAAATTTTTCTTTCGATATTCTTTTTAATGCCAGTGGAGAAAGATTTGTGTGTGCCCATAATTCGCAAACACATCAATTCGCAAAATATCAATGCGTCAAAAATACCGTTTTTTTTTTAATTATTAAGACGACTATAAAGTCGTCAGTAACTCAGGAATGTTATACAAGATGGATCGAGAGTCCATATACAGTTGAATAAAGAAAACATTTTTGAGAAGAATATTTTATACAAAAGTTGTACGGTTTGAACGACGAGACTTGTTTCGCTTTGAGTGTAAGAATGGAGGAGTTCTCAAGCCCAACTTTAAAATTTTGAACGAAAAACCTGAACTATTTATTCATTATTCTCACGCTAATATCAAGATTCAAAACACTACAATGAAACTCTTTTTGATTAAAAAGTTCAAGTATCACCAGAGTTTAATATTATGCAATGTGTTCGATCAATGGCTAAAATTTCTTAAGATCAAAATGATTATTTTTATTTACTATTCATATCTTAAAATTTTACTATATTAGTAGTTCATATTATTATAATTTATAATACAATTTTTTCATTGAGAGAATTTCCATATTTGAGAAAATTATACACATAAGGTTATTATTACTAATATTATAGTAATAATCATACAAATGAATTTTGTAATCATAATTTTTTATGGTCACATCTAATTGATATATAATAATTTTTTATGTTACGTGCAACTAGTCACAAATACCAAATACTTTTCTCTCTGTATACAGATTTGCACATCTGCCTGTTTATAATGTTTATAATGTTAATTGCCTGACTTACGCGATGACTTTGCATTAGTTTTATAGCATTTTGCCATAATATACATTTTTGGTGAGACTACTTGATGGTTTTTTGTATGATTTTCTTTTCACGAGAGAATTCCACGCAGTTGATGTTTTGAATTTTCACAAATTTTCAAGATTGCATCAATTAATTAATACGCGATCGTGATCAGTCGTATTGCTCAATATTAGTTACCTTATTTCGCTCCAATTTCTAAAAACGATCTTAACATACGCTAATGCATGTTATTTATACGTTCGAAGCGTGCAATATAATTTGGAATTGAGAGACACGAATAAATTTTCTGATTAATTATGCTATTTTATGATTTTTCAATTGGTCATTGTTTGACGATACTCGGAACATATATAATCTGTGTTAGCTAACATCATAGGGAGTTAATTACCGTTTGCGCGTCGGTGTGAAGTTGACGTTGCGAATTTCAAATCCTTCGTATATACATATACATGTGTGAGTGTCTTTGTTTAAGATTTGACAAACAACAAGAATAAAATGACTCCAAGAATGTTGTGAGCGAGATAAATCGAATCACAACATTTTCGAACGAATTATAAAACATTGTAGATATTAGCAGTGACGAGCATGATGTTGAAAAGAATATATATTCTTACATATCGAAAGAGCAATAGTAACTCAAAACATAAAACGATCCATTTTATAATTAATTTCAAAGTAAACAATGTCCATATTAACGTATGCACTCAGTAAATAATAAGCTAAATTCGAATTCTTAATGCATTTTCTTGAATTATTTATTCCATTGTTTTAGTCAAAGTGACGACATGTTGAGAAGAAGCAGTGGTGTCTTATAGAAATTATAGAAATTATTAAAATATTATAAAAATAATTCAAATTGTACAATTTGATATTATAATATGAAGATGCGAATAATGCTTACATCCATTGTTTGACATTGCTGATGATGGCTCGAATGAAACCGAAATATTTGATGTTAATTTTTGCGAAATTTCTTGCGAAATTAATGTAAAATCTTTTTTAGAATATATACTTTTGTCAATTATACGCATTTAATAACTGCGCCTATTTCTAGCTCTCAATCACCCGTCAATTTATTGTTATATTTATTATTGTTATTAAATATCTCTCATAATTCAGTATTAAATTTACATTATTGATATTATATAAATTTTATGAAATTCGTTTCTCAAAAAGACTCCACTGATTTTTCTCCAGCGAGTGTGTGATTTGCAGACTTTTTAAAGGAAATTGACCGCTTTCGAAAATGCCCAGACATGTATCCTCTTCGAGCGCTGTTTGTGCACCGTTGCGAAGGGGCTGGTGGATTCCGGAGCGTTGCGAGGACGCATGCACATGATACAGACTCGTGGTCGGCTGTAGAGCGAGGGGGAAAAAGGAAGCTATGGAAAACGGAGACGGTTACGCCGCCGTATATAAGCCAGACGAAGAGCGAGAGATAAACAACGTGGTCGAGGAAAGGGAGATGGAGAATAGGGTCCCGTACGCGCTCGCTAACTCGCTTCCGCGGCCGGCCGGCCGGCCCGGGTGAAGGTAGTGGGAGTGGGGGTGGGGGGGTGGGGGAGTATCAGAACGGGAACTGAACACAAGGCAGTGCACGCGCAGCCGCCGGAACGCGCGCATCAGTGTATATCTCGTATGTACGTACCAGTGGAGGTGAAAGAGAGGGAGAAGCCCGCGAAACCGCGATCAACACGGCACTGCGCGCTCGGACCTCGCGATTGCTTGACGACGTCGATATATATCACTTCTCAAATACACGAGTGCACGAGAAACCGTATATCCTTCCTCATCGTGTATCGAGAAGTTTGCCATTCTAGAGTGTGTCATGTGATTTTTCGCTTTTCATCCGAGCAACTTCGCGACACACGTGAAGTTGCAGTGACTCTGAGTCTTGACGAGAAAGAAAACCGCCGCGCCGCACCGTCATCGTGCTCGGAAACGCATTATCATCGGCGACGCGAGAACAAGGTACGGTGATTTCAGTGTTTTCATTGAGAACTCGTGTGATGCTCTAGTGACGTCCATTTCTTTGTGTCGCGTACGTTACACGCGCCACTTTCGTGGCGCACTGACAACTTGACGAGTCGCCAGACGTGCATTTAATCTTCACCTGAATCATGTCCCATGTCGTCGCGGCGCGGCGTAACGGATTCAGATTCGCGTCGGTGAATTAACGTATTCCTTTAACCTTGGCTCTTTCTAATAACGGAACGATCGAGCGCCGTGTATCGAAGATCAAAGGGTAGTCGGCACCCGAATTTTTCCGCGGTCTTTTCGTTCGCGAGAGTCATTAGTTTTTTTTTTACCGCGAATTTAAGAGTTTGAAATTATTTCGGGGCGACGCGTCGAATTATTTCGGCGCGTCGCGGCGCGCCAGGCGAGCGCAACTCACAAACGGCGCGAAGTGAGCCGCGCGTTGTCGTAAAGTCGTTCAAGATTCGAATATCCCGCCGCGTTCGGACGCCGAGGATCGCACGCGCTCCCGGTAATCTTGCGGAATCCCGTAGCCTGCAATCGTGAATTCGCGAATGTGTCGTGCAGTTGGCATGAGAGCGGTCGAGTGACTTTTAGCGATGCACTTGCATGGAACGATGTCGTGGAAGGAGGAGGACGATCTAATGATCGGTCATGTATGTTGCTGAGGAGCTCCATTTTCTGTCACATCCAATTCACGAGTTCCGGTGAGTCAAGGATTTATCTTTTTAATTTGTATTAATTGTGACTCTAGATTGAAATTTTAAGAAAAGTCTTTAAGAAATTGTCCTTTTTTTCATAATCGGTGCTTTCATAATTCGTGCCTCCAGTATACATTAAAGTAATATCTATAACATTGCTTAAAATTAATGTAATTGAACGATCTTTGTTTCATTTTGAAAATAAAAATTCGAAAAATGAGAATATGTTACTTAAAATTATGTAAGGCTGTGAAAAACATTTGTTATAAACAAATTTTCACGAGGTAATTGAAGAAAATATTTCTTGAATATCCCTTGAATTGTGAATACTAATATAAGAGTTAATTACGTATGTATGTAATTTATGTTGTGTAAAATTTGAAAGCTATAATGATAAATTCATATTGATAATTCTGATAATTTAAAGTATGTGAAATAGTACGTCCTATTTTTCTATCCAACATAGAACTACTTTCTTATAAAATTCGATAAAATATCATTGATTTTAATATTGCATAATATAATTTGATTTATGTATTTTTTTCGTTCCATTAAGATCGATTTTGGAGATCATCATTTGTATTATCTGCTTTTTTCAACGATTCTTGAAATATTCGATATAACTGTATTGCACAATTATATATACAGAGTGTAGTTATAATTGCTACAATTACAAATCGTAATATTCGAATTTATGTAACGTATATATTTGGCGTGTAAATAGACATTATATAAATAAATAGATCTTCCTAAATTATAACACATGTATATATTATGATTTTATCATTAACAAATTGCATTTTTATTAAATATTTATTAAATATTTATTATTAAAAATACTGCTATTAGTAATAGGAACGAAAAAGAAAAGAACTTACGCAGATAAAATTTGAATGGGTATAATTGTTTTCACATATCTTATTTATAGTTATAATTTTTACAAAGTAGGATACTTTTTTATGGACAAAACGGCTTCAGAAATCAAAGTTATATATTAAAAAAGAATTATTTAAATTCATACTTTACAATATAGTTCGTAATAATATGTATCATTTAGATCCGATTGCACCAACGTTATTTTGACTTTAAGCGCGAGGCTCTCTCTCCCTTTTAAAGTGAGAGAAAGACATTTATCATATTATTATCAGAGCGTAGTGATAATATAAATAATAAAATAAATAAATAAAAATAAAATAAAAATAAAGTAAATATAAATTCAAATACTATTGAGATAAATTGTGACAGAACTAAAATCGAGATAAAATTATTTTAATCTACTATGATGAACTTAATCGCGGATGTTGTTGCAAAACATAGTATTCATGAGATAGAAAACGGTGCAGCGCGCATTCGACGAAAAGATCGTTATAGTCTGGTGCTTCCGTGAAAGATTGAAGAACGCGACACGATTCCGTTGAAGAAGACCACCTCTTCAAGTAGGCGCTTAAACGTCAACATCTTGGAGAGCCCAGTCATTCGCTACGAGTGCATCGGTAGAGTGCGGCAGCCGCATCGTCCTCTCGTGACGTCTTGGTTTCCTCTCGTCTGTCCTCCCTTTGCCTTTGCCCTTCTCTTCAAGAGAAGCGGCAAGAATTAATGCGCGGTATAACGAGGAATTCATATCAACGAATATTTCCAACCGTTCTATTAATTGCGCTTCCATTTCCGCTCCACCGATCGTATTCGTGATATATATGCGCGAAATATGTTTCAACTGAAGTTGTTTATTGCACAGGTTATACTCGCGAGTCGCGGCAAGATAATTCGGAGCATAATAGTACGCTGGAGTGAGATAGCCGATTGCAATATATTTATTTAGAGAATGGTAATTTTTTTGCAAATTATGTTCGTGCGAAAATCGCGAGAACTATTCTACCGTAGGTAATTTCGTCGTGGTTTCCATTCGAAGCGATATTGGTTATTGAAATAATTTGTTACAAAATATATTTTGTAGGATGATTTTTTTTATAGCGATAAAATTATTTTTTACAAATATTTTTATATTAAGTTTGTAAAAAATTTTTATTCAGGAAAAAAGTATCATTATATATATATATATATATATATATATATT
>NW_012130098.1:2684667-2687949 GCF_000143395.1 Atta cephalotes | reverse complement strand
TATATATATATATATATATATATATATATATTTGAAATGAAATGGTTAATCGTAAAATATATTTAGAATAGTGTAATTTATTGCGTATGAATTTGAGATATAATAATTATCTTTTTCTTAAGTGCCAATATATATCAGAAATATTCTGATAAATAATCTTATAGTAAACTATATTAAAACAAAATAACTTAAAGCAAGATGTATTCGAAATGTTAATAAGAATATTCACGGTTCGTGCTATTATATCTGATTTCAAAATATATTCTTTGTTGTATTATATATTTTAAAGAGATAATTTAACGCAGAATACGAACATAATTTACAACAAATTATTATTGAACGTATTATGATCTAAACCTAAGGTGTACCTACATTGTTCGTAATATTGCGCGTAATGTAATATATCGCGGGTTGTATTGAAGCAAGATAGTAATGCAGAATATGTGTGAAACAATATCTAATCACAAACAACATCCACGATATACTAGATTAGTTCATTCCAAAGTATATTGCTCACGGCGTATAACATACAGCAAAATATATTCGTATCTATATAACTCAGTACAATGCACATGGGTTTATCACGAGTAATAATTCGGCGCAACGTAACTTATTGCTATCTATATATATTGCGAGATGGCTTATTGAAGATTATGTTCGAAACTATTACCGATTCTGCGGAGAATATTACAGCAATTAGTTACTTTATTACTGGAGTATATTTGGAGCAATGTAATACCGCGATTGATAGACAAAAATAGGAAACGAACGCAGGTGATAGAATTGATGGGAAAGGGAGTAAGGGATGGGCAAAATCACGGAGTAGAGGAAAGCTGAAGAAAATTGAAGAAGTCGCATCGTTGATGAGTGCGCTGAACCAGGGCTTTTCAGATCTAGGGGAGGTCCTACTCTAATTTCAGCGAGACGCTTCTCCGCGTCTCTCTCCCCATTTTCGCGGTCTTCGTTTTAGAAAGGCTGTATGTTGAAAATGAGACTGTGTGCTCACGCAAGTATGGGAGAGAGGCGCAAGAAAGAGCAGAGACGAATCACTTGTCCTCGAAGAAGTTCCATCCGTCGAGTGCGGTGAGAAGCCTTCCAAGATGAGGTGACGGGAAACAGAGGACTGGTCTTCTGTCCGCGACTTTCCACCTCGCTGAGAAATTTTCCAATTGAGCGCCTACCCTGGAGCCGGATTAATGTTTAACCCCGTTAACAATGGGCGCTTTTAAGAAACCTTGCCTTCGCCTAAAAACTCGGTTGAGATGCGCCACTAAAAAATGCAATATGCTACTTAAGCCGCTTGCACTTAAGCAATATTTTTCACCGCAGAATTTTATACATGGTACATTTTGTAAGAAATGAATGTTATGGGAGCGTGAAATATAACACACACATCGACTTTTATCACTTTTATCAAAACAAATATATATTTATAAAATTAGAATGAGAAGATGTAATAGATTTTTATTAAAAATGTTTAAGCACAAAAATTTGTGCATATATAAAATAAATAATTTTAGAATCAGATTAATGACGATAAATAATATAATTGGACTTAAATTGTTAAATTTAAGCTTTTTCTTTTTGTAAAATTTTGTAAAATTTATTATTTATTACTTATAAATAATTGAATTTTTTTGTTAGCTACTTTCTAAAATTATAAAAATAATAATAAGAATATATCACTATAATTTGCTATAATAAAATTTTACTAACGTTCTTAGAATACTTGAGAATATTGTCATTTTTTTCTTTGAAATTTTTTTTATAAAGATTGATTATATTTATTTATCTTCATATTTTATTTTTATTTCAATTATTACATATTTCAATGATGATTAATATTGATTTATTATATTGTTATATACATAGAAATATTCATAATATGCGTGTTTATCACATTGCTAATATATATTCGCAAATGCAGCGTAAAATTTTATTTTTTTAAATTTAATTTAATTAAATTTATCGAAGATGATGAGACATTAGCATGCTAAATTTGTGTAGAATACAAATCTGTCATTTTTTAAAATAAATTATATTGTTTCTAAATAATCGTTGCTATCATATACGTAAATGAAAATAATCTATTCTTTCATTCTTTCATTAGTCTCTCTCTATCAAGTCGACCAATTTTATTAGGTATAAGAATCAACGCTATTACTTTATAATATTTACATATTTATCATAATTAGATAAAATTTGCGGATTACAACAAACACGGCGATCGAACGAAAAGAGGAACGGAAATGCATGCAGAGGGTGGCCCGGCGCTTCATTTTGAATGAGGAGAGCATTCTCCACGGTCGGCTGGCTCGTTCTAAACAGGCAATATTACCTATTGACTTTGGCTTGTAGGGCTGGCTGATGGTTGACTAATTGTAAGCCGAATACGAGTTTTAGCAGAATTTATATTTATATGCAGTTTTACCTTATATCAATTTTAATTTATTAAGTTCGATCGTCGAAATAATTAAATAAATATTAGAATTAAAATATTACAACATTAGCATAATTATACATTCTTTTTTAAAAAGAAATGGAACTATACAGTATCATAAATTAGAGATTTAATTAAAATAAATCGAAAAACATTGCAAAAGCTGAAGAAAAATTAGAGAAGGAAGAAACTCGAAATACTCTTGATTACAAAATTACTTTTTTCTCTAGTATCTTTTTTTCATTTTTAAAATGTTACTCGACCCGAATTATTTCAAGCTGTATGTACATCCGAATTAAAGTCTCCTGGTTTTCCAACGGATGATTACTTTGCCAGAAATTTTTGTCGAAGTATGATCTCGGCGCGTGTTCATTCCGACAGCTGTCCGATTTGTCCCGCGTCTGGTGCATCTCCAGCATCTCACGCTTATTCAGCTTCACATCGAGTTCATGGACGCTCGTAAAATTTCGGGTTCTGGCCGCGAGTACGTAGATTTCTTTGCATTTTACTCATCCTATGATCTCATCTTTGCATCTTATTCCTTTTGATCTCTTAATGTATCTTTACTCAGAAAGATATTCTCGGATTGCGGTGTTTTATTCTTCTTTTCTTTGCATCACATAAAATCCTACTCTCTCTGACGATTCACGTGATTATAACGAGTTTTCAACTCTGAAATATTGATTTTACTTGATTTTACTGAATAAATGCGTCTTTATCACAATGATTATTTTTCAATCTCTATTATGTAAATTTGTTCTGTTTGATTATTCGTTGCACATTAGATTTGTTATCGCAGAAATGATCATATATATATATATATATATATATATATATAATAA
>NW_012130098.1:2677482-2682705 GCF_000143395.1 Atta cephalotes | reverse complement strand
ATATATATATATATATATATATATATATATATAAAATGTATGTTTCTTTTGTAGGAAGTATTTTTCTGAAATTGTAATAAAATCCGCTACCATATGGCGTGTACATGTCAGAAATAATATTACAGCTAGTGTATCTCATATTGTTATCATAATTTTTAATAATATTGCATTCCAATAATGTAATGTTTGTCCGGTTTTAATTACATTTCATACAGTAGATACATACTGCCATTCACGTAAATTTGTGATTGCGAATATATGGAAGGAATATAGTCATCAAGAAAAATAAAACATTATATTTTTTTTTATTTTTTTACATTTAAAATTAGAAATGCGATACACAATGTATTTTAAAATTTAAAATTAGTTGACTTTCATTTTGAGTGTCCGATTTATTATATTATATTTGTATTGCAAAATTTAAGATTTTTAATGTGCTTTTAACGAAAGATGAGAAAATTTTAATATACACTACTTAAAAATTTGGAGCACTCTGTATTTTTTTAGATTAAAACACGATTCTTTGTAGATAATTATTTTATTCAAAATACTAATTTTTGAACGTTCACTATTTGAATAAAACTAGGAATAAAATTTACAAAACAATACAAATTTTCGTACTTTTTTACAATGTTAATAAATAAAGTTGATCAAATTTACTTTTTAAAATTTAGTAAAAATTTGTTCCAAATTTTTGAATGATATATTTTATGATGTATTTTAGAAGCTAATGGAAGGAATTTTTTTTCATATTTCATATTTTATTTTAATTTTAAATATAGGAAAGTATAATGGATTAATAGCTCTCTTTTCATTATATATATGACAATTTATGAACGGCACTGTATATTTTCGCATCTCCATAATAAAAAGCCAAATATCGATGGATCGGAGAGTACGGCGGTATGTCGACGGTACACCGTTCGTCATATTATCGGTTTACCGGTGTGTATATTTTTTTACACGTTCTAATTATATCCGTCGCGCGCCCGATCCTACGTACGGTCAATCCGGATTTTGGTCGGTCGACGGGCGAAATAACTCGAATCATATTACACGTGCGTTAATATGTTGCGTAACGCACTGACCCATGCTGAAACGAGCAACGAATAAACGAACGGATTGGTAATGGAACGCTTGGATGCGAGACGCAAGACGAGACGATTTTTCCCCTCCTCCCAATAAATGAGTTATTTACCATTCGGCGTTTGGTTTCCAATTTTCACCACAAGATCTAGTTCATATCCAGGAGATCACTGCTTTTTAGAGTCATCGAAGCGTATCGACACAAAATTATATTGACGACATGATGAGTATCATCATTATTGTCAGAGACAATTTCGCAATGATTGACAGAGACTGTTAGTATGAAGATTATTTATATTTAATGAACGATTTTACTAAAATATTAATAAATTTAGCTAGATCTGATTTATACAGACCTGAAAATAATTTTGTTGAACTATTCGAAATAATTATAGAAAAGAAACTTAAGCACATTGAGCAATATTAAACTTTTTGTAGTAAACTTTTGATAGTTTGAGCGTCCACATAATTATTTTGACAGTCAAATAATTATTTTTAGATTTATATATTTAGCTAAATTTGTAGATATTTATTTGTAGATACTAGAGAGAAGTGACAATTAATTAAGATTATTTCATAATATGTGAACTTTGTTTATTAAAGAATTAAACAAAAATTTATTATGTCAATATTTATTTCTAACTTTGATTTTGAAAAGTTTTTAACGACTCACGTCGTTATTTCTGCGACGTGTGATTATTACAATATACGAAAACTTATTGCGAAATTCTATAATTTCTCCATAATTTAAAGAAGTGTATTCCTTTCCAGTCCAGGCATTCAATTTGACCAGTTGATCTGCAGGAAGTCGCTGCGAAGGCTCTAGCGATATACATATATTGGTCTCTGGCAAATTCGTGTCTTATATCTTCGATAATTATTCATTTTCCTGCGCGTAATTTGGTTTGATTTAATTGCAAACGATGGATCGTCCATCGCGTTTGCAGAGGTTTGCCCGATTCTCCTCTTGCGCTCTCTCCTCCCTGCACTCTCTCTCTCTCTCTCCCTGCCTCCCTCCCCCCCTCTCGCTCGTTCGTTCTTCCTCTCTCTTTCTCTCTAACGGTAACGACCCTTCATGGATTTCCCAGACTGGTTCAATATAAACTGCAATTTAATTGCTGAGCCGGCCAATAAACCATGTTTCCTCCGTAATTTCGTGGCCGAAGACTGCTCATTGCAAAATCAAGGATGCACGATCGAATTCGGCAACGATTGCAATTAAGACATTTTTCCGTCTTATTCTATCCTTTTTATTTCTTTGTTTGTTATCAGAAATCGCAATCGTGTTTTTAATCGGTATATGACTCTTTTAATTCTTGATGTCCATTATTAAAGTCATTGTAAACGATTAAATTTGTTGTCCACTCAATAATTTAAATTAACAAGTTTTATATAGTAATTATTATTTAAAAATTTTATGTTTTTCTACATGAAAAATATTAACAGATTCATCGCCTTTTGTAATTATTCATATTAAGAATTATTGTTTTACAAAAATTATATTTGTGTGCATTTTCGGTCGATTTTGTACATTACAATTCTCGCATTGCGTGTTATAAGCGACTAATTGGTAACGTGAATTAATTTAATTTAGTTTATATTAAATTCGTATTTTAAATGTTATTTTGTTTGATTTGTTGTATATTTTCTTCATAATTATTTAAGCAAATTCGAGATAAAGGAAGAGATATATTTCTCAAAAGAATATCACCGAGATTTTCGATGTTGCATCATATATTATTCGAGCATTGGTAGAGATTATGAGCCGAAATTCGAAATCATGCGATCGAGCGAGAACAAGCTAGCAAACGAACTGATGAACGAATGAATACTATTCTGTTTATCCGGCGACGACGGTAATTACTGTGCCATGCGAGGCCGCCTCGCGCTATTAAATTAATCTGCCGCCATCGATATCGCTTGTTCGTGGCAAAATCCAGCCTTATGGCGATAAATACTTACGCAGTTACGCCGAACGATCGATCCCGCCATATATTTCACTCTTGACTTGCGATTTGTTACTTTTTATGCACCTTTTATGTCCCGACCTGTTTCTTAAACACTCGTATTTCTCTGTTCTATCGTGATCCTTACCAAGAATACATGCACATTGCGTATTCGTTATATTGTATACTGTTTGCTATACGCATGCATCGGAAGAACGACGATGTTTACAGCTACGTAGTAGGCATAGGTAGTATCATGGAATATTGGGTGACATTCGATCAGGTGTTGAGAGGGATTCCAAAGGATATTGTGTCACAGGAAGAGGTAGAAATCCATCTGAGACTGGAGAGAAATTTCTCTGCTTGAAGTATTATCGATTTTGCATCACTCGATACTGCTATGCATTAACATCTGGTACATCTGTTAGAGTCGTTAGAAAATTACCTATGTTTTACTGTAATTCTTTCGCTAATTAATTCTTAATTAACAATTGTGTTATACATTACGCATTTGCGTAAATTCAAAACATTATGTACATGTTATATATTATAAAGTTTTACAGGTAGGTATTTTATAAAATATTATTTTATAAAATATTATATTAGAGATAGGAAATTTTTCAAAATTATATTCCATATTGTTAATGTATTTTTATTAAAGAAAACTGTTTTTAATTGCACAATTTTATTAATTGTAATAATATTACAAAAATTTTAGTATAATATGCGACATACTTCGCGAATTATCAAATTTATAATATTTTTAAATAATTTTGAAATGTCTTCTATTATTACATCAATTTTATCGAAAAGAAAAAAATCTTTTTCTTAATAAGAAAAAACAAAATTGACAAAACGTTTTGAGAAAATCTGTTCAACCATTTATGTCGATTATCGTTTCCATCTACAGAAAGAATCCGGCAATTTCTTACTATTGCACGTTTGCACATCGATAGCGTGATGAATGAATCTTCGAATGAATAAGATCACTTCCGTGGAAACTCTCTCCTTAATAAGTCCGTATTTAAACGGAGGTTTTGCGTCCATAGCTCAATTGGGATTCTGCAGTTGAGAAACGATCGTATTGAATGAAAGCCTGAGATGCGTTCGCAATTCGCATGCTTATATAAAAAGATTATGATGGTCTTTTTACTGTGTGCGATTTCAATGTGAATTTTGCAACGAAAATTGCTTTGCCTCGAAATATGCGAGAAAAATCCGTTAAAGTGTAGATGGAAAGTTTGGAGTGAAATATGAATTTATATATTTATGGAAGATATATACATTTCATAAAATAATATATTTTCAAGTTTGATATTTTGCTGTGGAAAGTATCCAAAAATATTTTGCAATTTCAAGATAAATTAATGTTAAATTTTATGTAATATTTTTTAAAATTAAATAAACTTAATTATCGTCTTTTTCGAGTAAATCGACGAATATATGTGTAGATAAAGGATTTTGAATTTATGGATCAAAAATTGAAATTTATATAGTAATATTTAATGTTGTACTTAGATTTTCTATGTATGAGCTAATGTTAAAAAACGTTGTATTTTTTAAATTTGTGACAATATCAAATAATTATCTATTTTTTTTGTAAATTACCGTTCGTAACTGTATTGTTAATTGTAAACTCTTAACAGTATTATTAGTTATTTTCGACTGCCTTTTCTCAATTTCATTAAAATGAATGTGTTTTCATTGACGGATCTTAAACGAGATAAAGTCACAACCACTCCATTTGGAATGTCCATCACATTACTCTTAAAAGCTCACGGCTCTCTCGAGAGACGCACCTTTCCTGAGGTGTGCGTGTATTCATCGCGTAATTAACGTTTTGTAATTATAGGTGCGCAATAGAAAGAGAATGTGAGAGAGAGAAGGGGAAGGGAAGGAAGAGAGAGAGAACGAGAAGTTGAACGTTCTATACTCGCGCGAACGTGTTCTCGCTTCTCGATTGTAGGCATTACGAGCTTTCACTAGGTCGCACCGCATGAATAAGGAACTCTGAAGAGGGTGTTATGTGTATTATGGACCTCTCGACGATGGTCTCAGAGTCAGGGTTTACGAGCTGTTCATCGGTCGAGACCTGACTCGTTCTTTAAAGCGGTCAGCTTTTTCACTGTTCTCCCACACTCTTCTTCTTCTTCTTCTTCTCTCTTTCTCTCTCTTTCTCTCTCTCTCTCTC
>NW_012130098.1:2674726-2677121 GCF_000143395.1 Atta cephalotes | reverse complement strand
CTTCTTCTTCTTCTCTCTTCTCTCTCTTCTCTCTCTCTCTCTCTCTCTCTCTCTCTCTCTCTCTCGTTTTCTTTCCTTTTGCTCCTCTTTTTTTGGGCATTTCTATTCATGCGCACGCGTTTATGTTCGTTCAATTCAAAGGTTGCTTACTCAGTTAATCATGTATTTTGCAAACGGCGCCGGGGAAATGTTTTTAAGTCACCATTTGTGTTTGTGGGAAAACTGTTAGAAACGATCTTTCTCTCTATATCTGTCTCTCTCTTTCTCTTTCATTCGAGACACTTCGGCATTGACGAATGGAGGTGGTTGACCTCTCGGTTCTTTAAAAGACGCCCTAACCTCTCTCCACCTGACGCTCGCAGCAATGAAGTTGTACGGCGATTCTTCACCGCCGAAGATAGGTCGATTCGCGAATGCGCTAGGTGTCAATGGGATTAATGTTACTCAATTAATAGGACGGTTCGCTATAGGTGGTACGGAGAAGCCGAGTTCGGTTAATAGTGAAGTGTTAGCCGTAAATACAATCTTTCCCGCTCTCGAGTAATTTTCGCGAAGCTCATTTAGCTTTATCAAAGTAGTCGTAACCGAACGTCTTCATTCTATCGGAAACGAGAGAAACACTGGGATTTTCGATCCATTGGTTGATAGCTATTGACCATCTTTCTAAATCACCGCTGTCGATCGATTCTTCGGCTCGATCGGTTAGGATAATGTAGCAATGAAATAATGGAACAGAATTGCAAGGCGAAACGGAAGGGAAGAGAAACAATAATAGTCCATCGCGCACGGAGTATATAGTCTACGTTAACGCGAATAATGCGGAAAGTTAGCCTCGACTGATCGACACCGACGTTGTACGTTGTACTCACCTCCAGTCTTGCGGTCAGACGGACGAACGGAAGTTATGTATTTGGATCGCTTCGCGTAACACGCGGCAAACTGCAACGAACTATTGCAAGCGATGAGGGAATCATTAGTCAGGTCGATATGTCCTGCGTTGAATCATGAAGATAGTGCAACCTCTACTATCCCATCGTCCATTTTCATAGTTGTTCGTTATCATTGCATCCAACTATCTAGAGACAATAATTTAATAGACATAATGCTTCTTTAATATAATGGAAATCTTATATTATTTTATTATTTTTTTTGATCGTACACAGAGACTAAAAATTTGAATAATCGAAAAATTAATCAAACTTGTGCTCCGTTATAATCGCACATGTCTTTGAAAGCGTGCCTATATAAATGGTATATTCTATCCAAATTTTCGCGTAATTAATGGTAAAGTTAAACGATGAATTCTTCTCTTTTTTTCACTAAATGTGAATACGTAATTTTTAACGAACAGAAAATTTTCTGGAGTCGCAGAATGCTGTGTTTCGTTCATTGAAAGTTTGAATCACTCGCCATTCATCAAACTTGAACAAAGCTTAATGAAGCGAAATACAATGGCATAGCGGGAACTATGTTATTAACACTTGTTGGATTACTCCTTTTATTTTCATTTTTCCAATATTCGGAGCTTTTACGCAATCCGGCTTGAATTCGGTTTACGCCATGCATGAATCTATGTAAAAATTTATGTTACCACATTTATCTGCAATTATGTTATTGCGACATTGTTGATTAAAGCGATCCTCTTAATTGCACTTTTATATTGCATAAAATATGTCGATTAGTTGCTCGAAATAAATAAAATATCAAGAGCGCAATCCCGATATTAAAGCCCGTTATCAAAATTTCTGCTCAACGTAAATCGCATTCAATGCGAATCTCTGAGGATTAATTCATTAATCTCTTGTATTAATTTGCGAATTCCACGTTTGCGTTGACGTCGTTTCATCTTTTGCTGTCCGACTACATTCCTCTTCCGGACTCCGATTGTGCTTGCTTTTTTCTTTTCCCCCGGTTCATTAATTACGACGAATTCCTGCCGCTTAACAAAACACTTTTTACTTTTGTCAGACTCCGGCACGAGTGCCATTCGATTGCGAAATTGGTCGCGTGGCTGGAAATGTTTTGTGAGCATGTAGCCTGAGAGAGGGGAGGGGGAGGGAGGAAGGGAGAGGATGAAAAAGAAAGACCTAGCCAAGGGGATGCGCCATTTCGATTGAACCCGATTTGTTACGTAAGCGAGTATTCCCGGTGTTCCGCGAGAAAATCGTGTTTATCACGCCGTGAAAACCCTTGTCACGTGCAGACGCGGAAGACGTATCTAAGTTCGTAACTGTAACGTTCCGCGCGCACTATCCGCACGTATTTCAATTTCGTTTATGATCCCGTCGTGCCCGAGCTCAATGAATGCAATGCTGCTCATTCGAAGCATTCCCAGGAGTTTGATTTGATATATTGTCTGATTAAAGTTGCGAAGTTGAACAATGATTACTGCAAA
>NW_012130098.1:2666943-2674706 GCF_000143395.1 Atta cephalotes | reverse complement strand
CAATTCAGAATTAAATTTACATTATTGACAAATATTACATTTTTAATTATTTTTTTTACAAAAATAGTAATAGTTTTTGTTATTTTAATCGAAATTGATGAAAGAGACACTTAATATAATAATTTTATTAATCTAAAATGCTGAAGTTTTTCAAAAAGAAGATATAGGCATCTTAAGAGGATTCTAAAGATAATTAGTCATGGTGTAAATAAGACTTACACATAGACACATAATGTAATTGTGACTCCGTTGTGTCGCATATATATTATGGCGTAATATATTGCATTGACGAAATTATGAACGTTGAAAAAATATTCGAAACAGTCTCGCGATTCTATTCGCGATCTCCGACGAGTATCGATTCTCGGCGAGGCGGCCGACACGGTTACTTCCGGTCGACGGCCAGATTTCACGGCGAATTAAAAATTTCGCATCCTGCCGGGGCGCGTTCACCGACTGATGAATAAAACATCGTTCTGCGTGGTTAGCCTGATTATTTACACAGGTACGCGCGGCGGGTAGCTGCATGAACCGAAATCAATGTAGCCGTGGCTAAATATCGACTATTTAATACATGTCGAGACGAGACGCGCCTTCGCGAACGTGGCGTGATTTTTAACATTGCTATTTTGTAACACAAAATTGCTGTTTGAGATGTATTTCGCATTTAAAAAACTTTTCGCACGCGTAAAGTTGCCATATTTGAACCACAAGAAAAGGATATATATACACTCGAAAAAATAAAAGAGATGATCTAAAGCGGTAGGAGAGGGTATGATATTTTTATGCATTAAATGTAGATATTTAATAAAATAAAATTTCTAAAACATTTTATGGACGATTCGTATTATAAATATAAAATCATATTTATATAATGTGTATTCTATATTATACATATAATATAATATAATATAATATATACATAATATAATATATACATTATAATTTTAATTAATGATCAGAAATTTTACGACTTCAAAAAAGAGACATGTATTCTTAAAAGAATATTTAGAATACGGCTGGTAATCTTATGCACGCGGATTTAACAAATCGTCGATGTAGACATATTCTGGATAATAAAATGTTTAAATGCACACCTTGGTATTACAAGTTCTCTTCGATGTTTGATTTTAATGATTAAAAGTGAACTACATGATAGGGTTTATATCTATACTAGGTGGTTCGCTGGGAAGAATGAGATCAGATATTGATGGTAAAAAGCTGCGGTAAGAAAAATTGGTTAATGAGACTCTGCGCAGATCGCTACGTGATTGACATGCAGAAACCAAGTTCTCATGTATGATGCATCAGTGACTATCTGAACAGATAATTGAGAGGATTATTGCTGAATCAATTATATGCTTGAGAGTACTTCTTAATATATGCATATTATACACGTTTTGAACTCTTGAAGAGCATATAATTAATAACGCAATAATTTGTTTCACTTTTTATAGATTATATTTATCGCATATTTGATATGATTTAAATTTGTTTATAATATAAAAGTCTGTGAATTACGATTGCGTATATTAAAAATTATTAAAAATTGTGTACGTTAAAGAAAAAACTGTATACAATGGATGTTAGATCTGTTCTATAATTTTATGATATTGTTTATTTCCAAATTTTTTTAATTGTACTTCTCTTTTATATACACATATATATTTTTACAAAACTGTCTTTTTCGAAATATCTCTGTTATTATTTTTAGGTCCTTTTTAAATAATTTTTATCATTATTTATAATAGTACAGTTATAATAATACAGGTTATATAGGATAATTTTGGATTAAATTTTAATTTAAAATAAACTAAGGATCTCGAAATAAATAAAATATTTTTCAAAACATATGTATATGAACAGTTTATTTATAAAAATTCTAGTTATAAGTTTTTTTATTCAGAATAATGGATAACTTTGAACAAATTATTGATATATTTCCGTTACAATAGATCAGTGACTGAGCAACATTGGATAATTATAATTGTTTTATACGCTTAAATGATTTTTTTGTGAAAACTAATATTATTTACCATAGTTTCATAGAGCTTTTGTTTAATATGTTTGTATAAAAAATTCAATGACGTCAAATCAAATAATTTATAAATAGCATTTTCAAGTGTTTTCATGTGATTGGGAATGTTAGACAATGTTTTAATAGGGTTTTTTTTATCACTTCGATTCAGTGCGGACATATTTTTGCAATTTCTAAATAATATTTTTTATAATTTTCTCTATTAGATATAAAACTGAACTGATTTTAATTAAATAGTTTTTAACGTTTGTATATTATGCCAAAGATCCATGATAATGGTAAATATTCTAATCAATGGATTGATTGTATAAGATCTTGTTTGACTTAAATGTCTTCATTTTGTATAGGATATTATTATATAAGAAAAAAAATTTTATGAATGTCTTTAATTCTTTATAAAGAAGAATCATTCAAGCTTGTGAAATGTTTACAGTTTTCTATAACTGATATGTTTGCATATTCAATTTTCGTATTTCTTTTGATGCTAAATTTCATATTTTAGGTTAGGATGTTTCAAAACATCTTGTGTAATTTAATTATAAATTATTTATATTATTTCAAAAAAGTAAGAAGAATAACGGCAAATTTCTCAGAAAAATATTCAAATAATGGTCGTTAATAACCAAAGTTACGAAAATATTCAAAGTCCAAAAACGATTTTAATGCATGGCAGAATGAACGTTTGGGGTGTCTATCGAGGGTCGGTTAGTTCCCCATACGAATTGCATTTGCACGCGTTAGACAGCCACGTGGCCCGGTTCCTGAGGGATTCTCTTGCGCATAATCGAACGGGCTGTAAAATCGTTCAATGCGAGAAGAAAATGATGTAGGAAAAATCTCGTCCATGCAAACTTAGTTTCAAAGTGAATTAAAGGCCGATCATCGATTTTGTTCTCGTTAATTCTCGCCTAATGCGAGCGATGTAATGTAACGCATTTCAAAGAATGTCATCTATTTTGTATCGGTGAAACAGTTACTTTATTATCGTACGTAGTCGCATTATCTCGGATTTACTTGGCGGCAAGAAAAGCACGATCCAATTAGGACCATAGCGTTATTATCATAAAACATTTTAGTCGTAACTCGGGCAAACGGATTCACTATGTCGTGCAACAGTTTCCAGGTTTATCCCAAGGATTTAAGATAGATATTTAACTGTTTCAATTTAATCGATTATTCTGCGAAATGACGAAATAGTTAAACAACTTAAATAAATTACTTTTTTTTTAAATTATATATATATGTGTGTGCGCGCGCGCGCGTGTGTGTGTGTGTGTATGTGTGTGTAAAAGTAAGATTGAAAAGTAACATTATTACTTGTAACAAGATTATTACTATTACAATTATTTGTTTAGTGACAAATAAATAACGATATTTCCTTATTTATGATGTTAATGATTTTTTTTAATAATAATAACAAATACAATTGTTATTTTTATCATTACTTTGTATCAAAGTTGGCTGGAAATTCAATAGGTGGAATAAATTATAGTAAATTCTATTTTACCGTTCCTGACTTTATTCAATAGAATAAACTGGTAAAAATTGTAAAAATGGTTTACATAGAGTACATAAATATAATTTAAAAAAAAAGTATGTAATATTAAAATATTAGATGTGGGAAAAAGTTCGTGACGTTTTTCCCATTAGATGGCATTAAAAAAACGTCACGAACTTTTTCTCACTAATTTCCCCTAATATATTGCATCTTATGCAAAAAGATATTTTTGCTTCAATAAAGTTTAATAAATAAATTATATTAATTACATGCGCGCAGTTAAAAAAAACGAAACGAACCAATAACAAAATATCTTATAGCAGTCTTTTTTTAAATTTAATTTAATATATGAAATACACATTTTTAAAATAAGAACTTTGAAGATAATAAAAATGTTATTAAATTTTATATTAATTTTTAGTTTTATGAGAAAAACATGATAGCAATGAAATTAAAAATTTTTATCAATATAGATCTGGTTTGCCATTTAGTTGACCATTCAATACTTTGTGAGAATAAATTAAATTATTTATTATATTGAATCCTAATCTATGGCCATTTTATTTTGGTATAAAAATTAAATTGGAAAACATTCTCTTGTAAAACTGGAATAATGGACGCGAAACTATATATAATCATGATACTAGAATATTGAATTAGAAAATTGATAACAAAATTTTTTATATATTTTATATATTTTTGCTTTTAATCGAAAGGTTTAGTTTTGGCCGTTTTTAGTATTTTTACTATCTATTCTGACATGGACTTTATAAAAAAAATATGAAATTTTATCAACTCTGCTTTGTATATACAATACGTAGACAAAACGTGTATATAAATGAGTTTTAAAAAGAGAGAGAGTGTTATGTTTAATCTCATTGCGATCATTGTAATCAATGTATAACTACTATATGTAAATCTAGCGTTGCACTGATGTTATCGGTATAGACAATTACACGATGGAAAAGTAACAGAAAATGTAACGACTCATTAATTTTTGAGTAACGGTAACGATAACGGTTATTTTTATAAAGGTATCTTTCCAACTCTGTATACAGGGTATCTCGAATGTAAATGATTTCGAGAGCATGTAAGAGATCAATAAATTAAAAAAAAATCCTTTAAAGATATGCTCATTTTTGCTTTGTTTTTGGAGAAAATCGCAAAAAAAAGATGAAACGTAATTTCCGAAATATTGTTTTCAAAGTGGAATATTTTCGTGTATGATTTCAGCAATAATACTTCATGAAATGGTCCATTCAAGTCATGGTTAAAATTTTATGCTGAATTTTTGATATATTTGAGTGTTAAATTTGATACAAATCTTTCTTAGTCGAATAGAGTAAATAGAGTCGAAACGTTAATTCTTAAAAAGATCATATTTTTATAAAAAGGTTTTTATATAACTTTTGATTATTTGATAATAAATTAGATAATAATTTATTTATATAGAATTCGATTGGAATAATTTAGAATTACCGCCAGAAATGCTGAAAATAATCGGTATAATACGACATTTCCGCCAAGTCGATATGTTTTTGTGGAGTTCGAATATTCTAAAATTTGTATAAAAATTATTAATTGGAATTTGTCCTGAATTTCGTCACATAATCAATTTAACTTAAAAGAAATGGGAACAATTGACAGATGTCGTATAACATTCGTTGATGAAACTTTAGAGTTTAGAGGAATTTACTTTGCCGTGCTGAAACGTGAAATTAGCATGACATTTCTTTATTTTTGGTTTTTTTTAATATTAAAAATGCAGAATATTTGGTTGTTTTTGAAAGAACAGTAGAACAATGAAAAGTGTAAATATCGGAACAATTAATTTTTGAAATTAATAAAATGCCGTGCTAACTTAATTCACAGATACGGGCCAGCTAGGCCGACATTAAATTGCTCGCTGATTTATTTGTCGCTATTTATATAGAAATGATATTCTTTCATCAAATATCGCATAAAATATCCTCTTTATTTCCCCAGTATCGCAGACAATTACGTAATTGGTTCTTTAAGATAGTTTGTTCACGTTTATTGCTTGCGGGCAACTTCACTCCGGTTTCAACCGTGAACAAAAGCGAGAATTCGATTACCCGATTGGCAAGAGTAATTACGTAGTAAGCGAGTGAATGGTTTGAAGTAACTCGCTATGATATTTTTATTGTAAATTATACTGGCTATGCACACTGTCTCGGATTTTCTGCGCTTTTTTAATTAACTTTGTGTACATTGATCTTTTTTTAACAAAAACGTTTAAAATGTTTAAATAATTCTTGAGCTCTTAATTACGTAAGAATTTTTACAAATAAGTTTTAGAGGAGTAATGTCTTTTATCGAATTGTACTTCTTAAAGAGTTAACAAATTTTAAATAAATAAAAAGAAAACAAATTTTATAAAATAAGGAAAACAAATTTTTTAAAATAAAATTTGAATGTAAGAATGCTTAATGAAAGTTTTTAAAAACTGATTTTGAATTTATTTTTAAAAAATTTAGTTGAAGTTTGCGGCACAAAAAAGGACATGTATAAAAGTAATGTAGACATTTTCATTTGTTGTTTCTGTTAATAATGCAATTGAAATGTCAGCAATTTGAGACTTACACTAATGCGCCTGTAGATTGCACAAACCGTCTACGACATGACTACGTATATCGTCGACTGCGGTATTAAATATTTACTTGCTTAGTACTGAGCATCTTCTTGAATCCTCCTGGATTCTCTCGGATTCTCTCAGACAGTTATGTCTATTCTGGATATTGCCACCTAGGGACGGTGTTAACTTTGAATGCCGTTCGTTCGAGGTATTCTATTTCCACGATATCTCTCTGTATAATATATTGTACGTAATATATACGTAATATATTAATAATAACTAATATGGTATATGAAATTAAAAAAAAATTGGTTTGTTTTTACTAATCATTTAATGACACTGATAGTTTATCATTAATTGGGTAAGCTATATAAAGTTAAAATTTGAATTTACACTAAAATATACATATGTGTAAATGTTCACATGAGAAGAAAGTATACGAATAAGCAAAAACTTTGAAATAGGAATTTATTTAAATATTAATTTTATTAGTAAATATAATTAGTTAAACTTGTTTACATAACACTACAAAGCAATTTGCATAAAATTATTGTTTTATGCATGAAACGCCACATTCGCATGGAATGAAGATCTTGCAATTATTCTATCTTGCTATGCTTGACATAAATGATATCTAATTGTGCATAATCATAATACTGTACTTCCGCTGGCAACTTTCGCCGAGAGCTGTAATTCTCAAATCCGCCCGCGGCGGATGGCACAGCGAGAATGAGAGTAATGAGAGAGAACGCGCAGCGCGGAGACAGATTCAGCAATGTGCACCGATGGATTTTACTTTCTATAGCTTGACGAATGAATAAAGCACTCATCCCATTCAAGAATAAAATCGAACGATTGCTTCAGATTCCGTATTTTACACTCACATTTACTCTTATCGTTATTCTCAAAGAAATCATCTGGTCTTGCTTATCATCGTAGCACTTTCTCTTTCCCAAATTTTCTGCTGAAAATCTTAACGTTTTGATTCCAAATCTTTTCATATTCGTAACTGTGTGAAATATTCGTAAGACTTACATCGAATAATTTAAGTATTTAAGATCCAGCTCGATTATTAAAGACATTTGTTTCTTATTTGTTATGTATTCACATTTACAGTCTTAAGAAATTCTTCGTTTAATATTGTTCGGAAAATGTTGATATAAAAAACAGATATACATTGCAGAAACTTAGCGAAATTGCTAGTCTGAAATCTAGTAAAACAAATGGTTTTGTAAGCACGAGTATATTTTATCTGAAACAGTTTGTGTGTAAACCATCAATATCCGCCTTACGACCACTCAAGCGATCTGAATTCGGATTTTATTGCTCTCTAATACTACAATCGTAGAGAATTTACTTTCCCCCTTTTCTCGTTTGGTTGTATTCTTTCGTGGATCTTCTATCGATGTTGACAAGAGAAAACAGTCAGTTATATACATTAAGCCACGGTGGCTTTTATTATACCTCCTTTCCGCGTGCCGATCTTGAATCTCTTCGAAATCCTTCACGATTGAACTCCAGACAACAGTTCTCCGCCTTATCGTGACAACGTTAGCGTACGTCGTTGTGAGATATCTTTGATTCCGATATATGTGATATATATATATATATATATATATATATATATATAT
>NW_012130098.1:2661480-2666300 GCF_000143395.1 Atta cephalotes | reverse complement strand
TAGTATATATATATATATATATATATATATATATATATATATAAGACAGATAGAGAAAACGAAGTGAAGAAGAATGGAGATAGAGGAGCACTGATTAGGCCGAGAGAGTTCTTTCCGGTCTTCCGAGCTCGGCTCAATTGATCTCCGCCGTGCTTCGATAGACTCGTTATAATTGAAGAAGGGTACAAGAATAGCTACATTGTTACATTTATTGCTGTACATGTTACTGGTGTTACATATTTTTTTTTTATATAAGAACATTTTTAATATTCTCATGTTGAAGCAGTTAAGTGATTCTTAATTATAAGACAAATATTAATTTTACATTAAATTAAGATTTATCAATTTTCTAAATAATGATTAATATAAACTCCATGATAATTTATTTTAAACAAGTAATTACATTTTAAATTTCATAATATCTTAATGTATCATTTTTTGTAGATGTTTCGCAGAAAGTAATTTACGGCGCGTCACGATATTTTTGTCAGATTTTGTCCTGAGAAGTGACAGTCTTTCTCGTTAATCCCACATTAAGCTACTTTTAACGCCTAGGATTTAGACAATTATAAATTCGTGGTTTCATCGTCACGAAAAGAAGGAATATCTGCTAAAGCTCTCTCTCTCTCTCTCTCTCTCTCTCGTTCATGGTGGTCCTCTTGATAGGACGTTGAAAGCTCTTCGGTTACCTTGCGAGCCAATATAAAGCGATATATATCCGTTTTCCCTGTGAAAAACCAACTTAGACAGAAGGACTTGCCTTATTGAAAGTAGAGAATATTGTAATAGGAAAAAAGGGGTAACATGCAGGGAAAAAGGGAATGATAGGAGAGGATTTATTGAAACCGCGTACAGCACTGTTCTATACTTTGCCAATCGTCATTCGACACCAGCGAATCATTGACTTTCAACTCTGATATTCGAATATTCATATGTTACACGCATATGAATACGTTACGTGCATGCGCGCTTCATTGATTTGTTTAATAAATAGTACGGTATCGGTATTTATATTGCGAGCGATATACAACGTGATTCGTGATGCGGGACGGCGAAGAGGTAGGTAGTGATAGACGGAATCCGGCCGATCGAATTTATTGGAATATTTGCGTTACACTTTTGATCAACAGCAACGATCTCCCTTGCAGCACGTCAATGCTGCTTGAAATCACGCTTTGAAGAATCTCTAAAGCGTGATACCAAACAAAACTTTCTAGATTTAACAGGATTTTCTGATATATGTGTTTAAAGAATGCAATTTAAGAGCGCAGTGCTTTCATCATAGAAATCAGTTTTTATTTATTCATTTATTTTGTATGTGAAAGTTATGCAGGTTTTTTTTGAGAAATGTCATACTATTGTATTTAAATTGGAATCTGTGTAAACTTTATATTATAATACGTTGTATATTTTAAATTATTCTCGTAATATGATTTTTTCATATCTGTGCAGTTTGCACGAAGAAACAACATGGTGTTTTTAAAATTGGTGGACTTAGACGTCTAATTAAAACATTATCGTTATACAAAAAATGTATGTGTATATGCGTGAAATATTGATGTAGTAATATGTAGGATATGGCAATGACACGTAAATCATCTGTATGTAAGTCCTTTTTATGATTAATTTTTTTTTAGGATCGCCTTAATTAAATACTAAAAGATGTACGTTTCGACTATTTTCTAGCTATTTTCAGCTCATACGAAAGTAAAAAATTGAAATTAGTAATTACAAAAAATTTTAATTAAATTGTTGTGCAATTCGTTCATGAGATCTCTTGCGATTAAGTTTTCATGGAGACACATAACTGTCATGTTCACCGCTTAGTTTCATTTCCTGATTATGTTTTGCATATTTTGATCAGTATTTTTAATCAGTCGTTATTTTAATGTTGAGAACTGCGGAACATCACATTTCAAATGGACTATTAATTGGGTATTCGTTTACAATTTCGAGGAAGCATTAGCTTCATTATAACGTCCAGTCATCCAACTGATCATGAGATGAAGACTGAAGTTTTGTTAAAAGTTTTGTTAAAAGGTAGAATTTGACCGCAGAAGATCTTGTGGACGGATTGCGCAACAACTTGAATATGATTTTTGTAATTACTTATTTCGGGTTTTTTTTACTTTTGTATAGCTAGAAAGTAATCAAAATGTACGTTTTTCAATATTTGATTAAACGCCAAAAATCTTGTAAGAAACATTATATTTTTCCTAAGATTTCCAAGATTCGTGTATATCTTTGTTTAATTTGTGTTTAATTTACTAAACAGAAGATGAGAATAATTTTTAATTTTTTAAATTTAGATTTTTTAATTGTTCCGATCATTTTTGTTCTTGACAGAAGCAAAATTTCTCATGTGAGCTTTTGTTTAATATAATACCGTAAGTCTTCTACTGCAGACGTATAGTGAGAGTTTTACTCCTCTAATATTATTCTCGTGCATTTCTGGTTGTCGGAGGAATTTCCATTAGTGGAAGCACGAAATATTCTTGTATCGCTTGCGCGCGCTTTCGTCGACGTGAGTTTCTCGTTTCCACGGCAGATCTTCGATACCGTTGGATACGTGTAATCTTCGACAGTGGGCATTGCCTCTGGAGTAGCGAGCGAAACGTGGTAGTAAAGTAACGGAGCAATAGTTGTGTGCGACGGTAAGGAACTTGTCAGCAAATCGGTTTTCCGATGTCGCTTCGGCATAAAGTTTCCAGTTTGGGACATATTGCGAATCTACAAATGCAGCAATGGAATTTGAAATCGAAATAGAATTTCAAATTTTTAGAATTTTAAATTACAATGAATCAATACAGAATAATTTGAAGTATTTTAAAATAATTTTAAAAAATTATTTTAATAAGTATTTACTCTTTTAATATATTTGTATGCATTTTATATATTTTTTATACGAATTATATTTTATCGTTTTTTTTAAATGACAGTTATTCGATTATACCGAAGTTAAATAACATAGGTGCTACGAAACAAGCAATTTCAAGTTATTGCGAAGTAAAATGAAACAAAAAAATATTCTCTCTCTCTTATATCGACTTTTTATATGATATTCTATCCCGTGTCATCATTCGCTTTGCAAGATTTGGAGAATTGTGCAACCGAGTAAACGCCTAATGCCAAAATGCGCGAAATTCGCATTCACGCGCGGCCGTCGCGTCGTTTTGCGTGATTGTCGGGAATTACGTGTGTGCTGTATATGACAGTCGGAGAACATTCTCAATAAGATACGAGCAATAAAAGACTTCACGTTTACGGCGGGACTCGCGTTTGTCCATTCATCCATTCGTTCGCAGGTTCACACGCGCGTTTCTATATAGAATGGATACCAACGGGGAAAAGCAAGAAACGTATGAGTGAGAGAGAAACAAATATAAAAGGGGGAGAGACGTCGTCGTTTTGGGATTTATGCCGATCGATGTCCGACCGTTAATCGGCCAATAAGAGAGGTCTCATGTATGGTTCGTGGGACAAAGCCGGCCATTATTTTTCAGACGTGCGTCGCTCGATCGACGCCTTGTATTTCGCATACTTTATTACACAGTATTACCTGGGCCCATCTTCTTTCTGGACCCCTCCACCCTCATTCCGGGCCCCGTGGGCGAGTCTTTACGAGTTAACCAAGCTTGGCGGGCGCGAGTAGAAGACGCGAAGGATGAGGACAAAGGAAAAAAGAGCAAGATGAGTGAAAATTCCAGAGAAATCAGAGAGAATAATGGAGGGAGAAAAAGAGCGTTGAGAGGAGATGAAAGAAAGAGAGTAGAGGGACATTTTTTAGCTATGTAGATTTAATAAATTCTAAAATGTCATCGAATACTTTTATTTTTATACATTATGAACTTCATCTTTTGTTTTTTTAGATTTGAACGTTATCTGAGTTATCTGTAAATTATTTATAGTTATTATACATTATATATTATATTGTTAAAAAATACATTTATTCAAACGCAAAGCTTTTCTTGTACACAATCATGAAAAGAATGATTTTGCATCTAAAAATTTAGCCAAATGCAGATCTGAAAATAATTTCGTTGGATTATTAAAATAATTATGTAAAATGCTCAAAGTAGTTGCTAGAATATCAAAATTTTTTGCAGCATTGTTCATCATTAGGGCAACTAAAAATATGCATTTAAAAATCCCATTTTAAGCGCCTATACTCCATAAAATAGAAAAATATTCTAAAAGAGGAAAATATATATTCTTGAATAATTATCTTCTACTAATAAATTTTTTAGATATAAATTAGAAGTAAATTATTTATAGTAGCAAAATAAAATAATTTTAATAAAAGATTGTTTGCATTGTATTTTCATTTTTATATTTATTAATTAGTTCTATTTAAAAAAAGGCATTTAAAAAAAGAAATGATTAAATTAAACAAACATGTATATATTGTACAATATTTGAAATTAAACCAAAAGTTTAATTGTTTCAATCTAATCTCTTTTGATTACAATAAATAATAAATATATTACTTAAACTTTCGAACAGCTAGAAAGCTTACGTAAATATTCGTAAAATATTTATGCCTAGTTAATTTCTTAATTAATTAGTGAAACAAAAGAAATGTGCTGTAGAATTTTTGATTGCTCTCATTGTGCTTGAGTTTCCTATATAATTATATTAAAAATCTAACAAATATTTTCAAATCTATATCTAGCTAAATTTTTAGATATTTCAGCAAAATCATTCTTTCCGTGTACTAATATATTTTTATTTCGTTAGAAATCAAAATTTTAGAAAGAGAGAGAGAGAGAGAGAGAGAGAGAGAGAGAGAGAGAGAGAGAGAGAGAGAGAGAGAGAGAGAG
>NW_012130098.1:2657502-2661226 GCF_000143395.1 Atta cephalotes | reverse complement strand
ATGGTAGAATAATACTTAATAACATGTTAGTCGGGATTTGAACATTGGCGTCTGACCAATTCGATCATCGAGGCATGGAAGAAGAAATAATTTAACTAAAAACTTATATAGAATTATGCAGAAGTCGTAAATTAATAAAGATAAGATAGCATTTGAATTTGACGTTACCGAGTGGAGAAATGTAACATTTTTAATTAGACATTTCTAATTATTGCTATATTAAGTTTTTTTATTTCCTATAAAACGCGGATTACCATCTACTCGACGCAACGACAGTTGTAATTCGCACTCGAATCAGATTACGACGCGAATGAAAGGTTTTATCTCCCTACGTTCGTGCTACCTGCATTCGAGGAGGGCGAGATGAGCACCGCTGTTTAAATTGCACGATTATCTGTCTCGTACTTTATTTGCCGCTCTCCGCTCTCAGTACAGTGCCGCCGGACTTTTTCTCCCCCCCCCCCCCTCTCCCTCCTCTCCGTTGCGCCGCGGCTCCTTCGTCATCGACCGTGGCATCGACTCGAGTGGGTTTTTGCATAGTACGCGAGAGAGGTCGGTAGACTCAGGCGACTCGGCTGCGGGTCCTTAAAAACGGATCCATTAAAGTTTTTCCGACGCTTTTCCCCGCCGTTACTGCTGGTGATGGTTATGCGCCATGCACCATGATTCGGATTTGCATTCACGTACGTGGTACACCAGAATTGCCCAGAGTTCCAGGCTCCACCTCCGACGCTTGTCCGTCCAATATACTTTTGCGAAAGAAATTCTCAAGGGAACTGTTCCATTTTTATGCTGGTTTTTCATCAGCATACGCCATCGTATTCCGCCCCGATATCGGAGAAACACGTCGCCGCGATTCGTGCCTTTATCCTCACCGCCGATAACGGTCGCGAATGTGAATAATACGGAACACCAGGATGAGTTAGATCTTCACCGTTAACCGTGCAGGAGCATGTCCATTCGTTTATTCGTGGGAAACACGCGCGAGGAATGTAAATTTCTTGGAAAGGAGGAAAGGAAAAGTCAAGATATCACGTAATACAAATTAGCGTATATCTTTAGTTTCTAATTATTATGTGAACATTTAAAATGCATATAAAATAATTATTGTTATCGAGCTGTTGAAATTGACAAACATCTCACGTGACTTAATACATAGCTATAAACACATAGATGATGTAATTATTACAAATATTTTAGCTAAATTATAATCTTATTTATATTTTGTATTTAAAATATTTATTATTTCAACATGTTATATAATTACTTTTATAAAGTATTTCTTTGAAGCTGTTTTATAATTTGAAGTATTTTCAAAATGCTAAAACTTTATGAATGAGTATACCATACCAGTGGTACGTCTGTATATTTTCAAGTATGCAAATGTAATTTTCTCAATGTACGTAGATATGTTAGCAGTAATTTAAAAATAAATATTTTACAAGCAATCTTTTTAATAAACTTACATTTACGTCAATTTAAGATACGCAGTAGGTAAGTAGTGCACGTTACCCGCTCAAAGTTACGCAAAAAAATGAAGAGTAGTTCTTTATGACGAGATTCTTCTTTCATAAATACGCAGTATGTTACCATGAAATGAATAGTAACCGTGACGGTTGCGCGATGCTGCATAGAAATATCCATTTGGGAATGTTCCACTAGACATTCAATTTACCTACCTGCATCTATTCAGTCGATTTAAATTTCACGATTTAAATTTCACGAATCTGACTTACATTTATGCTCTTACAAAAAGCTCTCGACAATATTTTCATGAAGACACATCGATGTTATAAGTTAGTAGTCGGCACGACATGTACTAGCTGTCTTGAAAGTACCTTTCGAAATATTGTTTATTAAAATGAAAAATTAATTTTCTGTGGTTCCCAAAAATTTTAAACTGTTAACTATAGAGAATTGTTAACTATAAGAATTAATCATCTTTGACCAAATAATAGAAATTTTATTATTCAGATAAATATCTGATGATTACATTATTTAGGTTTTGATAAGAGAATCATTTTTTTATGTAAATCAATTATATTTATTAATATAATTTATTTATATTAATAAAAGAGAAAAGTATTTGGTAATCGTGATTATAACTACATGATAATAATTACGATTAAAAGTTTTATTTTTAGAATTATTGTTGCTATATCTAATGTTTATAATATCTAATATAATTACGTTTTTTATTAAAAGAATATAATTAGCACTGAAAATAATTATAAATTACAGTTAAATTATGATGATTGTAAGCATTTTTTTCTCAACATTTCGGTCGTTAGATTAAAACTCTTTCTAACAAAAACGTAACTTAAAATAATTTAACTTAATTAACTTATTTAACTTAATCGAAGATTAATGTCGTGACATTTTTGAGAGAAATTTCTTTTGAGTTTTGCACGAAAAAATTTCATCGTTGTGAGAGAATGTGCGACACTCCGGGACACCCTGTGTATATAACATATCGATAAAAATGTGAATATGTTTACTGATCGTATACATAGCATATATACTTCTTTCCCGGAGTTTTGCAGAGTGTGTTCAAGACTTATGCAAGCGAGTAGGCTCTCCTGGTGTCGGCTCGAACGTGGTGCCTCGAGAATTTCGAGTGAGTCAGAGTGAAAAGTTTTGGTCGCTTCTGTTAAATTCGTGGCATGCAGTGAATCAAGCTAACCCGATGCAGTGTCTCCTTCCGCCCAGTCGCCCTTTTGTACCTCTTTTTCCTACCTTTTCCGTAGGTGATGCAGCTAGGGTCTTCCTAATTTAACATTCTGCACCTCCGAGTCCGCCAAATCCGATTTGGGCACGACGCTAGATAAACTCACTTGCGCACTGTTAAAGGATGAACCAATAGGATTGTTTCGATTGTTAGGAACGATGCTGAGAGAAAAGTAGAATTTTATTGTATCTAAACCGTCCCAATCAAATAAGAGAATAAAAAATATACTTACACTGTGTGAGAGAAAAGTTTTTGATGCTTGTAACTATAATTACATGTTATAATTATGATTATTACTGTTATAAAATATTGATGATAATATAACGTTTTATAAATTAGCGAAATAAAGTAAGCAGAATCAATTTAAACTAATATTTTTATTTAAATATTTAAATATTTTTATTTAATGTTAAATTTGTTGTTCTATAAGTTTTCTTTAAAAAATGATATTCCGCGAAAGAAAGATTAAGTTAGCGGAACAATATACACGTAATAACATTCTATTTAAAAGTAACGCAGAAATTTGTTGCTGTCAAAACATTTAAGTTTCGAATCCATTTCCTGCGAAATAAGTATAAATAATATCGAAAAACTCAAGAGTGTTCAGGAGTGATACAAGAGTAAAATAGTTTTGTTGTTCGCTTAAATTTAGTACGGAGGTATTTCCATAGAAAGATTTCTTCGATTTAAAAAAATATTTCTTTGTTATATGGTTAAAAAATTTTTTATTTGAACATAATTTTTTTAAATCGAACAATTTTTTTATTTGATCAATTTTTTATTTAATCTGGAGACATTGGTAGTGTCTTGGCGCTAAGTTATGGCGCGAGATACGGACGTGCCTCCTTTACGTAAACCAGCGATTACATTTACCTTATAGTTCTACAAATACATATATTTATATACACTTCATTCACATCGCATAGAGAGAGAGAGAAAGAGAGAAAGAGAGAGAGAGAGAGAGAGAGAGAGAGAGAGAGAGAGAGAGAGAGAGAG
>NW_012130098.1:2643878-2655143 GCF_000143395.1 Atta cephalotes | reverse complement strand
TTTTATTTGCATTACTCATTATGTTATTTTTTGTTTTTTCTTTATTTTTATGTAATTTGTATGTAATGTGTGCACATAGCTTTTATTTTTAATTTTATTTGTATTATTTTTGTTTTATTATTTTTATTATTTTTGTTATTTATACATTTTTATTTTTTTGCTTTCTTTTTCTTTTTAACACTTTTATGTTTTCGGAGAAAACCTCACCTTTCAAAAATATAAAAGAATATGAATAAACGTTTTTATTTATGTCTCTCAGCTTAAAATAATTTTCAAAAAATTTTTTAATATCTCAAATATATTTTTAGTGTTAAATATAACAAGAAATATTTAAAATATTACAAGATTGAATAACACATTATAAAAATATGTTATTCTTAGTGTAAACTGTCTGTTATTTATATTTCAAAGCTTTTTCTACCTATAACAAAAAAAATTCCGTTGATTTCCGCTAAAAAGAGCAGATATTTTTGAAATACAGAAGATTTCTCAGAGCACTCCATATGGTGATTTAATCGATGGAGATTCAACAGTAGTTTCTTGGCTTATCTTAGACGCGATCTTTCCATCAGAAATTATTGCTTTGAGACCCATGAAGAAACTTCCTCGCTCCTGAAGTTGGTGTAGGTCGTCTAGACGCGTCGCAGACGCATTCTATAGCACGGGGAGAATTAGGGTAAGAGGAGCGAGGATAAAATTCTTCGACGTCGCGTAGTGGAAATTCTTGCAAATCTTACCATCTTTAGTTTCGAATGATTCGTAAAATAACCAAAGTACAGTTTTTTGTATTGCTTCATGTACAATTAGAAAGTTTTATTGGTGCGCGTCAAGTAAAATTAAAAACGAAATTAAAAGAATTTGAAATTAAGTATAATATTTAATTTACAAATTATAGATCTACTCAGTAGTCCTTTTAAATGATTAATAATGAAGCTCTCATTTAATCGCCATTTTTATCTTAACAAGTCAATGAAAAGTTGTTAGAGTCAATTTAACTTTAATGAGGTTTCCATTTGAGATGCAAGGATCTTCAATCTTGAAAATTGAGTCTTTCGATTTTTTCCTTCGAGATATTATATCAGAGTGAAGAGTCGTTTATCGACATATATGATGACAAATGAGACCCAAGTCCTATCGACGAACGGATGGCCATTAGTGCTGACAAGAGAAATCTGACGGATGACTTAAAGGTCCAAGGAGCCGAAGAGTTTAAAACTGAAAGCATTCTTCGCGAGTATTGACAAGGATAACCGACTGCCATTACGTCCTCCGGAGGACCTGATCCCTTCCTGCTTCTCGACCTTGCTATTCGGTTGAAAGCATTCTCATGGATTATTCACTACGATACGAGAGTGTCGTCTCGCTGAATGAAATATTTTAGCATAATTTCTATTCTTGAGCAAAGTTCGGCACGAGAGTTATACTTTCTTACACGAGAGTTACACTTTCTTGAAACATATAAAACGTTATAGTTTACTACAGAAATAGAATAATACAAAATAATACAAAATAATACAAAATAATAATTTATGTGAACGTTGATTTACTTTTCCTACTTAATTTATACATGATATATATTTCTACTATTTATAATAAAACATTTAAAATAAAGAAATGCGCAATTACCAGGTTTCGTTAAAAAAAATAAAAATAAGTCCTGCTTTGCAAATGAAGCTATGCTCAGCATTAAATTCTAAATATGACGGAAATGCAGGATCTATGGTATTTCATTTCTTCTATTTTAAAGTTACCAAATGGTATTAGTTTTTCTCGTTCCAATATGAAAATATTCGCATGACACGCGTGGTTCGTAACAGTCAGAAGATGAAACGTATGCCATGTATATATGTATTTTAATGACACAACTTGTGAATGTATGTGCGTGCCTCGCGAATGGGAATAAATCCCATTCGGCGTGAGGTTGCTCCTGTACGACCGGCGCTTTTCACGGGCAGGAAATCCCGAACAAATCCAAACAAACCGGAGGAGGAGGACCGAGGCTCGCTCGTTCGCCACCTACGATTTCGAAAGAGACGGCGTTTTATTTATAGGAACTTTCGCTGCGGCCGCGGCACATGGCGGAATCACGCGTGTTTCCGTGTGCGTGAGCTGCACGTTCGCGGATAAATTATTTGAATAAGTTGGCATGGCCCTCTGTGTGCGCTATGACGATTCTCCGAAGCATGTAAAACTCGGCTACCTTTTTAAATTCGAAGGGCGATGATATCGTTTAACGATATTATTATATATAATTAATCTCACAAATATTCTTTGTACCAGTTCAATGATATTTCCTTCAATAATAGTTATAAGAATGTTGAGAAAAGCATTTTATGAAAATATTAGATTTTTTAAAAATTTTAAACAGAAATTGTTGTACTCAAATTAATTCTTCAAGTAGGATAGAAAGTTTTGATACAAAATATTATTGAAATATGGATATACATGATAATATAAAGATAAAAATTTTTCCATAAATTCATTTGGAATAAATTTACTATTAGATTCTTCTTTCACATTTAGAGAAAGACTTAATGATGACAACTGTAGAGATGACATACACAAGTTTTATATGTAGAATTAATGTACATAGTTGAATAAATTAATGTATATAGCTGAACAAACTATTTTGTAGTTGCAATTATTAGATAATTTGTTTGTCTATGCACATAATTTTTGCATATAAAACTAGTATAGTTGTTATCTTTGTAGTTGGTATTATTATGTCTTTTTTCTAGGTGTAAATATATTCTGTTTAATTTAAATTGAAAATAGTTTCTTGTGCATTGTTTGTTTTACACATCGGATTGTTTCACCATTTAATTGCTGTAAAGGTACTAAATAAAACAATGCGGTGGGCAGCGCTTTAATGGACGTCTCGAATGAGTCTTGTAACGTGCCTATAAATATTCAGTTCTACGTAAGCTGCTTTGAGCGGATGGCTTTTCTTCGATATTGTGTAAGTTCCATTTTATAAAGCAAGTTACAATATCATACCATTGATTGCATTTAGATATATTTTTTGTACAACACATAAATTTTTTATTAAAGCTTAAGATAAGAATTATCCAGTATTTTAGAGAAGAAGAATCAAGGAGTGAGGTTTAAAATTACTTTTACCTGAACTTTAGCGCCTCTAGGGCAGTCATTTGATCTCTGAAAGAGAAATCAGTATCCTCTGATGGGCTGCGTGTTTAAACTTCGTAGGTAGGTTTGATTTTTCCCGTGTAGCTTCTCTGTCCCTCAGAGGCGCTTTCGATGGATTATTCGTTTAATGGCCGGCTAAATATTGACTTTCGGTTATTCGGTTTGCGTGTGACCTGGCTGTCGACGCATTTCACTGTACGTAATCCTGTCTAACTAGGTGGAATAGATATATCTGTGGTCGTGGATACGAATTTTCTAACAGAGACGCGGTTAAGCTGCAGTTTGCAAACGTGCAGTCTATTTGAAGATAGTCATACCAATGACAAATATCATTTTGCGATCGAATCGAAAGTAAATAACGCACAAATGTGAAAAAGATTATGCTAAGGATTGCGTTAAATTAAGCAAAGAATAATAGGTTTGGATTTTCTCTTTAAGAGTAAATTAAAAATTTAAAAAAATTGTGAATTATATTTGAAATTTTTATGCATCCGAAAGCGTATTTTATCTCTTGATAACAAATGTCCATAATTTTATGAGAATATATGCTAAAATTAGGATACAAAATATAAAAACTTTTTAAAAAAGAAATTAAAAATTTTGTAGACTTACTATCGAGAACAGTAAGAGTATTGAGTTTAGCAATTGTGGATAAATCCCACACTGAGAAAAATATCTGGTTAGATTAATTGAAATTGGTTGAAAAAGAACGAATCGGAATTTTTAAATTTACTTGAATTTTAGTTGAGATAACCGGAATTCTAATTGATATAATCAATTCAAGAAACTTCAGAATCTGATGATATAATCAGAATCCCGTTTGTCCAGTCGGTTTTAATCAGAGATTTTTCTCAATGCAGATAGTTTCAGATAGAAGTCAGACGTTGAAGCTTAAAATGATTTGACCGATTTAAAATGGCGTTCCTCGACCGTGTGCTTACGTGAAAGAGCGCGATTAACGGCCAGAGTCGAAGCGGCATTATAACGAGCGTCGCGACGTCCGCTTCGTTTTCAAAGGTAACGTCCGCCCCTCTCGTCAGCTGGCCGGTCAGCGCGGCGGCTTGGTCAAATAAAACCGACGTGTTTTTAATGATCCGCGAACAAATACGCGTGCATTCCGCGTATACGTTCGCGGATGGCGATGGCGTATGTCGCATGCGTGCATTCGTGCGTTGTGTCGAACGGTTCCGGCGGTCATAGAGGCGCCGAGGGATCCGAGGGAGCAAAAATATATCCGAGCGGCTGTGTGTGAGGTCAAATTCATGGTTGGCTCATGCAAAAATCACTGCCTCTCCGATAGTCGTACTTGGGAATGTGTGCGTGTTTGCGGACGTTTGATAATTAAAGTCGACCGGTTTTTCACGATTTATACATGCCGACGATTCAATAATTTCTTCCTTTTTTCGATATGCACATGCGCGCATCGCTACGTTGCACATATTGCGAGTGAATTACGATTACTTTTATCATCTAAAGAGACCGTGTTATTTGCGAGTTTACAGAAAGAAAATTATTATCTTGAATATATAATCTATAAATATATAATATTTAATTAAAGATATTTTTCCATATCACATTAGCTTTACTAAAGAGTCTTTTAATAAAAAAGCTACAAATTTTCATTTATTTTCATTTAATTTCATTAATTATAATTAATCTCTATCTTTAACAGATAAACACAATTAATTAAAAGTTATAGTCTTTAAATTATTCCCCCCTGAAAAAGATGACGACTGTTCCATTACAATATTTCAACTATTTAAGCTCAGCAATTTCATTGGCTTAGCGATGAGACTCTCGAGAAAAATTCATCAAACTCGGGAATAGCTCGCGACGCGGCTGATTACAAACAGCGTGATTTTTTTGTAACGCATTGTCGTAGTGACTCTAGCAACAAGTGATATTCGCGTTTCCTTTTCTCTCTATCTCCATTTTCCTTTCCTTTTCTCATGCTTTAATACGGCAGTAAGAGCTTATGCCGCTTATGCTGTTTTCTGTCTGTCCGTCTATCCGTAATACCTTTGTGTCTCTCTATACACGGTGCGCTGTAGCGCATGTTTCGCCTTTTAGAAACGCGTCGCACTCGCAAATCAAAAGTTTCGTGTTGCGTTGTGTCTTTTTCAAAGAGATTTTGCGATTTTTAATCAATTATATCTCTTCATTCATCTCTTCCATCATTTTTCTTTTTCTATTTTTATAGATTAAAAATTTAAATCACTAAACATTTATTTTCAAACAATACTTGCCGTTTCTTCAGTGAGATGTATATGTTAATTTTGTCGGTTCATTTATAGAATTTACAATTTATTATATATAATATACATTCTTTCGTTAATTACATTTATCTTATTTCATTGTTGACAAAGAACAGGATGAAATGGAGAGAAGAAAAGATACATTTGTGCATGACAGAGCAAAGGAGGATTGGAGGGATGCTACAGGTTCAGGACGAGAAACAGGGAAGGCTAATGGATCCTGCGGGATGCTAATGGCTTGCAGTTGTACATTCGCGCTCTATTTACGGGTAGAACCAATTACGGCTAATTCCACGGCTATCTATTAGTCGAATATATTCTGTGAGACCGCTCCTCGAGGACGTCTTTATAAGGGATCCTTCTGCGTTTGATTATTCGCAGAATATATTCATGTCTCTAAATGCGTTTAGATTTGCTTCTCAGGATAGACGTGCGACATTGCTAGATCGACATTTAGATACTGGTATGAATATACAGATCAAATTATTTAGATAAAGTGTAGCTTGGAGACGAAGATATATTTAATATGAGGACGCTAAGTAAACGGGACAAGTACTTATATGATGTGATATGAATACATAGTATTATATTATCGTTAGTTTAAAATTTGCTCTTGTACAAGGATAATCAATGTATATATTAGAATAAGATGAGAGGAGAGATTTTATATATCTTTAAAAATAATAAAGATTCGTATAAAAAACAAAAACAAATGAAGAATAAATGAAAAAATATGATAACTTGTGACGAATATGATATACTAATATACTAATATATACTAATATATAATTTTTGTTATATGCAATATGTTATATGCACTGATAAAAATTATAGTCAATTTTAATAAATATTTAGTTGAATACTGGCAACTAAATATTTATTAAATATAAAGATATATTTATTTGATACAAGAAATGTTAATTTGACAATCATTTTTTTTATTGAACAAATATTTACTTACTGTAAGTAAATGTTTATTTGGCAGTATTAAACTAAATATTTATTAGAATTAACTATATTTTTTTCTCAGTGTATATTTATGACAATATACCTATATATGTATCATCCATATATAATAATATTTCTAATATATAGAGTATTATCAATTATTCAAATAGATTTCCATGATAAATAATCGTGTCTATTAAAACGATGGAAATTAAATGCGGAAACAGTTTGCCGATATTGTCTCTGTGGTTACTAATGATGTCGATAAGATTACGGAGAAAGGCAGTACGCGGCCGGCGGGGCAAATTGTTCATGCCTTTCTCAGAAAGCGCGACCTAATTAAACGAAATATGATAGAATCTTGCTTACGGCTTTGCTTCGGCAGTTCAAGAAATTGTGCTCTCGTAATGAAAAAAAAGAGAAAGAGAGAGGAATAGAAAGAAAGAGATCGACACTTGAGAACAAACTTTGAAGTTGTGGCACTGAAAATAATTTACCATGATGCCTGTCGCTTTGAACGTCGCTCCCGAGTGCGGCATAAATACTCTCGTAATAGGCTCCGAGACTTTTAGAAGGATTGAGGGTGGGTAAGCGGGAGAGAGAGAGAGAGAAAGAGAGAGAGAGAGAGAGAGAGAGAGAGAGAGAGAGAGCGAGCCCAGAGATCTTAACTGTGAAGTCCCTTCGAGTCACGCGAGCCGGCCATGTCCGCTTCACCAGTGTAACAAATCAATTAGTGGGATAATTATTGCTTTTCATTCTCGAACCGGTTCCGCGCATCATCACGCCACGAGAATCAAGATATTCGATTTCTCCCTTTACATCCCTTTTACTACCCGCTAGCAAGAGAAAGGCCCGAGGACTTTTCCATACTTCTCGTCAAATCTTTATATCGTAGCTTTGAAACGATTATGCAAGCTGTCAGTCTTTGATAAACGAGTCGTGATAAATTAATAAAATTATAATTTCAAAGTGAACAAGTTCTTTTGCGTAATTTTATTAGCATGATATAAAAGTTATGATTTTTTTCTCATTATAAAATTATAATAAAGAAATTGTGCAATAAAGAAACAGATTATTTTTATTACTAATATGCAATTGGAAAAATAATGGAAATAACTATAAGGAAACAATTATATATTAATAGTATTAGCTGACAGCAGTTTAATTGAAAATAATTTTGATGATTTAACAGTATTATTTATTAAACGGATGATTTAAAAGTATTAATGGAACAGATACGCTATGCTCTTGTTTTAAAAAAGTGTTATTTGTTTTATTAACATTGTCATGGATTAACAATATTATCTTCAATTATACTGACTATATTGTAATATTGTTAATACACACTGAGAGAAAAAAATGGTTGCAAGTACTATAATTTAATTATAATTTATAGTTATTTTTTGAGTCAATTGTAATATAAATTTATAATTGTTTTAATCATGTACATTATAGCTGCTTTAACATTGAAATATGATCATTACAATTACGACATGCATTAAGTTTTTTCTTATCATATCTCTTAGTTATTATTATCATGTAAATATTAAGTGAATATTAAGAAAATAAAAGTTATAGTCATTATAATAATGATTGCATTTATTACATAAAAATAATAATTTTTATTTATCATTCGTATCTTAACATTTTACTGTATTAATAGTTCAGATTATCAAAATTTATAATACAATTTTTTCATATTTAAGAATATTCTTTATGTGTTTAATAAGCTTTCTGTTATGTAAGCTTCAGTTTATAATTTAATAATTAACGTAATGTAATGCGTTACGGATATTCTTAAGCGGTGAAATTTTTACTGATCTATTTTTCCTGCGAGTGAAGGATATATTTTAAGACATCGATATACCTACTCAATCCTCGAACAGCACGTAGCGAAATTCGCCGAACGTCGACCACAGGTTTCTATTACAGAGTAGATTGCATTCTTGTATTAACGATTTCCAAACACAGTCGTGACTATGACTTTCCGATTTTGTGGCTCTTGCAAGGCAGACCATATTTTCGTGATTAGGTTGGCGTTCTCACCGGAAGAGATGCTATGGGGGAGGGGATGAACAGGGGATGATGTCTATAGAGAAGAAAGGATTGCGAATCTCTTCGATCTTGATAGAATCTAATAGCGTGGCGGGCAAAAGACTGCTTTAAGCAGTTAACCCTCTTTTCTTCGTTCGTTCAAAAAACGGAAACACTTCCATTTCCTGCAACTGGAGAAAGAGGCTCATTTTACCGTGATTTCTTCTCAGAGCACGAAGTCACGGCTTTGCTTTTGTTTTTGATTGTTTTATATTCATGTGTAAAATTCATAATCGTAATTTTTGTAAATTTTTTTTTGTCAATCAACAACGTTTAACATTAATTCGCCATTTATGATTATAATTATAAATTGATTCAAAAACAAATAATAATAATGGACTCTCCAAATTCAAACACCCATAAATTTACAAAGTGAGAGTAAATAATAACTGCACGATTATAGGTACGCTAACCAAACCTTTTTGAGACAAAATTTCAAACCTCTAATCGCGCAGTTATTATTTATTCTCTTGCCCTTTGTAAATTTTGTTATGCATTGATTATCATCGATTTATTCTCTAAATTCACTCTAAATTCTTAATGGATTTAAAAAGAGATTATCTTACTTTTTGATTTTTTTTAAGACAAAAATTGGGAATATATATATTTTCTTTTTATTTTATTTTATCAAATATATTTTTATTTTATTTAAATATGTAGAAAAATATATTAAACATATAATTAGTTAAATTTTAATTAGAAAAAATTTGTCTTGTTTGAATTGTGAAATATTTATTTATTTAAAAATTTTATGTATTGCTTTATGTTGTTTTATACTATGGATTATACTAATTTATCATTATAATCGTATTCGTAAAATTTTTATCAGCATAAATGTTCAAATCAATGTTAAGTGAAATTTTTATGTAATGAAGTTTTTATGTAATATCAGCGGGAGGTTTCATTATTTCAGGACTATAGGTATTATATAATTATTGTGTTTTTTTAAATGCGCTTGAGGATTATTCCTTGCGAGCAAAGCACGCAAGGAATAATATAAGAATGTGAAAAAAGTCGGGAAACAGTTCTGAAAAAGCGGAATCCGCAGCAGGACGGAAAAAATTCGTCGGCTCGGAAAAAAATCACTCTTTATTGTTTTCGTTAGCTCTGCACCTGTCTTTCTTCGTTCAAGGCTGCCGTATCCTCGGAAAGACAGGCAGAAAAGGGTGGAGAAAAAATATGGGAAAGTGTAATAGGAAAGAACCGGCGGTGAAGGTTCCTGGCGTTGAATAATAAAGGAAGATGCGATCACATTCCTCCTTTCCTCGGATGCTCGGAATTTCAGCAAAACGCTCGTTTTTCTTATCGTTCGTATTATCAGGGAATTTTGGAAAAATAAATATCTTTTGTCGAATAAATTTTGCGAATAAGAATGAGATTAAAAAAATGCTTACAAAGCAAGATTTTTTGCAAACAATTTTTTTTCAAGAATTTCGAGTTACATAATAATCAATAATATTAAGAATTATTTAGGAATAATAGAAATAAATATTAAAATAATAGAAAGAATAATTTAATTTAAACGAAATATTTAATAATTATAAATATTTAATTTTAATATCTCAACATTTTTAAACGACATATTACAATAAAATCTTTGATAAATATTAATTTAATAAATGTTATAAGACTGATAAAAAACGTAATTTCGGCTCGAGTAATCAGAATTTGTTTTATGCGATCTCTCTGTTGAACATTTTGTCATGTGATGTATCACGAGACATATACGATCAATGGACACCCCCTTACATGAGTATAAAGGGACTGAAAGTTTCCCCATGGAGAGGTGTTTGCGCAGGCCAGCTGTTGACGGCTTGCCTACGATCGCAAAAGCTTAAATACCTACTCTACCAGAACTCCATTCATGAAAATTCAGGAAAGGGTCTGGATTTCCTATGTCTCGTGTGGGGCCCAGCTCAGCCAAAAGCTTGTCATGATCGACGACTTCGGTCCTAATTGTTTGTCCTTCGTCCGATAGACGATTAGGCGGATCATTCGAGCGCATATCATGAGCATATCAAGTATGTTTTTCGATCGATATCTAACAATAAGGTGCAATCTTGGTCATGACCTTTTGTATGATATATCATATATGTAAAATAAAAAGTCTCATCATTAAAAATAATTTTCCACCAAACAGAAAAATAGTATAAAACTTTATTTGTAAACAATCTGTAAAGATTAATGAATTAATAGTTCTTTTAAACATCAAACAATTCTGTTTAATATACAGTACATTATTATTTATAGATTCAATAAAAATAATTTTTGAATTTATAGATATTTGTAGATACATGTATACGATATTTATACAAATATAAAATAGAATCGTCTGTGTGAATCATGAAGGCAAGTGACGATAAAAAGAGACTGTAGATTGAAAAGCATTATGAGATACAAATTGACGGTGCAAGGTCATATGTCGTGTGCGGTGACACACTGCGATAATCTTCGGTTAATTGGACGCGCGTATACTCGTACAGGTACGACCGCCAGGTTGCGTGGAGAGTTAGGTGAGTGCGTCGATAACAATGAATAATCCGCGCATTCACGGGACTCTGCGGCCGCGCGTTCGAGAGTAGTTTCTCGCATGTTTCCCCTCGTCTCGCGCCCGCCGAGATATCCACTCTGTGGGTCATAGGGGAGTGGAATCCATGCGCGGTTACGTATAGGTACTTGCATGTACTCCATGGATTTACGGATAAAGGAGCCTAACAGCCATATGGCGCCAAAGCGAAGCCCTTACCACCCCCTTTCATCCCCATTCCCCTTCCTTCGCTGTTCGTTGTTCCTTCCGTCTCTCTATTTCTCTCTCTCTCTC
>NW_012130098.1:2636065-2643075 GCF_000143395.1 Atta cephalotes | reverse complement strand
TATATATATATATATATATATATATATATATATATATATATACACACACACACGAAATGAGAATAATAAAAAATTATGTGTATATGTACGTTTAAATATAATTTTTAGAAATTGCTGCCTGTGTTTTTCCTTCCTTTTTGTGCGCGCGCGCGTACATACACATATGCAAACAAAATTTATAGCTACACAGCACGTAAAAGTTATTTCTTGGGAAACTTGTTTTACTATATTGGAATTAATCTATTACGTTAAATGAAAAGCTAGATTTCTGTATTATCAAAGCTCTCATTCTTCTGCTTAATTTTTAACGCTTTCTTTTAATAAAGAATCTTTTAACATTTATTTAAGAATTTAAAAATAAGAAACTGTTAAAGCGCTTTTTATTTCAAGTAGAATTTATATTTTGGTGGAATAGTTTTTGTGTGCGATAAGCGCGATATTCATGCACAATATCGCGTGATGACACGCATAAAAATTCTTGGCGTTGCATGAAGAGAGAGAGAGAGAGGGTATTGGGGTGAATGATATCAGGAGTATCAATGGGCCGGAGTGTCGCTGGGTTGACGTATAAATAAATTAAGCGCGCAGAGCCGGTCGCGTCGCGTCGTGCGGGTTGATGTTTACGGGTGGTCCGACTGACCGGACGTTTATTTCAGGAGCGTTATATACGGGAAATCAATGGGACGTAATTCCATCGTCGAATTCTCTCGCCACGGCCATGGCCACGCCACGCCACGCCAAGCCACGGTGACGGCACGCGTGTGCGTGCAGCGTACTCGGCCGAGTGTTCCGAGCGCGGCGCGGAATTATTATTATTCACAAGCTGATCGACGCGGCATCAGACAACATGTGGATGTTTCGCGAATATCAATTAGGTTTAAGTGAAACGAAGAAAGCCATGTAACAGAGATGATTCGAAGGTACTTACGACTTTCGACGTTGAATTATTGTAATATCGTGTCGCTTGTACACTGATCTTAGTTGTAATTAATTGTAATTTAAACTTTATACTTATGTATATAACAGTTATACGTAGTGGCACTACTAAATAAAAGTTACGTCTACCTGTCGATACGTTATATTTGCACTTTCTACAACTCTTACTAATGATAGCCCGATCGATCATAAATGTCAATTCAATCGTGTATTGTTGATAAATCGCGCATCGCGAGATTGATTGAATACCTCTTCGAATCAGCCATATTCTTGTATCGCAGGAAATATTTCTCTGAAATTTGAAATTCGATCATGTGCCGATGTGTACGAATGTATCGAACATGCATATATGGGACGTTATCGTTGCGGATATGATCGTAACGGTGCATATTTATGGAAGGGATTCCCGTTTACCATGCGCCAAAAAGTCGTCATCGCACCAAACAAATGAACGGGCCCTAACTGTCCCCGCCATCACGACGGGGGTCATCAATATTTCATATCCATCCGATTACGACTACGTCGTTTGATGCTTCTTCTGGGCTGGTCAGGATCGGCTCGCAGCATCTTCACGTGCCGCGAAAAAATACGTACGGCGCTATCAAATCATGCGATGCGGTGTTGTATTTTCGTATGACGACGCGTAAAACGGATGCGTTAGCGCGTGAAGCAGTCGTTTTTTTTACACCAACCGAAATTCGCTAACGGCTGTTTTCGAACGGGATTTTTGACGGCAATCGCGTTTCCGGATTCGATCTGATGAATTTGACAACGGTAAAAAAAACCGCGCGCCATCGAATTTGCGCACAAATCGGCTTACCGAGGAGCAAAAAAACTCACAGCCGAGACTAGAAATCGGCAGATGCTTTCGAAATCCTCGTGTCAACTGTCGAGAGTGCTTTCCGCGTTATCAGGCATTTTACGATTCCGCGAGATCCTCGAAAGCTGATACGGTCCAGTCGAACAAAAATGCGCACGAGCGCGAGGATTGCGTGTATCGAGCACTATAAATTGTCTTGTAGTTAGGTAGCGACCGAAGATAGTGGGAACCCAGGCGTTTCGGGCACGATAGCGTGCGACATCGAGGAATTTATTGGACTATAAGCTTCGCAAAGGACGTGAGAATATTGCGTCGTTTTACCGACAGTAAAGTGGACTTTGTAGTTCGCGTAACTGTCCAAATGGCGGTATCTAACCGTAATGACACCGCTATGGTTGCATCTTCGCTTACCAGAACACTATTTGATTTTTTTCTACGCAAAAACGCAGGTCATAATAACATTACAAATAACTTCGACCACTTCGAAGCATGAAATTAATTCTAGATTTCAGAGAGAAAGATTTTTAATCATAATTATGTTGTGTGTATTTTGATATATGATGCTAATCAATAATACTCACTCTAGCAATAAAATTGGATTGTACAGGGTGTAATTGAAATAATAATGCCCACTAATCATATAGTGCTGTTTCTAATAAAAAGACGAATAGTCCTCTATCATTTTGTAATTTTCGCAATAATTTTTTTTAATTACTCAATGAACAAATGTCTATAATTATAATGTATAAGACAGCTTTAAGATATCTTTAAGAAAGTGTTCTTTAAGAAAAGTCTTCAAAATATTTCACGAAGAACACGAAAAGATATCTTAAAATTGTTATCTATATTGAGTTTATCCGTTTATTCGATAATAATATTTGGAAATTAATATCTCGTTAACTGTTGCGAAAATTATAGAGGACTTTTCAACTTAGTTTTTTATTAGAAATATTTATATTATTAGTGGGTGTTATTTCAGTTACACCCTAATAATATACAAAAAAAACTCTTTTACTGATTTCTTGATTACTGATTATAATCCAATTTTATCGTTAGAGTAAGTATTATTGATTAGCAACATTATCAAAATACACACAACAAAATTAAAAACTTAAAAATTAAACTATATTGTATATACATATACATTGAATCAAAATTGAATCAATGAAATTGAAATGCAACGTCTGATGAATTAGATATAGATTCAATGGACATTAAACGTTTCTGCAATGTATTTCCGACATTGTATTTACATTGCAATATTGATGCAACATTCGCAATGTTGCAATTCAACGTTTTTGAGATGTCAATGTGCTGTATGTATTATGTACTTTAGCATTTTTTTTTGTCGGAGAAATTAGAATGGTGAAATATAGTTGATTTCATTCTCTTTAAACTGTATACAGTAGTCATCGATTCCTCGTCTCGCACGCCGTGACCCGTAAGCTGTACTTCTCCAACATTGCTGCCCTCGTTGCCGTTGTTACCGCAAGACGTAACTCTAAGATTTAACGAGGCACGAGTTAATGCCATCTCTTGCTTCCTATGTTCGTGAACCTATGCACCTTGCTACTACGTTTGTCCGCGCTGTGAATCTTGCACGCAGTTATCGCTAGCGAATATCGCATGGCTTCATCAAATGTTGTAATTCTCTCGGAAATGTATGCACTTCGCACGAGCATATATGAAATATTTCTTGGGTGTTTCTAAAAATCTAATTCGTTATTTTTGACGTTATTCTCTCTTTCTCTCTCCTTGATGTAGATAATTACAATATCGTGTATGAAGTTGATAGTATATTTTCGATACAAATATAATCATGATTGAGAATACTAATAGAATATCACACAGTAATTATTATCCAAATATTACTGATTAATTGTCGAATGAATAAATATCAACAAACAAAAACAATAAAATGATTTGGCTAATGAGCTTCAAGCGCAATTAATTGTGCGTAATTATTTTTAATACAAAAACGAACATTTCAGCCGTTTTGAGCCCTTTTTAGCGTTGGCATATACAAAAATTAAATATTTCGTTCTTCACCACACAAAGAGAATCCATCACAAACGATTGGTAGATCGAGTTTGTTTGACTTCTAGTGCAGTAGATAACAAATTTTAGTAGTCATTACAAATTGTGAATAATAAATAAATCATCAAAAAACAAAATATCATCAGTCAACATTAAAATATAAATCAAGAATTTTTCTGTGTACTGTAACGTGATCGAAATTGGAAATTTCAATAGCACTTTTAATTTTAAATCTTTCTTTTCATATTTAATCACAGTTTCTTCCCGAATATTTAACATTGTTCATTTTTATGATTTTTATCATGCTATTTATTATCATTTGTGCATCAATAATTTTTGTTTTAATGCGCGTAGAATATTTCGAATGAATAGATATTCAGATTTAAAATATACACTGAAAAAAATTTCTGGTTGAAAAATGGATGAATCAGAAATTTCTGATTAAATTTATTAAAATTCTAGTTCAGATAACTGGAATTCTGGTTGATACAATATTTCTGGTAAAATCTACTAGAATTCTTATTTTTACCAGAATAATTATATTAATCAAAATTCTAGTTATCTCAACTAGAATTCTAATAAATTTAATCAGAAATTTCTGATTCGTCCATTTTAGAATTCTAGTAAACATAACCAGGAAATTCTGATTCGTCTATTTTTCATCAGAATTACTGTTTAATTCAACCAGATCATTTTTCTCAATGTATGGATTGTTCAACATTTATTTTATTTGTTTTCAGAGTTAGTCATATTGAACGCTGATCCGTGATTGTCGTTGAATCTCGAAATAAGTAGCATTCTTTTCCCACTAGGAGCAGAATGCTAGGTCCTTAAGTGAAATGACGTTTAGGAAGATCCGTACGGGCGACATAAGAGTCCGGAATTTAATATTAAAAGCTCGTTCGGCGTATGAAGCGTGCTTCGAAGAAGACGGGGAGAAGGTTATACCAGGCCGGGATTCTTGAAATTTATCTTTTGCTGTATGTATTCGTTAAGCTTCAAGTTTTTACGAGTAGTCAGCCGAGCTTTACGATCTTTCTTCCTTGCTCTTTTCCTTTTCGTTTTCTGCATCATCTCTTTCTCTCGTTATCTTTGAAAGATCGGCGGCCTTTGCGTCATCTGGACCGTTGCATCTGCGCTTCGTTACGTCGGTTTCTTCGTCGTACTTATGTATGAAAATTTCTAAAGATGCTTACCAGGCTTCATCAAATATTGCATGTTGCGAAACATTTATTGAACCTGTTGACTCTTCGGGCTTCTCTCACCGGAAACTTGAAAAAGATCTTACTGCCCGAGCAATTAAAACGTTGCAAAAGTTAAATGTAATATACTTAATCGCCAGATATACTTAATCTTCGTCTTTTTTTTGAAACTTTTAAGATTTATTATTTTATTTTCAATTTCTCTTCTTTAGATCAGTATGCTATTGCAAATCTGTGGAGATTTGTGAGAGAGCAGCCGAAAATATAGCAAATTAATAATATTAATCTTGTTTTTGTATCTATGTATACAATTTCAATATTTATACTTCAGCATTAATATTGCATAATGAACTGGTTGATTAAAACATTTGCATTTAATCTGGATTTTAAATCTTGCGCAAGCTGCAAGCGGAAAGTGTGCTCAGCTGCAGACGAGAGACTTAGCGGAAAAAAAAAGAAAAACGAGAGAAACTCTTGTTAGTGTCTCAATAGGATGCTCTTGCGACGTATTGTACAAGACAAGACCTCTTTTTGGCGCATAAGATGACGCGATATGCGAAGGTGAGATAAAAATTCTGATGCGTCAATGTGTATTCATCCATAAGGCATGTTACAAGAATGTACGTACCGACATATGTGACGATTATTCTATTGTAATATGAAGTTTTTATGGAAATTCTTGTAATTATGTGTAATTATGCAAAGAGAGAAATAAGTTCTACAATTATATTGCCAGGTTCTAAAAATACGTTAACGCACAAATAATTTTATATATATTTTATTTAAATGTTTTAATTGTGTACTAATTAAAAAATAATATTAATTAATGTAAGTAATGAGACTTTCTTTTATATTTAAACGTATCATAGAGAAGACTAATAGCATAATAACTACATTATGTAAGGATAAAAAAAAGTACGTAGCGCTACTTTGTTTCATGTCTACATGTTCTTTAAAGATATTTAAGCTATTTAATAATTATACATTCGATACAACAAAGTTTCAGCTTTATGGAATCTATTTTTATAATTGCTATATGATAATTTTTAATTGAGTTATGAGTTATGAGCAATCAAAGTCAAAATATTTCTTTTATTTAGTGCGCGATAACTCAGCAACAATAAATTTTAGAAATATTAAAAAAAAAATGATTAAATTTTGGAGTTTGTAGTGTTACAAACTTTTGTTCCAATAAAATAAGATTACCACTTAATCTTTGCTTTCCATTTCATGAGAAACGATTACGTTTTACATATAAAATTGAAATGATGTTGAAGAAGATGCTGAATTTATGCCTGGAATATAAAGACACTGAATAATGAATTAGGAATTAGAATAATGAATCATCACATAATATATTTCTCTTGGTTAATTAACTAACAAATAGTAGCTAATTGTAGGCTTAAATTCAAATAATTTATCTCTCTTTCTCTACTGATCTGAATTACGTGTACATCCTTTCAAACATTTAGTTACTTTATTTTATACGAGATATCTCGTATGCTAAAACTACCGAAATATTTTTATTTTTTCTAGAAATATATGTATAAGATTTATCTTTTATCGCAATCGGAGGAAGAACATTTTTTAGGGACGCTTCAAGTATCTACTTTTGTTTTTATATAGATACAATCGTAAGGATTTGCCATGACTTCCTCGACGAGAATGTTATTTCTATTCGCGGCGAAGAGGGTAAAATTTGAAATTCATTATTTAATTAAGCTCAAGGAAATGAGCGCGGAATCGAACGTAATGGAAGGCTTAAAGGGATCCGCGGAGGGGACGAAACAACAGCACGAATCGTCAGAGCTACGTAGTGCGTAGGAAAACATACTCGGTGATGTGTATAGATACGGTACACTTGCACGTAGATATATGTATATATACGTGCGAATCGGCACGGCAGCCAATTTAAATGCAGATCGTGGTTTAAACGCTGCCGACGTTCGAACACATGAGTCTGTCGACCGTCGCACGCAGGGCACCCCCTTGGAACCATCGTCTCTCTCTCTCTC
>NW_012130098.1:2631424-2635089 GCF_000143395.1 Atta cephalotes | reverse complement strand
CTCTCTCTCTCTCTCTCTCTCTCTCTCTCTCTCTCTCTCTCTCGCCGTTTTTTCCGCACTAATGCCACCGCTGGGATTTTAATCACGAGTTTCCACCCGGCGAACCGTGCGGTCCGTGTTTCTGCACGGTGATCCCTGTGAGCCCCGTTTTCTTTTTTTTTGTCGCTTCGTAATTGCGACATTGTCGAATTCCTTCACACCTCGTACCATATACGCATACCTCGACACCCTAATAATTCATCCTCAATACCCAGTAACTTAACCCAGCAGACGTGTAATGATATAATTTCCGAATTCGCGCAACATAAATTTAGAATTGACAGAAGCCATCTATTATCTCAGATTGAAGATTTACTGATCATAGTTAAAATTTATGTCCTAGTTAAAATTTGAAAAATACATTGAGAACAAAATTTGATATTTGGGACTAATTGCATGATAAAATAATTAGCTCCATTTTTATAGTTATTATTGATATAATATAATAGTTATTGTTAGTAATAATTACATTTATAGTTCTATAAAAAATATATAGTTGAGCACTAAATTATAATTAAATTATTATGAACTGCAATCATATATATTTTTTGATATTTATATATATATATATATATATTTTTTTAGGTATAATATTTTTTCCTAGTGTATAACTTTTACAAGTTTCTTTGGCATCGATTTGAAGGATTTAATTTTGTGTGTCGAAATAAGAGATTATAAAAGTACGTATCAGTTTTAATCTGTGACGTGGAGATCTTTCGGACAAATTGAAAGCCGCGTACGTCGCAGTCGAGTAACTTGGGAGGATGCGGAAGGGTGTCGAGGTATGGCTTATGAATATTCAGAAATTGTGCGTGTTGTCGCTACGTGACGCATATATATTCGTAGGCAGCTGACATGAGGGTTAGATCGAAGGAAGGAAGAAAGGTGGTATCGGAGTCGCAAAGGGTGCAGAATAGGCCTGAAAGGATAGAGTGCTGATGATAGCAGATAAGATACGCCATGTCTTGCTTATCGGTCTTGCCCCCTGCTCTCGAGTTACAAGAAGGGGAATCGCCAATAATCCGCTTACGCACAGCGGATAGATAAACTGTTTATTATTACTTTCATTCGTCGTGCTGATGTGTATAGCTATGATATCTACTACTGGATATAGGATACGAGAATCAACGGATGTGCTTTCGACCACGGATATTAACAGCTAGACTAAGATGAATGGCGATTCTCTTAGTGGCGAAAAGATAGCGGAATTATTTATTAAGATTAGGTATTTGAAATTAAAAGATTTTGATAGACCAGAAAATATTATAGATAGATAACAAAATATATGTTTTTAAATTTAATTTTGAGTAAACTTTATTTCATATTTATTAAATTTAAAATTTATTTCTTACAATTGTTAAATACTGAAAGTTAAAAAGATATCTATAATAAATAAGGAAAATAAACTTCTCGGAGTTATCATGTAGGTTATGTAGCTAGAAGAATATTCCGTCAGTGATTTTGAGACGCCCTGTATATACAGTCGAGTAAAGACATGACTCTCGATATCAGTCAGTCAGTCAGCAAGTCAGTCAGCTGTATTCTCACCCCTGCGTGTCATAAAATCCATTTTCCCGCTTCTGGAAGGGACAAGATTCGGAAGCTCGAGGAAGGGCCGAGGATCCGTCGCGTAATCCACTTTTATTACTTTTCAGTCAGCGTGGGGAGTATAAGAGATATTCTCCACTTACCCGGGATTACTTCCATGGAGTCTGCAGCAAACGAAGGAAAATATTTCTACGCTCCGACTTTATTATTTCTATTTGCGGTAGTTAATTGTGCAAGTATCTTAGCCATATAGATATAGGTCTTAAGTGATTATTTCATATCAGTTAATATCTTTCTTACATATGAAAATATATAATTGGAATATTATTAAATTACTACTTTAATAAAGAAATGATTGATGATCCAATCATTATTATTGAAAAATTAACATTTTTTTATTTAATACTATTGTATTATTTCTTCAATAATGTCATACTGTTGGAATTTGGCAAATTTCACTTGAATAAGCACATGTTATTTATTATATTTTCTCTTATATTTAATTGAGCTTCATTCTGATGATGAAGCTAAACAAACTTACGAAGCTAGGCCAACTTTTTTTATATTCCTTTTATTTGTGATTCTATATATTTTGAGAAATAGAATTGGAGTTCTTTATCCGTTTACGAATAACAACTTTTACAGAAATCCAATTTAATTCTGAAAGGTAGTGATTAATTACTTATTTCGAGTTTTAAGAGTATTATTGTTCAGTGCTTAATAAGTAATTAATCACTATCTTCTAGTATTAAATTTCTGTAAGGGAAAGTCTTGATGATAAAACGCAATATCTCTGGTAATATTGTTGTGTGGAGCGTCCAAAATTGATATGTGAATGTAATCGTATAACATTTCCGCTTTCGTTATTGGTTAATCAAATAATAGAATCTCTTCATTAGTCCCTGCCCGAAATTTTCCTCGAAATTCGTAATACCAGCCAGCTGGCTCGGACCTCAATTCAGCTCTTCTGGTCCATGTCTAATGTACGAATAAAGTTATCCACTTCTGCTCTTCAAAAATAACGTTGCGATGTTACTTCATCTTAAATAAAATCACAATTTTTAGAAGAAAAAAGAGAAAATCATTGGATATATTTCTAGTAGTAATCATTTTTCTTGATGTTATTTTAATGCATATTCTGCGAGGCGAAATATAATAAATCACTTTGATCATCATAGAGCTTCTGAGATATGCACTTGTCGTTAAATATAATGTATCACAATGGTCTCCGAAAATCTATCTTTCTTGCTCTGCTTGCCTGCTGATCAACAAAATTTAATTCCCTGGATCTAAAAAAATAACTGTCTTATTATGTATAGAATATACAAAAATAATTAAGATTTCTTTTTTTATTTAAAGATATTTTATTTTTAAAATTAGAAGAATTTAGAATATTCTTTTTATTTAAATTCAAAATGAAAATTAATTACTAGCATTAAACAGATTATATTTAATCGTTTAATAATTGTTTATTATAATATAATAGCAGAGGTTATATTCTATTGATTTAGAATAATTCATTATTTATTAATCATTTTAATTGTATTAATTAATTGTAGCGAATATTAGTAGCAAGCTGTTATAAGCGTGTTTGTGTTTGTAACGGCTACCGCAGTTATGTGCGCATGAATCGACACAAAATTGTCGTTTGTGGGCTGCTAGGATGGAGTCATAACGCGATGAAGTAATGGTTACGGCGGTATTAAATGCGACGAACAGGCACTTGTTAACATGGTTAACGGTATCGACAATCTGTACGAGAGATGATGACTCGATACTCGCAATGCGATTGATTATTCCCCACTGCATGCCTCAAAACGATTCTTGACCGCGATTTCGTATGCGATCGAGATGTAACGAACGTCGATAGTACGATTACAATAGGTTAATTGGTTTATTGCTCGTCAGCCGTTGCCAAATGGAATGAAAATGTTTATGACGGGATACATGCGTCGTGCCAATTTGCATGTAGACACTCGCGTATTTCTGCTTTTAGGGATTTAATGAGGTATCTCGTTCCGAAAGAGAGAGAGAGAGAGAGAGAGAGAGAGAGAGAGAGAGAGAGAGAGAGAGAGAGA
>NW_012130098.1:2628570-2630498 GCF_000143395.1 Atta cephalotes | reverse complement strand
AGAGAGAGAGAGAGAGAAATCGAACTTTTTCAAGTGCAAAATTTACACTCCTGGTTATTTAACAACGCTTCGATATTTAACAATAATAAACAATAATAAGAATTATCGGAAATTGGATTCTTTTTTATTATATTAATCAACATCACAGTTGCGCTCAGTTTCAATTAACACTTTATTAAATCGGCTCATAAATATTTTTTAAATAGATATTTCTAAGATTTCTTTTTGTAGAGACCTTGTGTTGAGATTATCTCCTGCTGTGAGGCTGTGGTACAATAGTAGCATTTTTCTACGATTATAGGGGTGGTGAAAAACTTTTGGCGTGAATCATAGGACGGAGTATATATAGAAAATAGAATAGAAAGGAAAGAGTAGCACAGCAAGCAGACAAACACAAAGGCAATTATATAAGTGTGTATCCAGTCAATAGTGAAAAATGTTAGGAGAACATCGACGGAAATACGATTAACTGCTTTGACACAAAGAAGTCGATGATTTTATTTGGAATACGTAGAGATGATTCAAGGATCTATTTGTTTCGTTCTGCTTTTCCTCTCGTTATGCTATTTAGTCTTATTCCGTCTCGTTAATTATCGAGCGTGCAATAATTCCTGCCTATGTATATATGGCTTCGAGGGCGTATCGTATCGATCGCTCATCAATGCCGATTGCAAAATCCATTCCTATTACTTCAGTTGCGAAACGTACCTTACAGAGGCAACATTACAAAGCATGCATTACCGTCGCCGTTCATGGAGCTGGTAATTAATGTTCCTCGCAACGTTAATTAAATCCGCGTTCTTAATTAAATCGCGAAGGCTATTTCTCTATGTGATTGAGCCGACGTGGCGTGAAGCGAGCGACGGCCAGCTATGGTTAAGTACTATCGTATAGCATTCGTAACATCGACGAATCGACGTTTGAATACTTTACTAATTATCTGCCGTGAGTAAATTTGAATGTTTGAAACGATCACGCACAGAAACGCTTCAGTGGGATTTACTAAACAGCGATTACGCGCTTATAACTGAATATTTAATTACTTTAATGATTTATTTCACCGTGATAACTGTGTCGGATTTAGGCGAATAAATCCTCACTTAACGTAATTAAATCATATGACTAAATATTCATGGTCGGCAGCTGTCTGACTCGCGAAATTGTGCACACGTAAGCTCTTCGACAAATGTATTTCGAGACGAAATAAAATTAAATAAATTTTAATAATTTTCCTATGATATATAGAGATACACGCACTCAGTATCATATACATGTACTCAGAGAAAAACATATAGTGATGATAACTACATGGATGATAATTATACAAATTTTATAAGGGTGGGTGGAAAAATTCAGTGGAAAAAAATTATGGTAAATTGAATTTTACCACTCCAGACTTTATCCAATGAAATAAACTGACCAAAAAATGACTAATATTAAAATATATTTATATACCTTACGCAAATTAAAACAAAAAAGATATCTTTGCTTTAATTAAAGTAAATTATACTAATCATGATAGCTTAAAGAAAGAATTAATAGTAATGAAATATTAATTAAACTAATAATAACCAATATTAATAAAACACATTATAATAAAGTCTTTTCTAATTCAAATTAATATGTGAAATATGTTTTCTAAAAAAACTGAAAATAATATAAATAAATGTTATTTTTGTAATTTCTTTTTTATTTTTAGAGAAACATAATAGAATAACAGAATTAAAATTTTTTATTAATATAGATCGGCGTTTAGTATTTTGTAACAAAAAACTAATTTGTTACATCGATTCTTAATCTATTATGGATTTTATTTTGAATAAAGTTTAAGTTAGAAAACATATACACATACACACACACACACACACACACACACACACACACACACACACACACACACACGCACGCACGCACGCACGCACGCACTA
>NW_012130098.1:2623831-2626693 GCF_000143395.1 Atta cephalotes | reverse complement strand
ACACACACACACACACACACACACACACACACACACACACACACACACACGCACGCACGCACGCACGCACGCACATTCTCAATCGACACTAAATTAGAATTATGATTTGTTACTAGAACACTGAATTAGAATAGCGATGACAAAATTTTCTATTTATTTATTGTTTTTAATAGAAATATTGCTTTTTATAGCAAAGTTTTTGCTAGTTTTTCCAGAAAATATCGATTTGTATTGACATGGACTTTATTTTAAAAATGTGAATTTTTGCCTAGTCCTAAATTTTATATCATGTAAAATTAATATATACTCGTTGAATAAATTATTTTATAGCTGCAATAATATAATAAATACGAGTAGCAAAGGTTTCCAACAATATATCAAAATAAAATGAAGAAAAGATAAATGACTAAGAGTCAACACGGATGTCCGTGCGCAATAACAATATATTTAGTCAATTGCTTGTAGTAAATTACATAAATAAAAACGCATAGATTCGACTTCATATTTTGACAATTTTGAATTTTTTTAAAGAAATACAGGTGAGACACATATAAGACATATTTAAACGGCAGAGGATATGAGTTAGAATAAAATTACAATAAACGTAATATAAAATAATTTACTTAACTGTATATTAATTCTGTATATAACATTTGCATAGTTGTCAACCATATAGCCATCACCATATATTTTTCTTTTAGTATGTATATATAATACATAGGACAAAAAAATTATCAAGACGAACGTAATTTTAAAGCTCATACGACCACGAGAAGGGTCGACAGACCGACATATCGTGAAAGAGGACGAAGGAGGGATATGAAAAAAAAAACCGCGTTCTTTTCACGATACTCGACGCACCTTTTCGAAGGCAGCCGTGCAAGTACATCGTTTCGTGAGTTCATTCGAGACTCCCGCGACTCAAGAGCGTCACGGCAAGGACCTAAATCGGAGAAAAGTAGAAAGAGGTTGAAAGATGCATGGTCGCGTGCCTTACACCGAGGTTCACTAGGATGGTTTATTGTTCGACTCCTGAAGCGCTCGGGACTTCATTAGCCAGAATTGCACGCGGCTTCTCCATCCGGAAAAGATCCGATGGAGAAAAGGCTAACTAAGAAGAAGTTGCAGAAGAAACCCGGCAGGTTCTTCTCAGTGTTCCGTTAATTAATTAAATGAAGGAGCCAGAACTCAGATACGTCGCATTAACTTAGGTATCAGGTGCGTTATTGAGCCAAAGCAGCCGTACTGTTAATTTTGTAAATTTGGAATATATGGAATAATTGCTTATTATTATCGAGCTTAGGCAGCTCTCTCTTTAGTTGGCGTAAATAATTAATGTCTCATTAAATATCTTTTTTACAGAAATATCATGTCGTAATGATCTTCGTTAGTCATAATTATACACCTAAATTATTTGAAAAAAATTATGGAAACTTAAGATACGCTGTATACATGGTAGTTTTTTCTGATAAAAATTTTTATAAAATTTTTCTATACATATAAAGAGGGGAGAAACATTTTAAATAAATGAAATCCAACATTTCTTCAAATCATCAATGAATATCTTCGAAAATGAATGAATTGTATTGTATATATATTTTTCAAAGAAGAAAATAATTTGGATTGTTCAGACGACGTGCTAGTGATATTAAAAATATCGTAAAATATTTTGATCATTCAATATTTTCGGAGTTCGAATGATAAGCATCTTCTAGTAATGCGTGAATTCGTTCCTGTTCATCGCTATTCTTCTGTCCCCGGGTTCCCCGTAGACCCCCCGCGGATTGTGAGTCAGAAGTTGTGTAACGGGAGGGAAACGCATAGGAGAGAAGGTGTAGTCTAACCGATTTGGTTGGCGTTACGCCCCGTCCATAGCTGAGTTATGGCATCCATAACTAGCACCCACGTCTTTCATTAACCCTGGCATTGTCGCGTGTACCGTGGCCGCGTTGTTAAAAGGGCACAAGGAGATTTGGTCGTGAAGGGGACTGAAGCGGGACACCTATTTGTTTTTGCTCCGTTCGTATTTGCCTGCCATATGTTCCCTTGCTGTACGCTCGTACATCGTTTGAAGATGCAGAATATTACTATGGTGTTTGATACAGCTTTTTAGATTAAGACGGATTTTTCGGATTAAGATACCTTAACTTATCGTTTCTCAAATAATGTTTATACATAATTTTTTATTATGCGTTCGTTAGATAAAAAATTTTCACTGATTCACGTGTTACGTAAGTCTATAATTGAAATTTTATATAAATTATATTTATGTTAAAAGCGTTTATTGTATAAGGAAAATATACTATAAAATAAAGCGTTTTGATGTTTTATGATAATTTTATCGATTTGACATGAAATGATGGCTATACAGTTAAAATGTTTTTTACTTATTTTCAATAAATTTTTATGAGATTAATTGAATGGAATTAAATTAATTTTTTAAGGATGATTTATTATAATATATTGTTAAATATACATATTGTGAGAAAGCAGTAACCACAATCGTTGTTAGTTTATTATATATATGACGACAAATGGCATAACAAATGGCATTTGCATGCTGACCGCATGCATGAAAATTGACGCCAACAGCAACCCCCTTCAATAATAAACAACATCGATCATAATTCTGTGTGGACTACTTTGTCACATCTGTTGGACAGAGATGGGTATTCAGTAGAAACGAGCATAGAAAGTGTAGATAAACGATATCGATCGATCACGTTTGTGAAAGGAAATCAGTCTAAAGGCATGACGTGCGAAAACTGGTTGATATGCCTTGATTATATTAAAACCATTAGGTTAGTTTTCTTCAGGAATTTTAATTACATAAAAAGAAGTGTGTATATATACATGGAGAGA
>NW_012130098.1:2611498-2621999 GCF_000143395.1 Atta cephalotes | reverse complement strand
GAGAGAGAGAGAGAGAGAATGTCAATAGTAAGTTAATAATATATAATTTATGTCGAGAAAAGTTATTTAACATGTAAAGTATAAAATAAATCATCTTATGCTGTATATAATGTTAAAATTATTAAAGAATGAAATTGAATTTGATTTTTCCTCGAGGATTGAAAAATGTTATCTGGCATTATCCGTAATATTTCGGATTTGCATTATTCGAGCTTCTAATGCATCTTTACTATCAATAAATATTGCCTGATTTGATTAGATTACATATTTAGCTTAACTATTATAGTATTATTCCACTGATATAATCCTGTTTATTTTCAATGAAGTGTAGTTTAATAGAATTAAACTTGGTTTGAACGATTGTAATACGTAATCCGTAATACATGTAGTATAATTTACATTAGCGAAATTATCACTTCTCACAAATTACACAATATGAAGCTGCAAAGGAAGCAGCACAATTAACATTGTACGCAATATTTGTCTTGCATATATATTTGGTATCAACATTGTGTTTAACATTGTTTTGTAGAACGTGAACAAAAATATGTATAGTCTACTTCCTGCATTGTTTTTTATACGAGCTGGTACACCATTAAAAATATTAAAAGTCATACATACACGCGCAAACATATAAACAAACATCCCCTTTTTCCGTATATATAAACGCAGCTGAGCAACTTTTTTTAATGAAACAGGACTCAACCTTTATTTCCATGTGTTAAGATTTAATTCAAAATCAAATGCAACTACTTGACGTTAGTCATTTAAGCTTACCAAGTTTATGCTTTTGGATGAAAGCTTTAAAATTACATCGTATAAATGTGTATATGTTTTTTTTTAACATTATACGAGGAGCATATATATTTAAATACTTTTATTAAGAAGAAACGTGTATAAAATTCCTATTAGTTTCCATTAACACAATAAGTTCTCAAAAACGTATACTTATTATTTTTAAAAATTTTGAAAAATAATTAATATTTTATCAAATCAATTTATTTAACTTTATTGAAAAATGACCATTAATATTTATACATAATTACGTTTTTTTCGTACTCTAATGTAAATCAATTTTCTGAACAGACATACGGCTAGAGGAGGAAAGTCAAGAAAAAGCGGGAAGGAGTGTTGTGATGAGAAACATGTTATATTTTTAGCGGAGCCCTTTGATTTAACTGCGTGTGGGTGGGCTGTGTGGTTGCGCTGGCTTTTTAGTGTATAGTAAACATCGTTCGAAGATAAACTAATTTGTCCTGAATTTATAAAGTCTGCTCGTCTGTCTCGGGCCGCGGACAAGATACATAGATCATTTACTTGCTTAAACAAACATAAAGGAGACAGGGAAAGCGTGTTGTAATCGCGGGTGTGAGTTTTCGGGAAACAAGTTTTCCGCACGATGATAAATATAAATATATGTAGTAACGAATCTACATTTACGTACATATATATATATATATATATATATATATCGTTCTCTTACTTCAAAGTGACGCAACTCAAGTTTGTTAGAATAACGTTGTTTGTCGGAAAAATTATTTTGCAACTTAACTAATTAAATAATATCAGAAATAAGAATAAAAAGAAAACAATTTTTACACAATCAATTGTTATTTTTGTCATTTTTGTTTTACAACTTTAAAAAAAAATCACCCTTTTTGAATTGTAATAATTTTTTTAAATCATCTTTTTCGAAATGTAATGATCTTGATGATTTTTTTTATGAAGTCAAATTAATTCACTTTTGATAATTGTAATGTTTATTTAACTCATTTCATGATAATAACTTGAAAATCATTTTTTTTTAAATTGTATCACTTTTGAAGTAAAAGAGTGATATCAAAGATCACGTTTGAAAAGTACTCATTATTATAATATATGCCAGTAATATTACGTAATTTTGATGCAGATGGTAACTAAAGATATTAATTAATATAATGAAATAAAATATAATATTTTAACATTATAAAATAAAGCTTCATTAAAATCTCTGCGCCATTTTCATAAATTTCTATAATGTTAAATTTTAATAAAATATATCAAATGCATATACACAAGGCATTTAAATATAAAAAAATCCTTTTGGAATTAATTACTAACTAAAATTACCTTTCTGTATTATGAGTAGTATCTTTTTTTTCAGATATACACTTCATTTTCAATAAATCAATCCATTTTCTTAATTTTACTTCTATGCGATTTAGAAATTCTATTTTAAAAATTTATTAATAACGATACTTAAGAAGATTCTCTAATTTTTTTCACATACTATAAAGATTTGATCAAATATTAAAAATAAGTTTGTAAGAATTAAAAAGAATTAATATGTAAACGTTTCTAATTTTTCAGATTTTTTTGAGCGTACAGTTTTCTTTAAATAATTTTTTAAAAAATAGCATACATTTTTATAAGAGAAGATGGTATTCAAGTATTTACTTGTAAAGAAAATGTAAAAATTTTGAAGAGTTATATAAATATAAAGAAATATATATAGAATTTAAAGAACATTTTTAAATTAAAAAAATGAAGTTTTACCGTGTGATTTTCGTGTAACAGTACGAAATGTTTATAAATTACTTAATTCTTTTTAAATATGACGTCACAGTGACACATCCAAGGGGTAAACCGATGGTAAACGCATTACTAGGACATTAATTAATGGGCATTATTAGGGTATCAGTGGGTATAAAAATTGAGTATTATTTGGGTATTAGTAGGCGTACATCGGTGTACATAATTTTGATTTATCTCATGGAAACATCATTTCCATCAGAATTCTTAATACCTTTAAATTAAAATTTAAATAGTTACTGTAAATAATTTTTCTTCAATATTTTCTATATAAATATTCGCTTTTATTATAAAAAAAACGTTTGTTTTATAACAAATTACAATTTTACTGCTTAAATTTTATTCATATTTATTTTTTAGAAGATGACATTTTCTTTGGTGTTCTCATGTTAAGATGAAGAAAAGTCACGTTGGAGATCCTCTTTAATTTGTCGGCTCATAAATGAGATGGTTTATTACAATGCATTTATGAAAAAGAAAGAGGGAAAAGGAATAGAACAGAAGTAGTTACAGGCACGTGATACTCCGATATGCGATTACCATGAGAACATCGGACTATGTGGTCACATGTGTCGATCGCGTCGCGGTATGAGAAACTCGAATCCCGGCATGTATCTTCGGCCCGCGTGTTGATACGGGTACGCGCAATTTTACGTCAATGATTAATAGGAATCGACAGTAGTCGACATTGCGCGATGCCGATGTCATCCGGTCGAGAAATATCGCCGATAAATTCTTCTTTGAATTGCTACTCTCTCTTTCTTCCTCATCGTCTGTCTTTCTTTTTTCCTAATGAAAAGCGAAATATCTTTTTTCCAGGCCTCTTTTTCTAACTCGTTAATAATATTTTTCCATCCTGATCTTCGATAACGCGTGCACTCGATGAAGGATTGATGTAAAGAAATTGGAAAGTGCGAAATGCATTCTGGAATATTAGGTATCAATCGACTAATTTATTATTAATTTGTCGTATTCGCTCGTGGCGATCGGCATGATAATCTAATTGATTATCTCAATGCATGAGATAATGAGGCTGATATAGATTTCTGCATTAAATATTGTCGACATAATTTCCATTTAAAATAATGATAAACGCATTTCGCGACGATAAATAGGGATTTTTTATTTTTAAAAGATATAAATTTTATACAATAGGATTGAGAATCTATGGAACGTGTGCATCATATTATTAAAAACATTACGCGATAATAACAATCGTAATTCGTTTATTGCATTAGCGATAACATCATTGATGATGAATTAATTATTATGTACATGTATTAAACGTCGCGCGTTTGTTCCCATTAAATACGAATAATTCTTTGGATTCGATTCTACTTGTCAAATTGGAAATATTTTTTCTCGTTAATGACGTTTTTCGATCGTCGCCGGAAGGTGCGCTCGTAACGAACGATCGATGTATAACACGCGTGCAATGAAAGAGTCGAAGGGGTTGGGAAACTCGCGCTCTTGTTAGGAATACAATGTACACGTCGCTCAACGGATGAAACTCGGACGTTACGTGTCAATCGAACGTTATTAATTTGCGGTATTCATTACCATCGTAGGTAGATGGCGATTAGTATCATTGATAATGGTATGAATTAGTCATGCCAGCGTATTATGTCGCATTAAACATTGGTTGTTCATTTTCATCGAACGTGAACGATAGTAGAATTAATAATTTAGATTGGTAATCTTCTTTGGTTTATGGTGGTTTTAAATAAAATGCATTATCTCAATCTCTGTCATCTTTCTTTTTAAGCAAAAATTCTTTTATGACTGGAATGAAATATCTTAATTAAATATCTCACTTTAATAGATTTCAAGAAATATACTTAAATAATTATGTATGCTTTTTTAAATTTTTATTAAATACATAATTCTCAAAAATTTAGATTATATAAAAATGAAATTAGTATTTTTTTATTTTCTAAGAAATTTTGGATTAATATATACTTAAAAATATTAGTACATTAAGGAAGTTTTTTAAAATAATTTAAAAGTTTAAATAATTAATAAAAGCAGCAAAACTATAATTGATTATTTAAAAATATTTTTTTTATAATAGAAATAAATATTCATGATGTAAATATTGAAAAAAAATTGTTTTTAGTAATAATTTAAATTTAATTTAGATATTGATAACTCTGATGGAAATAACGTTATCACGTTTTCATAATTGTGTGTCATAATTTTCAAGAGATTTTTTAATAAATATTTCATACTTTTACATTTACACGAAAATGATACACGAAAATGAAACTTCATTCTTTTTTATTCCAAAATATTTTTTAAACTCCATTTTTAAATATCTATATAATTCTTCAAAATTCTCGTATTTTGTTTACAATTAAATTACTTAACACCCTTTTTTTCATAAGAATTTAAACTATTTAAAAAAATTATTTAAAGAAAATTATAATCAAAAAATCTGAAAAAATTTAGGAATGTCTACATATTAATTATAAATTTATTCTCAATATTTGATCAAATTTTTATATTAGGTATATAAAAAGACTGAAGAATATTCTTAAGTATATAGTATATTTTTTCAAAGACAAAGATATTGAAAGTATCTAATCGGATGATTTATCATGGATGGATTGCGATGTTGATTCGGAACCTCGAACTTCACGACATGATCTTCGGTATAGTATATGCACGGATAATGCATTCATTGTCAGAGACGTGGAAGTGAGAGTCAAAGAAGTTCCGGAATCGCCTTCGGCTGAATAACTCAGTGTCACGCGTGACAAGCATACGCGTGTACGCGATCTCTCGTATATATACGTGACACATTGTTTTCGCGGGTGCACTATTACGAAAGGGAACTTGCACGGCGCTCGTTTTCACCTCTCATCCTCCTCACCCTTCTCATCGTCCGCTCTCGCATTCACCCTTCGCAGCCTCCCAAGTTCGCAGTTCCACGAGTGGGCGTTATTGTGTTACGATGTATACCACGGGGCAGACTTCTACGGTTCTCCGTGCCACGGATTCGGGTGCAAACGTTATTATTTTTCGCAATTTACTAAGCAGATGCCTCCCCATTGTGAAGCTGCCGCTGGTGCCGCTCCGTTGCCGGGAGTTTATTTTCCCGGCTCGTCTCCAACAGACGCTGACATTGTGATATTTTGCCTTCATGTAGCGGAATTTTTTTACACGCGAATCCCTGCAATTGTGAAATTTTTATATCCGTGTATGGACTCAGATATGCAAAAGGGAGAAAAAAGGAGATAACGAAGAGTATACGCATAGCAAAATAGAAAGTTGTGGCACGGAACATTTTAAACAACTTAGTGAATAATTATTTTAAGTATCAAAAATATTTTTCGTGAAAAAAATATTTTTATATTTCCTATTTAATTTTACAAATTAGTCATAATATACATAAATATAAATGTATACATTATGTACAAATTTCTTATAAAAATAATCATTCATATTTCATCATAATTATAAATAAATAAATTTAATTAAGGATGATAGATTGCATATCTAGTATTTGTTGCTGAAAAAAGTCTGATAGAATCAGTAAATCGTAAACAACGAATAAAAAATTTTTTTTGAAACTATGAGTTTTTTTTTGACATCGATAAATTCATCTGATTATTCTGTGCATAACAGCAGGAAGACACAAAAATGAATAATTTACGAGATATTTTATAATTTATTGTAGCATATTTTGATATGAGCTATAAAATATCTCGTAAGCTATTCAGTTTTTAGTAACTGTATTTTAATGTTTTTACTTTTTAAGTATACTTATTAATAATAAAACAAATCAATTCATGTAAAGAAAACACATATTTATTTTTCAAAAATATATAATGTATAATTGCATATTTAAATATAATTGCACAAATTGCATAATATTGCATAATTTTTGAAAAACAAATCTTTATCTTTTTTACATCGATTGATATTGATGTCATTATTCTGTTGCTTCAAGCAATTACAATTACCCAAAAATAAATAGTTTACAAGATCTGTTATAATATATTTTATGTAAAAATGTGTCAATATTTTAAAGAAAAATATGGCATAGAGGATTGTGTCTCTGAGATTGCATTTAACATTTTGATCCTTCAATAATAATCTTTAATTTTAGCTAATTGTAAATTTTGTTATTAAACATAGGAAATCCATTACCTATAAAAAAAGTTTTTTATCTATTATATATAATATAACAAAAGATGAAAAAATAGTATTAAAAGTATAATAATATTATCTTCTTTTATTTCTGGATAAACGAAAACGTTTTAATAATTTTTGTCATTTTTACGTACATTTGCACTACTCGTTTTCTAATTTTTAACTTTATCGATCGTCGTAATTTTTACTTCCATTACGTCGCTCAGGAAGCTCATTTTTGCTCTTTATCTTCGTACAGTTTCAAGTTGCTGCATCCGCGCGCACGCGAGCGCGAATGGCGCGTATTCGCGTCAGAGGCTGAATATTTAAACCAACTTGCTGGCACGCATTGTTTCACCGGCGTCTTCATCTCGGTGGACTACACACGTCGAGAAATAATGATCGCACCGACCGTCTACCGTTCCTTTCTTCTCTTCTTTTGCCGGTATCGTTCTTTGCTCTTGCGACGCTAAAGCATCTACGACGAAAACACTACCGACTTGAGATTTTACCGGACGCGTTTCTTTCTTCTCAGACCGTAGACAAGGAGATGGTTGAACATAGAAAATGTTCGTGACTTTTCTTCGTTGTGTACCTGTATTCTACCTGCAATATAGATAAAACATTTTTTTTTAAGTCTTAGAGTGAATTGTAAATAAATATAGACAAATAACTAATCTCTAAGAATTGTTTTCTTTTTATTTATTGTTGATTTTTTATTAGTTATGTAATATTTTCAATATAAATATAAGAGTAGGAAGGAGAATTGTGTCGAGGCATATCTATATTTATTTTGTTTTTCCTTTTAAATATTTTTTGTGCATATTATGTGATATTTCTAGGATTAATGATAACGCTACTGAATCGTATCCAGACTCGCTTGGCGCGTTAAACTAGTTTGAATAAACGAAAGGAAACAGACGCGCGCGAGGAAGAGGCAAACTACGAAGTCGACCGTGAAGCAGAAGTTTTAATGTTGGTAGTTGTGCAGACCGATAGTCTCTTTTTCGTTTTTCTTGTCAGTCTTTTCCAAACATTCGCTCTTTTCGAAGTTTATCATCATTTCTGTGATCTTTGGCGCCGCTGAAGTTACGAAGAAACGATACTTTACCGAACTCGCCGATCGCTTTCCATTTATTTCAATTTATTGATTCCTCGATAATACATTTTTCTTTTGGTAATCAAATATCTAATTATTAAGTTAAATAACAACATTATAAATGTATAGCGTAATTATTGTGTTGTGTAGAAAAATTATTTTTGTATAAATGTATACAGTCTGCTTTTATATTTTCTAAAAATTTTTAAATAATGGACATACAATCGAATTTTTTTTAACATCAAAATATTTTATGTTATTTTTATAGATATACGTTATGGAGGTGCGAACGGAAAGACCACGGACCGCCGGTCGAATAGCACCAACCGGAAGAGTAACACCGACAGTGCATCAAACCGGCGGAGGTCGAAGAAAAGCAATACCGGTCCCACCACCGAGAGTGCCGACGCCAATGCCCATCGTAAATAATAATCAACAACGGTAAGTGCATTTTGAAATTATAATTGAACATGTTTATGCCGGAAGGAGAATAAGTTTTCCATAATTCTATATTGGTAATATCATATGTATGTATAATAATTAATTATTAATATCACGATACTTATTCATCAAAAATGAAAATATAATTTTTATCACAGAAATAAACATGCTTTATCGATTACTTCATCTGGATATATTTCATACGCATTTACAAAAAAATCTTCATTTTCAACAGTGTAATTTTGTGCACACAGTTTGTTGTCTAATTTAAATAATGACATTAGTTTTAATGAAAAAAGAGAACAACTTTTTTTAACGTATATGTTGGGACGTCGAATATATTATTGAAATATTTTCATCAGATTTGATTCTTAAGATATAGGAAAAAACATTTTAACAAATAATAGAAAATTAAAACACTCGATATTCAAATAAACTAAATTAAATTGGGTGGGCAGGGATGAGAGTTTCGCACAGTTATCTAGTCTCAAATATATATTAGCCAATTAGTTTTTAATACATTACAACAAATGTTACGGTTTCATTCCGGACCATAATCAATGTACAGTTGATGTTAAAGACTTCTTTGAGATTTTTAATTCCTAGGTAATTGGAATAGCTAGGTAATTGGAATTGCCGGATATGTGTATCATACTTCTCTGAAATGCAGAATTAATAAACATTCGTAAATTATTTTAATAATTATTAAAGTAACAATTATGTTAAAAATCAATTAGTCATAAATTAGTTTGTTGGAATACTTATGATGTCGTTACAAAGTATTCAGTCGCAATGAATAAACATTTTTTCCAATATATGGAAATTTTATTGAAATTAAAAAATAAATCAAAAGTATTTGGCATTTAATTTTTGTTTTTTTTTTGTGTAATTTTAGATTGGTTCCACGTATTAAAGTCTAGCAGTAGTTAGTATCGAAAATTACTCTTCAAATTGTTTTCATATGCTCTTGCACAAATCCTTATAAATTAGTGTAATTAAATAAATTGAAAAATTAATACTTCGGGGTTGATCGTATTTGTCGTATGCCATTCGAGTTAGTCGCGCAGAAATGTCCATAGCAATGACTCGATTCTGATTCAAGTTCAAGGAACTTCATGTAGCGAGGATATATCGGGATCGTGCTTTTCGAACTTGGACGATGCCAGTTGCTATACGGTTGCCTATTCGCCAGACGACACGGCGCTCAACTTTGTCTCGCGGTTTAACGGCGGCGGATTTTACAGCGAGTTTCCAGTCACATTAATTCCTTGCGAGGATAAGTGCCATTAAGAGCGTCGTGCAACCAAGGTGCAGTGGATAGTAGTGGAACGGGGGATAGGTACGGCTGATTAAACTCAACCAGGAAGCGTAAGGTCGCTGCCCACTTCGTTGATCTCCTCCGCCAATCTGCTTCTGCCAAGCGTTGGCTCGTGCAGAACTGGGGATTTGCTCGCCACCACTCGCGGATAAAACCACCCCCGGATGTTAAGCTTTCGTGGTTGGCGTATTTTTCGGGACTGGTGTTCAAGCTTGGGATTTTCGAGAGTTTATCGAAGCGCCGCAAACTGCGCGTATAAGAGTCGAGCCTGATAATTGAAAAGCTAAGTGAATAAAGGTGGATACATGACACAAAGGGACGATTACGCTGTATTGACATGTAACGATTTAATCTGCGATTTTATTAGAAGAGGATGTCGTTCTCATATATTTTTTGAAAATCCACATGAAAAAGACGGTTTGCTGAAATATCTAAAAATTTAACTGGATATATAGATCGGGAAAAAGTTTTTGTTTATGAAAATAAATATATATATAGGACGTTTAAGTTGATTCTTAGAATATCAAAATATTTCATGCTTGAACATTCTTAATAATTATTTGATTGGATAGTCAAAATAAAATTATTTTCAGGATATGTATTATGAAATTATTGTGAAAGGAAATCAAATTTTTGATTGAAATTGTGCAAAGATTTTTATTTTATTTTTTTTTAAGGAAACTAAAATAATTCGGATTGAAATTTCAAATAATTTCATAATATATGCCCATCTATATCTAGTTAAATTCTAGATCTATTTTAAATTCTAGATTTGTAATTAGTTATCTTAGATACTTTGATAAAACACTATTCTATCCATGCAGCATTTTTCAAATTTTGTTTTATTTCGTTGCATCTATATATTTATTTAATATNAAAAAATTTTTATTATATATATATATATATATATATATATAGTATATATATATATATATATA
>NW_012130098.1:2609711-2611478 GCF_000143395.1 Atta cephalotes | reverse complement strand
TAAACGTTAACTTACTTACCTACTAGTACTAGACTATTTACTTTAAATTTAAGTTTTTATTTTACGTTTGTCATACTATATATTATTATATAATTAATTATATATATATATATATATATATATATGTATATATATATATATATATATATATAATGTAAAGCGAATATAAAGCGTTATGTCTTCGAGAAAGTATTTAAGTATATAGATAAACTAAATTTGTTTAAAATAAGTTTCGAAATTAGTTTCGTATTTTTCAGATTCTTCCTCCTCTTTTTCCTCTTTTATAATTTTATATTTAAGTTTGATAAAGGTCGTTCTTGAGTATGTCACTTAAGCGTACTGTCTAATTAAAGTTCTTCTCGTCTAATTAAGATGCTTTCCTTTTGTGTTGAACCTTGGAAACTAACATCTTAGATAAAAGTCGCCGATAATAAGCACCGTTAAGAAAAGGGAAGAAAAAGAAGTATACTTCCGCGTCTCGTTGTTGACGGTTGATCATCGGTATTTTGCGAGCACTTTTAACGAGTTGCAACCTGTAATTAATTACTACGCAATTACATCTTTTTCCTTGGATAAGCAGAGGAAATAATAAAGTACACAAAGACTGTAACGTGCAACAGTTTTCTTCATTTATACATAGTTGCACCAGTTAAATTATATTATTTTCTCGGTAAAGAACTAGAATGAATGTAATGCAGAATTTTTATGAAAATTGTTTTATACGACGTACAATGATGTTTTATTTTTTTTTTAATTGACCTGACATTCGCGAAAATTGTTTGAGTTGCAACTCCATCAAAAGTCTAATAGAAATCTCAAAGCTCGTCGGGTTTCATATTCGTAATTACTCGGCTGGACATGTAGTCGTTAAAGGAGCTTAATCTCAAGTTTACGGTCCAGAGAGAGAAGGATAAATAGAAAAAAAGAAAGAGAAGAAGGGAATAATAGAACATAGAAAAGGAGAAGGGAATAGAGGCGAGTATATAGGGAAGTATTAGGGAACTGAAGATTATCTCGAAAAGTGGTTGTTGTCACAGAGTATTCATAAGTCTGGTATCATATTTCTATGATTTTGCTGCGCATTACGTTGCTGTTCTACCTGAATAAATTTACATGCACCGGTAATCAGGTTGTAAAACAGGATCTTGTTTGTACTTTGCATGATTTCAATATTACATTACAGTATTAATGTGACAATTAATGTTATTAATGTTATACAAATTCAAGATAACACTACATAAAATTAATTATGTAATTAATCAGTGTGATGTATATAAATTGTTGATAATTTCTTAATTCTTTTAAGATGACTTTTGACAAAGACATAAATTTTATGTAGCAATATTTTTTCGATATATAATAAAATTAACAATGATTATTTTTTAAAATAATGTTAGCAACATATGTATAATATACGTATACCTTTTAAATTTCTTGGAATCTTACTCTAAAAAGTAAAAATTGAGCCAATCTCGAAAAAAAGTGGCTAAATTTTCAGTCTTTAATGAGATTTCACTCTTCAGAGTGTATGAGATTTAATTCTAAAAGTTTTGTATAGGATAATGTTCTGCAGCCTATTAATTACGAGTGACTACTTCAACCGCAAAAAAATATTTGCGCCAGTGTGAGTTACCGAGGAAAATTGAATGCACAGTGGTTAAATGCTGATCATTGAAATTCTACGATTTTCTGGTTCATGGTATTTTTATGATTTCTGTGGCATCTCTTTTTCGATTTTCTTTCTCTCTTTCTTTCTCTCTCTCTCTC
>NW_012130098.1:2581607-2606144 GCF_000143395.1 Atta cephalotes | reverse complement strand
ACTTATTAATAGTTTGTAATTTTATTATTTTATTATAATTCTCTCTCTCTCTCTTCTCTCTCTCTCTCTCTCTCTCTCTCTTATATTTTACATATCATTTTATGTAATTTTTATGTTGTTTTTTACAATTTTCAAAAATTTTATTTTGATTAAAAGCTTTATCACTCTACACACAAAACTTAACAATTTAATGGCAAACTTTTTCAAGTTATCTCTTGTTTTATTGACGTGATTTATATAATTGAATTTACAACGTACGACAATGAACTGACTTTTGATTATATTTATTCTTTTAGAGACAGTTTTATTGTTTTATTTATTGATTTATACTATACTTTATATGACTGTGTCCGATATCCGGGATATATACGCGAAACCACTCTCTCGATGATGTGACTCTCGATAGTAATTTACTTTTTACAGCTTTTGATATCGAGTTGTTTCTTTACGATCTTTGAGAGGGATTTACCTCTTTATGACTGATAGAAAACTCGTGGGTTTTACAGCACTTGATAGTGATTTATATTTCGTCACACAAACCATTTTGTTCGCGGCCTTTTTTCATCCCGCATTGATCTGCATCGACGGATCTGTCAGTGGTCACGCGTGCCTTCTGCTTTTGGTTTTTGATGGATTGTGCGAGCACGCACGAGTGCACCGCCTCAAATACATCGAAGTGCTTAACGAGGCAGATTTTCACAGAATCGATCATAAAATGGGAAAATGGATATCCCGCTACTCTCGAAGGACTTCGATATCATTCGTTGTGTACACGTACGTTTGATTCGAATCGTAGCGAACTATGCATACGAGAATGACACGGTGCGTTCGCACCGCAGGTCAAAGGCCCGCAGAAATTTTTAACAAAGTCCGAAATCGCTGCCTCTCGAAGAAGGAGTACCGGACCGAATGAGGTATTACAAAAATATTGCAATTCCTACTATTTCATTTTCAACTGAATTTGCTGCATCGTAGAACGCAAATACGTTTTCAATCTTCTCAAGTCAGAAAAAAACACTAGTTATTACCAATACTAGTTATTAAAAAAAAAATAGTTTATGTATGGAATTCTACATATGAAAAATTCAGAGTATTTCACACACTTCGCATGAAAATCGGCGCTTATGCTACATATGGATACTGACATTTTAATAATAATAAATATTTGCTCCTATTTACTTTCATTTGATAAAACATTAATGTTAATAATTAAGAGCGATCAGTTAATATTTATTGGATTTTGAAAAATCCATCTTATGATTTAAAAAAAAAAGAACTTTTTAAAAAAAGGATTAACGAGTTATCATTCTCTTATATTAAATTTTAGAATGGTATTCGTAGTCCGTTATTATTATTATTCCGTTATTATTATTTTAAGATCATCTTAAGTAATGCCTTATAAGATGCTAATACGACTTTCTGATTGATTCATCTTAGACTGTACTTAAGTCGATTCTAAATATAAGATCCAATTAATATACTATGTATATCTTTAGTATCCGATTTACGGTTGCAGCAATATACAATCTGCCTTATCGGCGCGCGATATACCCGGTGTCAAGATAGAAAGCGCTTGGTATCTCAATCTAGCGGCAGGTCACAGAACATCATTGAAGGGATGCTGCGACGTCGGGACGCCGATAGTGCTCGGCGTCTCCGTTGGTAGGCGCCACTTTCCGGAGAGTCGTCGCCTCATGGAGGGTGTCTTTCACCCCCTCCCCGGCGATACGGTCGAAACTTCTCTCTCTGAGAGAAAGATTCATGGTTAAACCAAACTTGGAAATGTCCACAGTATCACTTTGTAATTAATTAGTTCATGAAAATAATGTGTTGCCGATAACTCGCGGAATCGTATCCAAATTGTGTAAATTTCAGCTTGGTGGAGACTCATTTAATTATCACAATATAAAAGTTGACAGTTAAACAGTTGAAATTATTTTGAAGTTACTAGCTTAATTTCTCTCTTTTACAGTTTTTACTAAAAGATTTAATTTATTGACATTGATCAAATTGTGCTTGCGAAAATACGTCACATATTATGCAATAAAACAATAGCGGATAATGCAGATTAGTGACCGAACATTTAGTCACTTTTCGCGAACGCGTTACCTCAAGAATCACATCGTATTTATCCGCATCGTGAATACTTTACAGGCGCAGGTCGTTAACCTAATGGAGACGACGTTAAAGCCGAAGGGGATCGATATAGTGCACTTTTGCCATCGTCATCTACGAAGGCCGAGGCCAATCGTAAGGAAAGACATCGTAAGAAAAGGCGAGAGAATCCGCGCGGCTCTAATAGCGCGTGAACGCACTTAATGGAACCATTTGAATCATAATGCGACCGATCGGGGCCGCGATTGGCAGTTTCTACCCGGGGGATCTCAGACCGCGTCTTGCTCTAATCGCCTTTTCTGATTAGAAAACCGGTTTAGGTCATTCCCGCACCGTTATGAGGCAATCGTTCATATAATGATAAAAGATAGATAATTTCGATATAAACGTGCGTACATTACATTTTTCTTTCTATGTCATTTTTGTAAAGTACGTTGATTTCCGTATAAAGATAAATAGAGATAATTTTTGCCACTACGTTTCTCTTTATGATTATATTTATGATAACGTTAAATTTTGATCATATACAGTATGTATGTATATAAAATATTTTAAGGATAGATTGCTAAGTAATTAATGCATAGCATACAATGAAAGAAAAGATTGGCTGAATATAACATAGCATTTTTAATTGATTGCAGCAGCCAATTTTTAGTTGCCTTAGCAATCCTATCGAAATCCTACATTGCGGATAAGTTAACGCAACCAAAAATTGACTGCTGCAGCCAATTAGAAATGCTATGCTGTATTTTATAACCTAATTTGCTACAGCAGCCAATCTTTTCTTTTAGTGTAGAGTTCTTTAATACATATCTGTATATCTTATACATTGAAAATAAAGGAAAATGCAAAATCTATAATGTGAGTGTGAAATTAAATTGGTGTGAAATAAGTATACAATAAAACGTTATGGAAAAGTATAATAAGCAATTTTCATACGAAGATATTTAGAAAAGTATTCGAGGATTGAATGTTGCGGAATCTTCGATCTCATAATCTCTGTCGTGAATATAGCACGTACGTATAATACGATCATGGCTTGCGATGTAGTATACCATAGTTGAACATAATTATTTGTAATTTATTTAATCCGCGTTTTAACGATGTTAATTACGGATGATGAGACCGCCTATCGTCGTCTTCGCGTACTCATCTCTCGGATACTAGGTATATCTCGAGTCTCACGATCTCCGATACTTGTTTCTCCTCTTTGTTCTTTGGTGTGATAACAATCTCAACAATGTTATATTATGCCTTCGTGTTTCTTTTATTATTTACAATTAGTTCAATTTACTCGACGATCTCCTTTCTCCATTAATGGAGTTAAAAACATCATTATATCTCATTAAATTTTTCACGTTGCGTACAAGTAAGAAAATGACATCTATGTTTTGAAAATTATTAATAAAAAAATATCATTGTAGACATTTATCAGTTGTATTGTTTTAATTGAGTATAGAATTGCGAATATTTAATTAACATTAGCCAGAAATAGATGGAATATTTATGTAGTGAAAGTTGCCATGGACAATGGTATCGTTATCGTCAAATGAATACGCTTAATGAGACATCGATTAGAAACTATGTCTCACAAATTGTCTTCTATTAATTAGCATGACTTAAGAAAAAAGAATGTCTAATTTAAATAGGACGGATTCATAGCGGTGCATTGATTGAAGATGAGATAAATATATAGAACATTAAAAATGATTTTGAAATAACTGTATTTTTATAATATTTTTTATAATATTCTTCCAAATCAAATATATATACATTTTTTAATATACAAATATTATCGCTTTTTTTATTAAACATGTTTATTTAATGAATATAATAATCGTTATAGTTATTCTCTTATAATGCTACCATGCCTGATTATAAAAGTATTTTAAATTATTTATAAATTTGGAGATATTTGCTTTATAGAATTTTAAATTTTCTGTACTCTGATCGGGCTTCTGCAATTTGAATATATCCATACTGAACATACATGATGAAATGTGTTTTTATTCTAATAATATGTTAATCGTGAATTATTAATTTCAGCGTTGAAAACTTTTTATGAGATATAAATTAAGATAATTGATGTTATAAATATATGTTTATTAATTTAAATTTGGAAATATCGAATATTGAGGAGATCGACTTAGTTATCATTAAGGACAGAGTTCAAACGCGTAGACAGTGCTTACAAGCGCGCACTATTTGCAACTGCGGAGATAGCGATCGATATTTCGACCGTGAAGCTCCGTTAATGAGATCGTTTAATTCCACGCTCGCGCGACTCTACGTATGCGCTTACAGGTCGTTACAGCACTCGCTGCTATCGCCTCAGACGTCTATAATAATGACGCTAAATTACCATCTCTATCTGTCGTATCTCTGGTAATCCTCTCGAAGAATGAGAAGAGGATGAATGATCGTATGTGGTTCTGTAACTAGCTTTATGCTAAGATTCTTGGATATGGATATCGCAATAGTAATCCAATCAATATTTAAAATATATGAATCTGTATGAAATTATAAACAATAAGTTAAATTAGATTTCTAGATGAGAATAATGCTAATAAGTAAATAAAATAAAATAAAAAAAATATATATATATATATACAATTATATAGGTAAAATTTTCTTTAAGGATATACAAAATATATAATTTTATTACGCGATGTAAATAAAACGAAAATAACAAAAGAAAAACGTAAAAAATGAAATTAAATCTAATATGATCTTCTATGAAACGATTTATTTTATTCATGTCTCATTCGCGTGTTATTTAGGTGCCAGTAGTTGACCATTTATAGAAATTCATTCAGGAAATACATACATAAGTGTATAGGAGATATACGCGTGTATGCATAAATGCGTGCATAAGTGCGTCCGGTGCCAATGATACACTGTGAATAATCGACATTGCGTTTACGTATTCGCGTTTACCTGCGACGTTGGATGGACAAGTGGGCGTAGGACATGGATCACAGGATTATATTCGGTCCAAAGGATATCCTGTTTAAGGGGTATCCTATTTAAGTGTACATCATGCTCCTTCGAGCATTGTCTTGTTGACAAAACATATGCTAATTGAGAAAATCATTTTAAACGACAGGTATTTCTATTTTTTTTCGATTGCTTATGTTTTAATTATAAATTCTTTATAAACGATATGGTAATTATTTTTTGCGAAACTTTTTTTAATAAATTATTATGAAACTGATGAATATGTGTAAATTATTAAATGGAGAATAATATTGCTTTTCATTTTATTGTTCATGGAACATTGAATGACCATTGAAACGCGCGAGACTATAACACAGATGACAGAGATTGTTATAGAAAAAATCTGTAACGGACACAGAGTATTTAGTGTTTTAATTTCATTTTTTTAATTCGGTCAAATCTCTCTCTCTCTCTCTCTCTCTCTCTCTTTCCACGATTTACGGACAATATGTGCATTTTTATAATGAACCTAAATATTTTATTATTCATTGCGCATGTAAATATAAACTAGCTATTATAATGCACACGCACACTATATGGCTTGCCGTCTATAAAATTTGCGTAAAACCGCTTTTCTGTAAATTACGACACCGTTGATAACGGAGCATAATAGCAAATTTTGATTATGAATCTGTTGTATCATTTTCGCTCCCAAACTCGGAATTTTATACGTTTATTCACAGCTTATTAATTGCAAGCGATACGGTGTATTCTCTTGTTTGCTTCAGAATATATTTATAATTAAAATATTGCACGATATTCAGTCGCGCGTGAAAACTGGACAGATGATATTTAAGCCAGTATTAAGGGCCGTCATCTTTGTACAAATAAAATTCAAGTTGAATGGAACATAATTAATTTTATTAAATAAACAAACAGATCCACATTACATCCAACTGTTGTGAGTATATATAGCTGTTTATATAAAATATTTGGAATTATTGAATTTATTTCGTTGCAATTGCCTTTCGTTCATTTCTTACAGCTGTTAGTTATGCAATTGCATCTTGAGAAGAAATCGAACCGCACACGCGTCGTTATATCATTTCCGGTGCACTCGCCTTCGAATGAGTTGACTCTGTTATCGGCGGCGCTATCTCGGATGTTGGTGCATATGCGTTTTAACGACGGTATAACTAATTAATCCGTGAATGGCGCAACTAGTAGAGCGACGGCGCAAATAGTAGAGCTACGGAAATTATGTACCGGTACGTCAATGTCAGCTCGCGGAATGTGCTTTCATGTACTTAACGAGACAACACGCGCGAGTTTGGCAAATTCAGAACGTGGCGGTATCGATCTGCCGTGGTTGTATGTACATTCGCGCCGAGTTGTTACAAGGTATTCATATAAGATATACACAATAGTGATATCGCTCTGATATCCTTCATCCTTCTTCCCGAATCCGTGCAGCACAATCTCTAAATATTCTCTCGCATTGTTTATCTCACAAAAAATATATATTGTTGCTCGGATTATCCGCGCTTCTTTTTATCTATGAAATTTTTGATTATTTTTTAATTAATTTTTCCTTAATAAATGTAAGAAAGTGTTATGATTTATAAATGATTTAAAACGTAAATTTATACATATTTATATGCGATATATTTTTCGTGATTTGAGATTTGCATTCTCCTTCGACAACGATTTTATTGATAAAAGCTATAAATACGTATTTTGCGTTTGACAAGCGCACGTTTATTCGTTATTTTATCGTCATCGACAGCTATGATGAACAATGTGTTGTTTCGAAACAGTATCGATGCAATGGCGCATTGTTCCATTTTCCGTGTGGGAAATCTGAGAGAAGTGATTGGCTTTCCTTCACGCTTGTTTGAAATCGCAATGTCCTGTCACAATTTCCGCCATCAGATTCCCGTTGCAACGTTTATGAATGTTCTTTTCTTTCATTTGTAATGGAGAAATAGATATTAGCTATTTCATTATGTAATATATTGAAATCAAGTCTCGAATTATTAATAATGAAAGACATAGTTATATCTCATATGTAGTATTACCGTTACTGGCGATACATAATTATTGATCGATATACTTCATTAATCATTATTGACTTAATTTATAAATAACTACCGCTACTATTTTTCGATGCAACTATGTTCGGATCTAATATATCTCCGTCAGCTTTCGATAATATCGATGATGTACCGATTACACTTGAGTCCATCTTTAGAAGTACTATAAAATCGATTTAAAATCCAGGACTGAGAGATACACGTGCGATAAAAGGCGTATCGATGAGTAGGCAGAAAAGCGAGGAGTAAAGTAGCTCCGCTCTGTCGCGGAGGAGCAGGCAGGGTCGCGGCAAGTCAGCGATCATGAATTGGCGATAAATCTCTTTCGATGCTCACAATCGCCACTCATGGCGGCGATTTGGCCGGTGACGCGGGATCATGGACCCACAAGCTCTCTGAAGACACCGAGCTACATCGGCGACGGGAATGTAATAATACGGTCCACTAGGAATGCCCAAGGGCCGCGGAGGACGCGTGTCCCAGCCTGATGTTGATGGATAAGCGGCTCGCGCTCTGTTGATGCGCGATTTGTCATCGTACGGCTGATGTGTGTACATACTGTTGTTCTTTATGTCCGTATCTGTGTCTCTTACTATTTCAGATGCCACTCGACTCTGTGCTCGCGCACGTTTCGCCACATTTGTTGCGTCCTCGGAAAAAGACAGGACGTGGGTGGTGCAAATCTTTTTAGAAGGCGACATGAATATAAAATATTTTTGAAGAATCTCTTAAAATATGAAGATATATAACACAATAATAATATACAATATTAATATTACATTCAAAAGGTACTTATTTTAAAAAGTAATAGTAAAAGCTATGTTGAAAGCTATGATGAAATTTAACATGTAATAGGAACATTTTTTAACGTTAAAGGATATATATATAGGTTCTTGAGTTCTCTACTAAAGTTTCTGTTATTAGTTTTACTTTTTAAAAAAACTTTTCAAATTTAAAATTGTGAAAAATAATATTATGAAATATAAAATTATTTCAAATTGTTACTACGTAGTAGGAAAGAGTTCCAGAATCATCAGGGCCTATATATTCCAGTTATGGATTAAAAATATTAGAAGTGATATTGAACGTAAGAAATATAGAAAAATATATAACTAAAAGATTCAATGTATTTTCATAAAATATATATTTTATCTAAATGTATCACAAATATACATGTATTAATATAAGATAGACTAGAAGAGGTGCAGTTAGGATTTCTATCGCTTTCACGATAGATACTTTCACGATAGGCGATACTCGGCGTTTGGTCTATTTTGGTCTATTTTCGATGTATACACGATGATATTTCATCGATGAAACTTTCATGCATCCGATGAAAAAAGATCGATACGGCACGTGGATAGATTTCGTCAAGGAGCACATCCCTGTGAGGCTTGACGCGAAACGATGCCCTGTACAAGAATCTCAATTATTCATGACGACCTGCGCGCTCGACTCTCGAGTGTACCCTTCACACGCGCTATATCGTCGCACCATGCAAAGCAGAAACCCTCCGAGGACTCCCGTTCGTTTCCTTTTGTTCTCTCCCGCGAGCGAATAACGATCGTCCGTGAAGCTATTCGCGTACGTCCGAGGCTTGCTTTACGTGCCAGTGAAATATCCCAAAATTATACGGTAATATCTGGCGGCGACATAAACGCATACACGTGCACACGCACACAACGGGGTTGTTCCTGAGGGAGCGTCACCTGTGCAATGGGGAGGGTAGGTACGAAGATGCGAGGGCATCTCTAGGGATCTTCACTTCTTCCTTCTCCCCCTCCCTCCTGCGGCGAACATTTTCATAAACTCTCTCATAAAGCATACTCGCATCCTGCCATGTATCCCGCCGCCATGCGCAAAATGGATACATTGGCATTAATTACGCTTGAATGGAACCGCGAGAGCGGTTTCGTAACTTTCCGCCAACAATCCTGAAATGCCAACAAGTGGGAGGAGTGAAGGATGAAGCGGATCGTACAGTGCGGTGAAAACACAACCGTAATGTCAAACAGACGTTGCAAGTAAACTGTGATATGAGTTTTGTTCATTTCAGACTCACTTTCTAAACACTTTTACACTTTTCTTTGTTTTTTTTTCTGACAGCATGAACATATATATTTTGTTTTTAGCATAAAACGCGAGAATATGTTTCTCAGAACATGATGGCTTTGTAAAAAATTATTTAGTATTTTATTTTTTATGATGAATCGTTTAATAATGATAGTATCGCCAATCGAATCACTATATTCATCATTACCTCGTATATCTCATATCTCTTGCTAAAATATTGGGAAAAATATCTCTTATAGTGTGAAACTTTAAATGTCATTTCTATAAAAATTAATACTTCGAATCAACTTAGAGATATTGTACGATATATGCTTAAGAGTGAAACGGTTTTAAAAAATATTGAAATTGTTTAAAAATCATTGAAATTGTTTATAAAAATAGCATTTTATATTTATTTTCCTATTTTAATTTTTTTATCTCCATTTTTTATTTTACATATATATTTTATATATATTTATTTTATATATGTTTCCATATTTTTTAATAATCTCATAATAATTTATTTTTTATTAGCCTCATAATAATAGTTAGCTTTCTTGAGTTAACTTTAATATCAGTTATTTCTATCTGACCAAAAAATTGTCAAACACAATTGCAAACATTACAAAAAAGCTTCTGACCAATGACACGAGCTCTCAACACAATGTCATGTAGTAGACTATTTTACTGCAGACTCGTGATATTTAGTGGCAAAATCCTGAACAGGTTACAGTTGGCACAAGAGATACAAATTTTGGAAACTTTTGAGTATCCTCTCATATCTATATCCATTACTATTTTTATGTCTATCTTAAATGTAAATCAAGATTTTTGCCAGAAGCTATTACGGAGTTTTATCCGTAAATAATAATGATTTTAAACAGGCATAAAAGTTACATTTAGAACCATTGCAGAATTTTATTTCTTTTATTTAGTTTGAATAAACTTGATTATTTTTTGTAGTTTCAATTGTCGTAGCGTTTATTTCGAGGTTTATTTTAAATGTTTTAATATAGTTTTAATTCTTTTAAGAAAATATTTTAATGTTTCCATCATAAATACGTAAATACATAAATGAGATATAATTAAAGCATTACTGATTTACTTCGACGTGTGAAAGTACTATAAAATTTACTATAAAATGTTTGCGAATTGCTTTGGCCGTTTTGTGTTTTATGACGCGAACTGTTTATATTGCTGTCTACTGTTTTATGAGAGACCGTGAAGAAATTGAATTCGTCTGAAATGCGGTAATGAAATGTCGTGCCTAAGACGCCATTGGACGACAAGACAACGCACTTATAGGATCTGCGAGTATCAGGAGATTATATACACTTGTGTGCGTTACGCGACGGGGAAGCAACTAAATACTTACATAGACGCCTATGCAAGTCGTACTTACGAACATTTATATCTTCCTTCGAGGATTCAAGCTACATCTCGAGCTACAGCTACACTGAATGCGCGCGTAACGACCGCTGTAAAAGCGTTTTTAAAACCTTACGGATTTTGCAATCTTTTTTACGCAATCTGCTGAAACTATTCAGTATCATCATCATCATGAAAAGTGAACATTGCAATATAATATTATGATCAATTTTATATAAATCGTCTCGCAGATTTGTTCAGATCGAATCAGTTTTATCTATTTGGAGAAAATATCCAGAGATTATCAAGCAGGTTAAGCTTCTTATTCATCATAAAACAGTAGCGGATAAAATGTTTTTATACAAGTATTATATGAATTATATTTATTCATATTATATATATATATATATATATATATATATATTAATATACTTAACATAAAAATTACCTAGTTCCAGTTTATATATTAAAATCGTATAATATACAGAGGCGTCTACTTTAAAATATATATACATAAATAGTTTTGTAACAAAAAATATAAATTCCAGCGCTGCATTGCATGCCTGTATCACATCATATTGAATTTTCATATTGAAATTTAATACACGGTAATACTCTGAAATTTCGGCGTAGGATGTAGGATTAAACAGGAATCGGCGTAGGATGTAGGATTAAACAGAAAACGGAAAGGTAAAGTTCATACATATCAAGCATTCCATTAGAACAATCTTAGATAAAATTTAGAACGAATACGTGTTAAGGCATCTATTATCAGATTCGCAATATGTTATTTTTTTATGTTTGGAAAGATAAGAAAATGTAGAAATAACTTTATCAATCTGAGACACATTCGAAAAAGAAGTGTAATTTTATTATAATTTATGTTCTAGAAAATATTTCTCAATTAAGTTAACAATTAAGTTAAGTTAACAAAGAAGATCATATCCGATCCAAAGTGAACTTTGGTGCCTATGAATTTTACAGAATGAAATTTCCAGTTCAAGCAAACTTATTAATTCGCGCCGATTATTTGTCGATTTTGACAGATAGTCCTAAACAGAAGCTGAAGTAATATCCCAAATAAAATTGAATAAACCATGTATTGATATTATTGATGTTAACGATCCTCTTTGAAATACTGTAAAGAATTTTTTGCAAAAAATATGACCTCAGCCGGGATTTAAATATAGATCTCCTTGGATTTCTCAATTAAATCAATTTTTTTATGCAATCAAAAAAAAATTTGAGCATTTATTAAAAACAAGGAAGGAAGACAGGAATCGAAGAAAAAGAATGATAATATTCTCTTAATCTAAAAAAAGACGATCAAATTCTACTTATCATTCGAATTACCGAATTAAGTAAGACTTTCAGATATATTTTGCAATAAAAATGTTTTCTCGGTATTATCGTATAATAGCAGTGAGCGTGCCGAGAACGCGGGATAGATGCTGATAATAATCAATCTTAGGATCTTCGTTGCTAAGAAGATTCTTCCCTCTTTCAGGCTTATTTCTGCGAATAATCTGCGAATAAGAATCCTAGATGGAAAAATGATGAGGAAAATAGTTTCTTTGAATAGAATGTTAATGTCTTCAGTGGACTGATCGTTCTCGGGAAAAAACCAATACTTTTCTAAGGGATTCTTAGATGCGATCGAGAAAGCAGTGCAAACTTTTCGTGCCGAGTAATCGCATGTTACTACGCAATAATAGTTAGGTGTATTGGTCACTCTCCGTTAATTTATCGGAAAAGTCTCGCTAGCAATTGGACATATAGTTAACATTTTACTTTCTGTATCTTTATAACAGTGATGCTTTTTTAAGTATTTTAGTATTTGCTAGTAATTTTTTAAATTGTATTTTTTAATATAATAAATATGATGGTATTGATAAGCGATCTATAATTGCTTTCTCCTTGCTTCTCATTAAAAAAGCGGCGTTTCCTAATCGCTCATCCCTTAAGTTGCCCTTCATTAACGCAGCGGAATCCATCGTTGTCGGAACAAGCCGATACTTGTCGTGCTTCCACAATTAACCAAATTAACGGGCAATTAGTTCGGGAACCTCGGCACTCGGATAGCACGGGAGTCAGAGTTTACCTGCCATCCCAGAACCTATCTTCCCTTCTTCAGCCACGTCATCCCACCGCTCGTCGTCAATTTCTATCCGACGTTCCATCATCTCGGGGCTAAAGTGTCGATCGAATTACATTATGGCTTGTAGACCCCGAGGAGGACGACTTCGTGTTGCCCTCTGTGCCTTCCTAAGTCGAGGACCCTATTGCATATGAATATAAGTGTATTATCATAATATCATGCTGAAGGGTGGCTCCTCTTCTGGTTGGCTGCCAGGGGGATAAAATCTTCGCGGAATCGTGTGGGCGAGGGATAGAAGTCTACTTTTACAGGATGTATATAGAAAATCCCGATACGTATCTGCCGGAATGCAGAATTGCGTCAGAGGAATGCGAAATCGGAGCTTGCGCACACGCGACAGAATCTGAAATATGGCTATGCACAGCCGTAATACATCTTTACTTCAGTGTGAAATCTAATCCCAAATAGAATGGTTAAGATAACATAGATATTATGTGATATATTATATATACACATACATATATATTGTGTATACATATTATATTGTGTCTCAAATTTTGTGTTTTGTTATTTTTACAAGCAGTTTTTTTTAATGAAAATTTAATTAAGCGCGATAATTTTTTAAAATTATTTCATTTATCTTATTTTAATTGAAATTAACTCTCCATCTGCAATAATATATATTTTTACTCTCTCCGTCTACAAGATCTTTTTTATCCAATTCAAATCTTTTTTATTATTCTAGGCTTTCAAAAAAATTCAGAGTTATTTTTCAACATCTTTATACTGAAAAATGTTCTGATTAAATCAATGAAAGACGACAATGAAGTCCGACAAGAGTGGCATTTTGATGAAATCGAACAAAATTTCTGGTTATCTCAACTAGAAATTTTGTTTATTCTCACTAACATAAATATTTTTTTCAGTGTACATCAAGTAATTGTTTTAATTAAACTGTTAAATTTATTTAATAAAAATTGAAATTTGAATCAAAATGAAGATGAAATTTGAAATTGAAATTTTTGGCTTATGCCAAAAGACCTAAATCGAAGATGGAAAGTTAAATATATCAATCAAATTTTATGAAAGTATATTTGAAATTATCTTAAAAATAAAATTTTTTTTAATAACTGTTTACATTGATAAAAAAACTTTGAGCTTTTTAATGGTTCTTAAATAAATATTCCTTCTCAACTACGTTTAATGAAGATGACATCTTGCATCATTTAAACTGTACTTAAAAATCGAAACTGTGAAGAGCTCTAGTTAATGTTACTATGACAATGTGACACGACCAGATTTAATTAATGTCAACGAAATGAGTATTGTATCTCTGACATACTCGCTTAATTATCCTTTCTATGTCGATCCTACGGTATACATAGTGCCGGCGGTGCAGCTAAGGGAATTGATTATCTCTCCCCGGGAAGCAGTTCTTCGAGCCACTGACAATGCCATTCACGTTTCGATCGAGGTGTCTGTATTTATCCGCAGCCTGCTCGGATTTGTCCGTCAATTAACGACCGCGCTTTAATTAATGCCAGCCTCATCGTGGCGTTATGAGCTCGTTGGGATATAATGTCAAAGATTGACGACCTTCGTAGGAGGCCGAAGAAGAGTCAATCAACCATCTATGATGACGAGCGTAGCCAAAATATAATATAAAACGGGAAACTAAAACCACAAAAATTTCTTTATGAAAATTACGTAAAATTAATTAACCTAAAGACCAATTAATTTAAAGATCATTTTTTCCTTTTTTTTTTTTCTTTAGAGATATTTTGTTTATTTATAATTTTAACATAATTAAAGATATTCGATATACTTTTAAGAAATAAAGCTTCATTATCGCTAATGAACAAAGAAGAGCAGATTTTATTTTCGAATCAACTTCTTTCTTGCATTTAATTACATATTTAACTTAAATTAAAATTAAATCTTTATTAATAATTGTAAAATTTCAGACACAAATAAATTCGTTAAATTATTGAAGGCTTTTCAACGTATTAAAAAAAAGTTGTGATTTTTTTTTTCATCGTTTAGACATTTTCTTGTTGAGTGCATTTAATATTGATTGTAAAGTACGTCGATGCATGATGACGAGAAGTGTGCACACTTCCAGACAGTACGCTGCCAGACAGCGGGAGACTGTTACCTGTCTTCGGGATAATGGAATAAATAAAGCAGGTTTCTCTCGGGAGGAAGATGGAGGGAGCGAGCTTGCTCGTTCTGCGACCGTCCTCCCATTGTGTCATCCTGACTTCGCAAGAATTGACTTCACCGGTTTATTACGTCTGTTCCCTTTCTTGGATTCTTCAGATCGAACATGGAGCCCTTCGATTTCCCATTAAAAACTTGCCGAATAGAGAGGTAAGATTAAACGGACATTCAGTGTCAAATAGCAGCCTGTTTTTTAAAGATGCACAATAAAAGTTTTAATGTGCATTCTACTTTAGTTTTTTTTTATTTCAGTATTTCATTCGAGCGCGAACATGGCGTAGCTTATGAGATCCCGCTTATTTCGATCTCAGAATCGAAAAATTTTCGTACGCTCGTAGCTCCTCTCAGGCAGGCAAACCACCGAGAGTATCCTTGCCATGTGCACTTCTATAAACAAAATCGTCGTTCGCGACGTTAAACTGTAAGTCCCTTATAACTGTGTACAATACATAACTGTGTATGTATCACAGGTATATAATAGAAGTCACCACATCCTTTCGGGGGATTATTATGAACGGAGGAGGAGGAGGAGGAGAAGGATTTCATTCTAAATTAAATGAAATATTGGGACAATTATAATAACTTTAGCCCTTCAAAATGAAAGTGATTTTCGGAAGCATTAAGCGAAAAATACAAGAAAAATCGAGGCAAACAAAAAATTAAATAACTTTTAAATTAATAAAAAAATTGTGTTCAAATGTTATTATTTGGAAAGTCCGGAAAGTGCCGACTAATTTATATAATTTAATAAATGTATACTAAAATTAAATTTTCTGCGTTTCAATTTTCTTTCAACATCGGCACGAACTTTCCGGACAATCCAATATTTAAAAACTCAAACGTATTTTTATATTTTTGATAAAACTTTGACATGTGACACCTACATCCTTAAGGAATCTCATTATACTACGGGAATTACATTAATACAAGTAGGTTGTGCTTAGTTACGTTTCTCTTTTAGATTAAAGATAATAAGAAAATTCGGCTTCACATTAATTATAAATATAATTATTATAATTATGAATATAATTATTAATTTACAATTATATTTAGATACAAGCAAAAGGTTTTAAAAAATTATTGTCATTTATATGAGTTCTTTATTAAAAAATAAATTAATATAACTAATATAAAATAAATAATATAACATAATATAATATAATAACGTTTTATTTCATAATATTTTGGAATCAAAGAAATCCGTTTACATCCTTTAAGCTTAACGAGAATTCATGATTTAACATGCACTTTTTTCCACATTTTCTACATTTATGTGGCGTCGAAAATATAATATATGTATTATATCTATAAAATGGAATACAGGAGCAAAAACGCGTGGTTGCGGTTAACAGCCGTCGGGTGCGTTCCAGTTAGTTTCGGTGGCAGCAAATCGATGGCCATTACTTTGATAGTCCAGTTTTTAGTTAGTCTCTCTCCCCTCTGTAGGGCTGTTGTTCCACCGGCGCGGCTCCCGGAGAACAATGGGTCACAAATCAACGGCGGCAGCCGCTAAATCTCGCGAGGTCTCGTACCCACGGCTACGTAAGTCCTAACGATGCGTGGAATAGGAGAAGGTGAACGTTTCGGTGTCGGGACATCGCGTCTTTTCTTTTCTTCCCGTATTCTTGTTCCGTTCCGTTCGTGAAAAGGGTTTCAGAATTAACGGCGTCATAGCAGTTACGCCATATCTATTACTTTCTGTGCAACCAGAAGCGTAGAAACGGAAATCGCAATCATCGTCAGTCTTTCTTCTTTCACAGAACCTAATCATTGCGCGTTACTTATATTCTGAGATTAATCATACTTTTTGCAATGAAGCAGTCGTCGGATCGCAATTTGTTCTTTTGTAGGACATGATTTACACTTGATGACGACAGTCATTTTCCTTGTTTCTCTTATCCTTTTAAAACCATACGTAGAATTTTATGCGTCTCTTAAAAAGTAATATGGTAGACAAAAGACGGTCCATTAGACGACGCGATTTCCTGCGATGTTACTGCGATGAACTTCTTGCGATTCACCTCACAAGTGTCTCACTATCCTTAAACGTTTATCATTCTCCGATAAGTGACTACTCCAAGACGCGTCAGAGATATCAAACGCAGCTGAAAGGAGAGTTGGAAAACAGAGAAGCTTCTTAATACCTCTTTCAGAATTCAGCCATGATATCGTGTGAAGAGACCGATGTGTCCTCAGGGCTGCAGGTAGTTGCGAAGTTATATGGCGAAGCAAGCGTGAAAGGTGGTGGCCCAATGAAGATAAAGAGAGATGGCGCGGACGAAGAACACGATGCATTCTTACCGATTATCGTTATCGTCGATACGCGCCTCGCTACCGGCGGCTAAGTTGCCTCGAATGCCTACTCGTAAGCGGCAGAATATGGTACTGGGATATTGCAGATACTCGTTCGGCGTGCAGACATACGCGACGTGGAGCGAAAGAGGAAAAATAAGACGAAGAAGGCGGCAGCCAGACAACGAGGATGAGAAAGAGGAAGAGGAAGAAGAAGGGAGATCCCTGGGGGGTTGCTGCCAAGCCGATACCATCTGATAGCCTATTTATCTTTCGACGCGCTTACCTTCAGCTCACCCTTTGCTTAGTGTGCGTCGAGCTCTTTACTTGACACCTTTTACCTCATTCTCGTGAAGCTATCTTCCAGAATGTAATCGAGTAACACTGTTGAATGTTGATTCGAGCGCGGCAAATTTTGCGTGTGAAATTCGCTGAGCTTGTCCTAAATTTCCCACACGAGCTATATACATAGATATATCAAATTTTCGACGTCTTCGACGGTCCTTATTTTCTTCATACAGTTAACATTAAATGTTAACATGTGATTATCTGGTTCTGAGCTTGTCGAGTAACTTAAAATTCTATTTTAGTCTATGAAGTCGCGAATATTGAACGAGCGTTCGTAATAAAAATATAGATTGTGAAAAGAACATGGAAAGAACGATTTTACTGAAGTATTTAAAAATTTAGTGAAATACCGATCTGAAAATAATTTTGTTGAATCATCAAAATAATTATGTAGGAAAGTCGAACATGAAAAGCAATGCTGCAAAAAAATTTTGACATTCTAGCAATCAGTTTGAGTGTCTTATGTATTTTGATAATCCGTTAAAATTATTTTTATGTCTGTATTTAGCTAAATTTTTCAATACTTCAGTGCAAAACATTCTTTTTATTAAGTAATTTAATTGAGTGCATTGAAGAGTCTTCGTACTTTGATTCATTTTAGAATATTGTAAGTATATTTGGGAAATAATATTGCAGTAGTTTATATGTAAATTTTAATATAAAATTATTTTTATTTTGTTCATTATCAAGTCTTCGAACTTAGAAAAATAAAGTAATTTCATTCAAATCATCATTATTTTAGATATATACAATATAAATGTACTATCAATAAGCAGCGATCGATATCCCTTATCCGAATTGGAAAGAGATAAGGAAAGAGATCCGCCGATCCAAGGAACAAATTCGATTCTATCGCATTGTGAAAGCGCAGTACATCCAATGGCAGATCGATATCGCTGGTCTTAACGGATTTACGACCCGCGTTATCTCTCAAAGGTACCGACGAGCACGCACGCGCGATCGCTAAGATGGGATCGTTTAACGATTTCGTTCCGGAATCTTACCTATGTTCAATGCCAGCGATTGTTCAATGTTTAGAAAGTACGCGCCATAAACGATCTCAATTTCGATAACTCTTTCCGGGAAATTCTTATTTCGCGTCGCGAGTGCAACAGCGAGGTCCCTTATTGAGATCGTACCGAATCGTTGAACATATTTGCATTGAATAGAATAGACGTAACTTTACATAAACACAATGATATATAGAGAATTGGAAAGAACGGGTTTTATGGCAACATAAATCTGGATATCTTTATTTGATTTGTTATCCGATGCAATTTTTCATGCGTATTGACTTACAAGAAATTCTTGAAACTGTTAATTTTTTTAGACGAAGTTTTAGACGAAAAAGTCTAAATGAATATCATTCTATACTGAGAAAAATGTTTTGGTTACATCAATAAAAATTACTTTCATCGTACCAATGAATTTTGGTTATTGCGATTGAATTTCTCTCTTATTGTTATAGAATATTGTTAATGTAATAATTGGCTGTTATAAAAACAGTTGAGAATAGATACAGTCTTATTCTTTGTTTTAGGATAAATTTTAATTCGTCATTAGAAACTGAGCACAAACTAATCAATAATTAGAAACTCGCTAAATTTATTAATTCAGTTATTATCCAAACAAGTGTCGCTCAAATTAATTAGATTAATGACTGATTAATAACTTGGTCAATTATTGGCTAATTTTTGAGTTTGTTTTCTAATCGGATAGAATGTTTTTTTGATAAATTTGACTATAAATATCTGATTTGTATTTTCCTGATTGAATCAGATTTTTTTCTTGTGTGTATAATAATTATTTTATACACACGCATTGAAAATAATGAATATGTAAAATAATGAATATGTACACATTATAAACATGTTACAAGTTATGAGAACATTTTTTGAAAAATAATTATTTTAAACATATAAGAAGGGAGAGATAATAAAATGATAAAGCAGGATGCACATTTGAAGTGCGATAACTTCTCAGGCTTCTAGAGACTATACGCTGTTAGTTTATCACCTGAAGTGTTATCGCACTTAGGTACGAAGATATCGTCTCGTTGACGTAGACGTAGAACATCGTTATTTTCTTGAAAAATACATCATTATTCCTGCCTGCCGATATACTTCGGCGGATTTCTTCATGCAAATGCTAATCACCGTCAGTTTATATCAAAGAGGTCGTTGAAATGCGAAACTTGTTGCGATTTCGTTATTCATTTATCTTCGTTTCCTTCTTATTTTCGCCGATCACTTATTTATTCTTAAAATTATTCTTTCTTGGATTACGAAATATTGTATATCGATAGATCTTCGATGAATATTGTAATATCGTTTTGCTCTCCGGATAAATAATTTTCGTGTCGTGGAATAAACTTCGACTTTAAATATGAAGTTGATAAAGTATTCTTTACATAGATAAGAATTATATTCCAATTTTATTTTTATTCTATTTGAGGCATAAAAGAAATTCGTAGAAAAGATTATAGTTTGACGAATTTAAATTAGAATACTGTCTAATCTGATCAAAAATAAAGTAACTTGTGATGTTATTTTTAGAAATAAAACGTATTTTCGTGATAATTATGCGTGAATGTATGAATAATTAACATGACTGTCTGAATTAAATAAATACTGCAGAGATATAATTTATGTACTTTAAAAAGATTTGACAAAACTTCACTTGATTTTGTGAATAAAATAAACAATAGAACAATAGATCATATTAGGTATGGGAAAAAGTTCATGGCGTTTTTCCCGTTAGATAGCATTAAAAAAACGCCACGAACTTTTTCCCACACCTAATATATAGAACTGTTGCAGATCGTTACCCGTAGCATACACGCGAATTGGTCATAAACATGGTACATAATGACAATACTGGCAAATCGTTTTGTTGGATCTTTATACAGATGCTTGCTAAAGTCGCTGTAAGTCGCAATATCCGTTGCAGCCAGATATTGCGGACGAAAGTGCACCTTTGTGTATAAATGCGAACAAACATCACAACACAGGGTATACATATATACTATATATAAACTGCGCGTACACGTGCTCTCGCATAATATTTATAATCAGAATTGTTGTAGAAATGACAAATATCGATTGTACGTGGTTAAGAATGCACTTGTTTTTTTAAAATTTGTATTATATCGGCAGATTTTGAAACTGCGCGCTTTTATTAAATTAAAAAAACTAAAATATTAAAAACTCGTAATAAACGTGGCATCCAAGGGAAAATTGATAAGAATGTGTCCAAATTATTTAAAAAAATCTTATTATGATAACAACACACACTGCACACGTGTGAATTTTGGAGTATTATATGTATATACAAGACAGTAGTTAAAAATTGCCGAAATCATAATATTAGTGTGCATATCTTTATCTCTTATGAGAACAAAAAATGGTTAAAAAAGTGAGTTGCTGATAATAGTTTCAGGTTTGCAAATTAGTTTCTTGGACCTCCGAAGATTTTTTATCGTTCACCATCGTGTGTTAGCAGGTAACGATCGGTAATCTATAGCGCTTTGCCGAGAAATGACTGGTTAAGCAGATAAGATATCTAAATCCATTCGGATCACGGGAGATCGAGAGAGCTGTCGGTCGATTTTACTCTCACTAAATAGTCAGATTTACGTTTTACGTGGCGCGACCGGAACTTTATCGTTCGTGAAAATGACAAGAATGTTGCCTAGGTGTGTGTAACGTCCTCTCTTCTCTCTCCCTTTCTTCACCCGGTAGCTGCTGATTTTATTTTATGGCCGTAGCCAAGAGAGAAACGTTGTTATTCACGTTTATACGAGGAAATAATCGAAGCGTGAAATTTCTATAATTTTCAAGTTGAACGATTGTGTATACCGATCAGTGACACGAGTCGTGACGAGTGCGGTGATTTGCAGTAATCATTCTCTTATCGATTACAAACATTAAAAAAATGATAAAAATATTATTGCGAGTTATTTATTTCTTATTTATTAATTTGTTTTATTTATATAATGCCTCGATGCTTCTGTATAATAATTATATTTTTTTTATTTAATCTTTTTATTCTTAGAGATCTGAATAAAATGACAGAAATGTAACGCCTTCTTAGTGGAGAAATTCACGTTAATAATTATGGATAGGATTAATGAGAACATTCGAAAAAACTTTCTTGGTCGCTTAAAGGAAACGATCACCTACGCAAGATGATACCTGCTGCATTATTAGTAAGCTACTGACTTAACGACAGTACAAGGATATAAGTATTGAGCGAGAATATTCATTAAATTATCGAGTTTATCGATCGGATACTCATAAAATGTGTGACGAGGATTCCTGCATTGGCTTCTAACTTTGCCGTGAATATTTGCGAGATAAGTTGTGATCTGAACAAAAATTCGAGAGTCCGTTACTTTCATCTTTCGCGTTGCATACATTGTAAATACAGTAATAATGAAACGAAATTGAAAGAAAATGCATAGGTATATAGATTTTTTATATGTTTTTATTAAATTATATAATATGTTAAAAGATATAAATTTCTTCATGCATGGAGAAATTTTAACTCAAATATTGATTTAATCCTTTGTCTGTAATCGGATTTTGTTTTTTCGACACAAGCAAAATTCGCTCTTAATTTTCTCAGTCTTTTCAATTTTTATTAAGTAAAGGATTTAATATTTAAGTTAAAAAAACTATTTGCTAATATAATAGAAATGTTGAAATAAACATTGAGTTAAAAAATTGATAATGTAATACAGATGTTGAAAAATAAAAGCTGGAGCAAAGATCTTTGCATAACGCATAAAATATAAGAAAATTGACCAATCAAAATCTTTCTTTTCCATGAAATAAAAGACTCTGATTGATTGATTTTTTATGCTTTATGCATTATACTTAAAGATCAGTGCTGCGGCAGTTTTCCATATTTTTGAAAGCTCAGAACAGTAAAAAAATTTGGGCTGGACAAAAAAACAGATTGCGAACAAAGAGAGTATGTATATAAAAATATGATAGCAGGCGGAGGGTTAAGTTGAGCTTCCTTCGTATTAACAACACTCGTAATTTCTCCAAATCATCTTGGCGATGTGGCAGGCGTTGTTTTAGCACGACACGGCGAGGCGCAAAGCGCCATACATTTTCGTTTCCATTGCCCGCTCCATTGCTCGCGGGCGCGAGACGAAGTAAGTTTCTCAAGTCTACCGTGAATTTTCATTCAGCGGCCGGCGCGGATTTTCGTGAGAACCGTCTCGAGGGGTTTGTATAGAGGTATACACCTGCAGAAAACAGGGGGATGGAGACTGCCGGCGACCGCGACGTATTTACAAGAGATTTAGAGCGAGCGTAACAGTGCGGCTCGCCTTGGCTCGGTGTTGGATTTTGTCCGATGGTCGCCTCTCCTCGGGGTCCTAGCGAGAAGGTTCACGAGTAAAACTCGTGGAGTAAAAGGAAGTATATATGAGTAGTCCTGAAGATTATCTTCCATGTTATGGTCGTCCGATCTTCTCTCGTTGTCCCTCATCTCTCTTTACACCATTCTTCCTTTACTTGCGCTTCGCACTCGCCTAACAGATGGCTAGTTTTTCATCCTTCGCGTTATTAACTCCCACACTTACCTCGTTGCGTATTATACGAGAAGAATGGAGAAGTACTATGTCTCACCTTCGCTGACTGTCCTGGATATATCCGTGTCATTCGTTGATACGAATGAATAAAGAAAAATGACCGATCGATGAATAGTGTATTCTTCATATATATTATACACATTTCAAAGTAGTAAAAAATTATTGTTGTCCTGTAATAAATAAAATATTATAATTTGTTCTAAATTTTTGGAACTAATGATGAATCGTAATGAAACTTTACGTAAGTCTATTTAACATTAAACATCCAGTTTAGCTCGTAATACATATATTAATATTCTATATAACTCTATTCGCTTTTTTTATTTTAATATAAGGGATGCATTCTTTAAAAATAATAAAGTAATAAAAAATAATATTAAGTGAAAATATTAGATTAATCACAAAGTCTTTTCTATTTTCTATTTCTTTATAAACCTTTTTGTAAAGATATAAAAAGATTTTCTGATCAATCTGATAAACTGATGAAATTAAATGCACAGAAATAAAAAACGCTATATTTAAAGCGAGTCTTCGTATAATAATATTTCTTGTGAATTTTATACAATTCTCTAATTCAAGTTCAACTATACGCTGATTTGTTGAACCTTGAAATACAATAATAGACAGTTAACCTATCATTGTATTTCACGGTATATTACACGGTTAGCTTGAACTGGAAATTATATAAATTCACAAGAGGTATTATTACAAAAAAATCATCTTGACCGAATTTGATGTTTTTCATTCTTGTGTATAAAAAATAATGTATCGTATTTTAATTTTTTTATTTGGTTAAAACGATGTTTGACTTTACATTGCTTTGCAATGCTAAAAAATAAAATGTTAAACTGTAAGTTTCTGTACTTTTTATTTATAAACTCAACTTTGTTAACCACTGTTGAGGAAGAAATAAAATTGCATGAAATCAAAGAATGTGCTGTACTTATATTTTTGTTTTGAAAAGGTGAATTTGCTTTATGAAAGGAGAATGCACGGTAATCATACGTAACCGAGTAAATCGCTGAATATTCGAGATTGTATTTCGGACGGAGGCGTTCGCGTCTTTAAGGTGTTCGAGGTGCTGATCCATAACCGGGACCAATAATTTAGATGGTTTCGAGGGATCCCGGCAATAATTTAACCCGCTAGGGAGGTCTGAACCAGCAGCTGCGCCACGACAGCAGGCACGGGGCGACGGAGTCGCGATAAACTCTCATAATTCACTTATGGGATATCCACAGCATATCCGCGTCTCAGCCCTCGGTCGCTACGCAGTCACGCCGCGCATCGTTTAAACGCGCGCTTCGAATCAAGGAATTCTCCATTGAATGCGAATGCGTGTTTCGTAACATTTGTATACACACACACACACACACACACACACACACACACACACACACACACACACA
>NW_012130098.1:2574728-2581013 GCF_000143395.1 Atta cephalotes | reverse complement strand
GCACACACACACACACACACACACACACGATTACGCGATTATTCATAGGCGTGCATTGTACGCGCGGAACCGCGCTTTATGGATCTGTTGAAAATAGAAGCAGTGGGAGGATAGCGTGATCCCCGAGAAAAAATAGACACGGTTAGATGTAATAACAATTTACTGTTATAATAACAATGAAAGAAAACACACATATGATATTTCAAATGTGAATATTATTTTTTATGCGCGTGTAAAGCACTAGTCGTTTTTTTTACAAAAGTTTTCTTTATAGAAGCATGGTTCTTAGATTTTAATTGGATTTAATGAAAGGATATAAAACATTGTTAGAAAGTAAATTATTTTTATAATTATTTTAATTTGTTTTAAAAATGAACAAGTAGAGACTTTTCAAATTGAAATAAATCTTTATTAACTCTATTCTAATTTAGCGCGGATATCAGTGCACAATTAATTATACACGGAAAAAAGCGGTTTTGCTGAAGTAAAAGCTAGATATGAATTTGACAATAATTTTGTTGAATTAACTCTTAGTATACACGCGATGATTTTTCGGTTTCCTACTTTACTTGATGAGTCATTCATGTTCCAGATTTATTTTTCATCATTTTAACAAACATACAAAAATTATTTTTTGCATATACTTTAACATTTTCAGAAAGTATATTTGTAAGGTTGTATATTTAAAAATAATGTATATAAATAATGTATATAATGTATATAAATATTACAAAATAATGTATATAAATATTATAACTAATTATTTGAGAGTCCTAGTTTATCAAAGAAAAGAAATGTGCATGAGGCACCCGAATGACCTAGTCGTGTATACTAACTATACTGAGAGTTAAGGTAATGTGAAATGCTTAAATGTTGATGACAAGGCTGTAAGTTTTAACATTCTAGTAAATAGTTTGAATGTTTCATATATTATTTATAACTATAATCATTAGTAAATATATTATCATTATCAAATGTCGTCCGCACTAAATTATTATTAACCCTACTCTAATTTTGTATTAATTTGTTTTATGAGAAAATTGCGATTTCAGTTAAAAAAGAAACGCCCAAATGTGAGATTGTCTAGAAAATGTGGCGTAGATCGAATATTCTGCCAAGCTCTTCCTCGAGTCAACCCTGGCAGAAACGAACGGCGGACGTAAATTTTGGTACAACCTTCCGCGAGAAAGGCGGATAATTAATTCTACATGAAGCAATGCCGCATACGGGATGCGCGTAAGCCTCGAAGACGTCGCGAATTAAAAATCTGCACGCAGCGTAACCCATCTGGGAATTAATGGGATAATTGTGAACGCACGATGGGGAATTCAGTCACTGTCTGACTACATCGAAGTGCGCTCCGCGTCATTAGAATGCATGCGTTGTGAATAATAGCATCTTATAGCCGTAAGAAATTATTAGGAAATTCCTTTATGACTATACTCGTCTATATTTTTCCTAAATTTTAAAAGTATGAAAATTTACTAATTTTATATTTTCTTTCTATTTTTTTTGCACAAACTTTTACAAAAACTTAATTAACCAAACATTTAATGAACAAACATTCTCTATGCTAAAATATATAAACTGTATTTAAACTTTCATTCTGAAAATATTTGATCAAAAACAAAATATTTAAAATGTTTACATATTTTTTATTCATTTTTAATTAAATATGACTAAAAGTAATCTGCAAATGCAGTCTTTATACGTGTATAGATCAATAAATAATTTCATCTGCTCGTTGTTAGTGGCGATTTTAAGTACTCGTTTGTAGAAAATTAATGATCCACACTTTTATTAAAACACGGGAATGTTTTTTGGGCACACTGAATATCATTACGTTAATCCAATCAAGACGTCGGTAGACAGTTGCGGCTGCAATGTTATAATGATCCTTCGCGCAGCCGGAGAGATACGTATCGTATCGACCTCTCCTTCTCATTCCAAGCTGTTTCTACATCGTGCAACGTGCAATCTGGCGGCCGGTGATGGCCAGTGACGGTGGCAATGGTATGGCGTTTGCACAATAGATTCGGTTTGATACATCGCCGTACGGCACAGGAGACCGTTAATTTCGTGGCCTCCTGCCCCACAATGCCCTATACACATTGCCCGCATCACCCATTCTGCGTTTAGACTGCTATCAACTGCTATTCTCCATCAAATGTCGTTCATATTAATAACTCAGTCAACCTATTAAATAATAGCATTTAACGCTATGCAGTCCGTCATTACACAGATTTAAGTGCTGTCGATCGATTCTAAGCATAATAACTTGTATTTTAATTTATGTCGCTACCGAGCGATTTCTTTGCCAGTGAGAAATAAATGAATCAACTGTTCAACATTTAAGTTCCTATAATAAAAGTTAAGATAAACTGCTAAATAGCTCATAAGTTAAATTAACATATGCAACCAACATATTGGTGTATTGGTTAATGATGTATATATACATCCTTGATTGTTATACAATCAATAAAAAAATCGTTACCTCATTGTCTTAATTTTTACAACAAGTAATTTTATGCTTATGAAAACAAGAATTGGATGTTTCGACTGTATAATATCGGCTAAAAATATTAATCAAAGAATCAGTTAGAAAACCAGTATCAGCCAATAAATTTTAAAATGTTTTAAAACAAATTGTAAAAAGCAAAGCAAACAAATAATTGAGCTTATAAAGGTTTTATGTAGGGATTTTAAGAATCAAGACTAACAGAACAATTAAATAACTTTTAAATCGATAAGAGAATTGAGAATTGATCAAATTTTACACAAATATTTAGATGTAATAATAGAACAATCTATGAAACTTTTATATTTTTGGTAATATACTTTGAATGTGACACATACACCTTTAAGATATAAAATTTATAAGGGATTTTATTATGTATTCAAATATTGTATACATTTGATAGAACAATTTACAATAATTTTATGCATACAATTATATTCTTGACAAAAGTGTAATTTTTATTTTCGCAAATATGTTTCAAGCGTTTTAACAAATTATTTTGCATTTTTTATTGTATACATTTGGTGTAATGGACAATTTTAATTTCACAGGTACATTTGTCGAGCTTTTATAAAATTAAAATAGAAAGCATCATAAGCGTAGTATAATATATAGAAAGTCACACTTTCGTAAGAAAAATAACACAAGTAAAAAATATAAAATTATTCAGAAGAAAAGAAAGAAAATGACATTTTAAAATTATTTATGGCAGCATTAAACATAAGTTAATTAGAGCTAATCACAAATTGCTCGTTTCAAGCTAATCTAGAAGTAATGTATCTTTTGTCAAATCTTCTTTCTCTATATTGATTCACACGAACATTTTCTCTGTCGATAATCGCGCAATTATTTACGCTTGTACACAGAATGTTCAACGCGTGTTTTGAAAAAACTATAAACAAAGTAACGTCTTCATTCTTGTATCCGTTATTAATTTATTATATTAATTAGTAAAAAAATTAATTAGTAAAAAATATATCATAAGTTCCTCGAACGTTTCGGCTTCATTTAGAACCATCTTTGATAAAATAATATGAAGGAAAAGGCAAATTTCACGTTTAACAATAATGATGATCAACAGTCAACTGTAATATAATCTTAACAGTAGAAAACTCAAGATGTGAAATTTAGTCAAGTTGACTTGACATCCTATTCATTACCATTATTACTGCAAATACGTTGCATCGATAGAAGAATATGTTGCACGTGTTACGATGATATAAAATTCAGGCACGTTTTGATGTACTTTAAGCAAATCGGAGACCTCGTTTCAGTAGTACACGAATGTTCTTTTCTCAGGAAGAGACACGTGCTTCGACTTTGAAGTTATTCTACACATACTAAGAATTTCATGCGTGCACAAGTGACCTGTCATCGTTCACCGAATGTTCTTACAAACTACATGCCAACTACGATTATAATCATGGACCGCCTATTTTCTAAAGTGACGGCCACATAAAATCGACAAATTGTGGTATTATGGTCTCATAAATTAGTACTAGGTACTTTTATTGATTTATAAAAATATGATTATATTAGATAATACAATATTAAAAAAAATGAAATAAATATAACAGATATAACAAATATATAAGGAAATTAAGGATAACGGCGCTGTAATTAATAAGTAAAGATGTATTTATTTTATCCTTTGTAAGTTAGACGAAAAATTGAATATTTTAACTCTACTTATTAAAAAAAAATTGTTATACCAATTCTTATATTTATGTAAGATTTTGATTTGACTTGCTATAATTTCTTAAGGGCACACCATGTGTCTAGTCAAGGCTACATATTCATCTTTGTGTTCGATCTTCGGGTTCTGCCTACTCGAATCATCGGTCGAAAATATCTTTCGCCGCTTCGAACGTCCCAATTATCGTGCAACACAGTAATAATCGGCGCTCGCTTTCTACGAGGTGTTCACGAATCCAGGCTTGATCGATGCTCATGTTAATCCTGTCTTCAATTTCTGTCTCAGGAACAATGCCAACGTTGTCGTCCCGCCCACTGTATCGGCTGTGTCGAAGAAAGAGCCGCAAGAGAACATTGCCCGGATTGCGAAACGGTACCTCGACGATAACATGCAGCAGGCGTGGATCAATCCTCGTCTAATATCGATGGTGAGTGAATATAAATGCAATGATTATGCGCCGGACCCGCGCACGTGCGCGCCCATCCGTGCCCATTATACTTCTTGGTCCGCGCGAAGCTCGTATAATACATACACTTGGGGGATACGCGCGTGTACTTTCCGAGCCGGCCAACAAATTAGTTTGCGGCGGACTTCCACATTGCGAAAGTTTCGTGATTAATTTATTGGGCGGGAATGCGCGCACACACTACATCTACGCCGCCGCGCTGCACGGAAGTCGAAACGCGGCGAGTTTCTAACTTGCCCGGACTATTTCTGCGATTTCTGGCTAGAGAGCTTGAGGTTGCGCACGATATACAGTGCGGGATCTTTCAGAACATCACCGATAGTATTGGGATTTTCACGGCACTACTGTTCGCCGGAGGAAAATGCCTTTACGATATCCCGTATAACTCGTCAGCCGATCTGGAATATCGCTGCGGCAAGCTGACGACAAATTTTTATGACGCTTTGAAATGGCTTACAACGGATTCCAACATTGAACGACTTCTCGATTTTGTGACAAATAGCATTCGAAAGTCGACACGTTTCTTTTACGATTGAATTCGAAATGTTGATGAATGAATGAACGAAATCCGATGAACGATGATTTTAATTTTGATTCTTAATTTTTAACGCAAAATGATTATATTGAAATAGTTTAATTCTCCAAAGCTGATTTATAATTAAGTCTATTAGACCTACTCAACTCTAAATTCTTTTTTGCCAAAAAAGAAATTCAACAACAAATCAATTTTTTTTATGTTATTTTGCAAATTTAGATTATTCTTGAAATGTACTTGTTGTTAGTTATTTATTCTTTTTTGTATACGAGCCATGCCATGTTAGTTTCTTGAAATCAATTAATATTTTTTTACATAAATTAAAACCTTACTAAAGTCTTGCAGATTCAGTATCGGTAAATATGTTATAAATTTTGGCATCAGCTCCGAACGGTTAAAGTTTAGATTTTTCAAACTTGAAACGAGACGAGTTTTTATGTGTTCAACAACCTTACGCTAGTAAGCAAACGTATTAATTTTAAAGTTTATTTTTTATATAAAAGAAGACAAGTCAAAAGAGAATGTCTGAATCAACCATCCAGAGCTTGCTTCGTTGAATATCAAATGGATCTTATGCTCCATTAAGATGTATAAGTAGTGAATATTGCTGACGTTTCGAATATTGCGGAAATAAATCATACGTGTGCGCAGCGCCAGGTCAAGTATCTCATTAGAGTTGCAATCGAGTCATTCAAATGTTTCGTGCATCTTTAAAGTCCAAGGCTCATAATCAACTTGGTATATCTCATTTGCATACGACCTAGATATTTTCGCGAAATACAATGCGAATGAATTGCAAAGTAAAACTCGAGTGATCTAATTATCATTAAAGTGCTCTCTTTTACAAGTTAAATTTTACATTGCTTTTCGATGCTTTGATATTTCATTAAAAACATAGGGAATTAATTAAAAAAAATCGTGAGAGAGAAAGAGAGAGAGAGAGAGAGAGAGAGAGAGAGAGAGAGAGAGAAGTAGTTCTTTACTATTACTAATACTATAGTCTTCTTGTTTGTTCTTTTCTTACTTCTATTATTAGTTTATTAGTATAACTATTATAGTAATATTAATTA
>NW_012130098.1:2546216-2574708 GCF_000143395.1 Atta cephalotes | reverse complement strand
AGAGAGAGAGAGAGAAAGAGTCTTTTCATTTCCAATACATGCTTCTTGTTTGCTTTTTCACTTCATTATACGTTTTTAATGTATACAAATTTATGTAAAGTCTTTAATTAAGAAATACGGAAGTGTAAAAAAGAAATGACGTAAATAATTTACTCATTCCATATAATTCACAAAAGATTTTATAATTTGATGAAAAAATTATTACATCGTTTTTATTGGAGCTATTTTTATGAATCAAAACAGATTTGCTACATCGTGGAAATTCATTATAGAAATTGAATAGAATTAATTTTTTGACAGTTGTAAAAAAATACATTGCATAAAAAAATTTGTTTAAATTTTTTTATGTTGCTGATAAGTTAAAAAAAGAAGTTGTAGATAATCCGTTTGTGTATCTTTACATATATTTTTTATTTCCATATATAAATTCTGTATTATACCGGCACTCCATACACGCGATGACCGGTTATGTCGTTGGCGTGGCGCGCATCGGACAGGTAGAACGAACGGACGGGTCATTAAGCGAGCCAATAACAAACTCGTGATCCACATAACCCTTCGTTACGTCCGCGGGTGCTATTAGCCTGTGCAAGGCAGCAATCATTGCCGGCGGGTAGGACTCGTTTTATAACACGTCGAGGCAGGTCCCAATCGCGTCGTGCGAACTCATTATTTTCATTTCTTTCCCTTCCTTCGTCCATCCTCCTTTCGCTTCTCACTGTTCGTTCGCAATGCAGACCTCTCCCAGGTTTCTTTTTGCTTCATCACAGACCTTATGTAATGTCTCAGTTGCGTGCTTCCCCGCGTGCAGCTTGTTGCGCCGATCATTCGACCGTGTGCACACCTGTGCGCGATAGCACGCGACGAGCCCTTTCGTCTTTGGAAGCAGCGTGAGGTGCAATGCGAATTATCGCGTTGAAACGAATCGAGAATTTTGCAAGTCAGATTTCATAATCAGATGCAAACGTTGAACTCGGATTTTAAAAATCCGTGAAACATCGTCCGTATTGAATGTGTCAAGTGTTGATATTACGCCTCAAAAATGAATTAAGTTCCTGAACAAGATTTTTTCTCATACTTTTCAATGAAAATAAATATACGGATACAATAATTTTGCTGAAGTATTAAAAAATTTAGAGCACAAGCAGTTTGAATGTCCAACATAATTATTTCGATGAATCAACAAAATCATTTTTAGAACTATAGCTTTTAGATTTCGGCAAAATCCTCCTTTTTATATACTGAACGCATATATTGAATAAATTAAATTATTGAATAAATTCACTTGCAGGTACAATATCTTTTGAAATATTTGATAAATTCCTGCTAATATCAAAATATGCATAAGAATAAATGTATCATGCATATACTTATGATAAAATATATGATCGAGCAGATTAGAAGTGGTTCACGTGGTATTTCAGTTAGTGATAATAGAAAGATCTGTTTCTATAATTAAAAGCACCGATGAGAGATTCTTCGTTCATTTCCTCCCCACATGCCTTTACTCCGACATCAATATTGGCGCGTGCATTCATCGGCATCGCGAAGATTTACGATCGTTCCGTATTACTTATGCCCGGTGGGTTTATTAGCATGATTGGTTGCTTCGAGGATAGATCGCGTTGCGCACGCAACCGGATCTCGGTCCTTCGGTTACGAGGAGTTCGATCTTCTCGATACAACCGGTGGCTCACCACGAACTCGAAAGAAGTCATTCCTCCGACGTCACGTAGTTACCGGGACTTCGTCAGGAGGAACGACATTATTTGTAATTTGTTACGTGGATCGCCTCGTTACGACTGGCTCTAAATCCTTACGATCTTCCCGTCACTGCCCACGGCAACGAGGATCTACCCTCTCGCTAAGTACTCGAGCCTTTGAGCGTAATCCAAACCTCGGCTTTAATGAATTTTCTGATTTAATAAGAAGTCGCGTGAACTGCGATTGGCGACGGGAGAAAAATTGTTCGCTAAATCATACACGTAAATTATTCGAAATACACTCGTTACCGTGCTTTACACGTAATCATCTCAATAATGGCCTCGTTAAGTATTTGCATCAAAATTTTTTGCAATTCAGTATTTATTGAATCATAAAAAAACGTTGTTAAACTATTATTAGTATTTTAATATATGAATTTACTGTCAATAATATATACGAATTACTCAATAAAGTATTTACAGAACTATAGCATTGTATTTTAAATTAATCCTGAATATATACATTGATTGATTCTTCATTATACATGTTTGTGTCCCAGGTTAATTTTTATAAGTTTTATAAGTATATAAAAATTATTTAGTAATTCTTGTACATGCTTTAATATCTTTAGAAAGTATTAATAAAGTTATATGTTAAAAAAAGAAGGAGTTAGAGATCACTATTTAGCCAAATATTCTAATATTTCAAAGAAAAAAATGTGTATAAATAATTCAACCGCATGTGTATCAAGTTAAAACTTAACATATTTATAATATTAAAAGCAAATTTTTCGAAAAATATCACTTTTATTTGGTAGAAAAAAAGAATCATTTTCTCCAAAATTGAACCTAAAATATAAATACACAACAAAGTTCTTCGACCCACAGTCGTTTAATATTCCAAAATTCTAACAATCAGGAATGTCTACGTATTCGCATACGGATGTATAGTAGATATCTACAGGATAGCGGTTCAGCATCTCTCTCGATCATTTCTTCCGAAGTGCCTCTCCTGCATTCGCCTTCTCTCTAATAACAATAATAATAAGAAGAGACGGAGGGCCGTTTTAATCAGAGGGTTCGTCCGCCTGACGTGATTAACTTGAAGGGTCGAAGAGGAATGAGGTGAGGAAAGGGGTAAGGAAAAGGGCGGATGCCACTGTCATTTTGGGTGTTTATCATATCAGCGAACTTAAGGGGGTTGCGTTTCGTCGCCCCGACCGACGCGCCGGATGAGGTTAAATCTTGGATTTCACGTGTGACTTGCACTTTCATTCGCTATTTCCTTCTACGCTTTTTCGCTGGCCGGCACTTTTACTTTATTTCTTTTTTGTGTGCGTGTGTTTAATTTGTTTCAATAATTTGTAAGCATGGAAATGTTTTCTTTTTATCTTCATTTTGGACATATGAGAATAATGCAAGTGTTATGTAATATTAATTAAATCAAACTTTTTGACAAATAGAAATAGCTAAGGAAAAGATTTTTCATGGTTAAAAGACTTTTAATACAATATTTAAAGACTCATAAAGAGTCATTAAAAAAAATAAAGCAACTCGAGAGTACAAAACTCACGCTTTTCAGGAAACTAAGTATATATATATATATATATATACAATTACTTTTTATTCTGTAATAAATACCTTCTGTTTTTAAAGAGGATAATTTTACTATAGCAAGGAGAAAAGACGGAAATATTAGTAGCCCGACAGTGCTACTCTTTCTTTAGGCGCTGTGAAGTCACGTTCTGCGGAATTCTCTACAGAAAAAATTCTTTCGTTCTCTCGTTTTTCTTTCCAGTCTTTTTTCGTGGATCTTATGTCTCGTACTTCATTCCGAAACTTTAATTAACAAACTTTTCCTGTGTTAGCATATGAGAAGACACGTTCTAATAATAACAAACATGACATAGCGGTAATCAAATACTATCAAATAACTCAATCATTATTTTTTAAGTATAAAAAAAAACGCAATCTCTCCGTTCCTATTATAAAAATTACGAATACTATATATGGATGTAAACCAACATATACAGAAGTTTTGCATTAGGAATTTTAAAATTTAAGCAGCTGTAACTTCGTAAAAATTAACGAAAAGTTCTCTTTAAATTAAAAAAAAGTTCTCTTGTTCAAAATCTTTATTTTCTAAAGATTATAACTTTTAGATTTTTGTGAGTTTGATAAGTTTTGCATATAGAAAACTACGAGTTAAATAAAATGGGAAATTTTCTTTTTGCTTTATGGACCTATGCTAAAAATACTTGCAAATTTTTTAACTTTTTAATGTGAAAGTTTGAAATTTTTCTTACAAAATCGTTGTTTAAGAAATGTGCCTAAGATTTTACTATTATTGAGCCGTCACATAAAAAGAGTAGTTTGACTGTTTATATCTTTGTCAAAAATCATTGTATCGCAATTTAAAAAAAAAATAGATTCTTAGAGCTGAAACTTTGGTATATCAAATAATTGTTAAATTTTTTTAAAAACATGTACAAAAGAAGACGATATAAAAAAAATAGCGCTACAAACTTTTGTCTCGACACAATATGTGTAAAATATATGTGGATATAAATATATTTATGTCCACATCTATATACATTTTTATGTATAAATACAAAATCTAATTTGTTTTATAATGTATAAAAAACAGAATTATTTGAGATTTACATTTTTTTAAAGCTACATTCTACTTTAAATTTATTTTAAAAGAATTTCTTGATTAAAAATGAAAGTTAAATTAAAAAAATGTTTTTATTTTTAATTTGGGGAGATTACGAATATTGTTTCTTAATATATTAAGTAAGACAATGACAAAAAAATGTCGATCACAATTGCACATGTACTTTCTGTGTTAAGAATGTATCTACAATCGTAATACATCTGTGATATCTGTACAAGTATACACGGTAGCACCGATTAATCTTGACGAAACGGAAAAAGTTAGTCGATTTCATCTCGATGAGAAATCCTTCCGTCGCCTTCAGGGGATTTTCGCGGTGAGACTCCTCGAATAATATTGAGTGTCAGTACTTTTGTCGTCGCGGGATTACTCGTCAGAATTTTTCACACAACTCGAGGCTATACTTCGATCGGATGCGATATCAATGGCATTCTTGTAAAAGTCATGAGTTCTGAGATCGCTTTGCTTGTGTTTTATTTCCGGATCAACGGCATCGCGAAGCGAATGTGGATGTTTCGTGCGTCCCGGGAGAATTCACGCCGGTATCGCAATAGCTTTGACTTGGTTTCCACGAATGAAATTATTCTCTCGATAACTTTGAAATGGAAAATTGATTTCAATTCTTGATAGAAATGAAGATGAGAATATGAAAATAAAAATTTTAAATAAAATAAAATACAATTCTGACCGGTTGAAAAATTAGAAATTCTAGAAGTAGTAAAAATTTAGAATATAATCTAAATATGTTCCTCATAGAAATAAATGACTGATTGGATTATAGCGTTATATAATGAGAATTTCTATCTTCTACTGACTACTCTAATAAATTGATGTTGGTACTGCCTGAAATTATCTGAAATTTATTCCTCGTAAGGTTAAGATAAGGCAGCAATACTCAGTTGGTGGGATAAAGTATGCTTATTGAAGAAACTAGCATGGCGTCGGAGACACAGAAGATAAGCACGAAGTGGGATGGCGGATAGGTTGCTTTAATATTCGGCTTTGTTCGCTTCATTAGCGTGGCACAAAAGTGGCTTAAAATAATTGAGTCTACCCGGGTATAATAGCCATTCTGATATCCTATTGTTGCCTTGGACTCGTGATTCGCGGCATTATCAATGGGTGCTTATTTCCTCATTGTGCCGGTGCCCATTGTTTTTGTTTAATTTTTCAATCCCGCTTCCACTTTCAGTCCCCTTTTCCATCGTCGCCATCGCGCATCCGGCTACGGTCGCTACGATGACGAAAAATTGATTTATCGTCGGATAACCGCACGCGTCTTAAACTTTTTGTCTGGACGAACATTTTTGCCGCTTTGCGACGAGGAATGATTTATCATCGGAAATTCCTTTATCATTCTTCTTGCTGATCTAGCCGGTACAACATCCTTAATTTTTAACCGTGGATCGAGGAAGCGGATTCGTAAAAAGCCGATGATAACAAGACGATTATATGCGATGCTCTCCCTAGGGATGTTGCGTTTCTTTAATCACAATTTTGAAGCTCTCCGAATCTTCAATTTTTTAAATAATGAAAACATCTTAATAAACATCAATTAGCGTTAATGTAACATCAATATTATAATTTTAATTTAACAATTTAAATATAATATAATACGTATTTTGTGTATAATAATTTTATTTTCCACATTGAAATATCCTCTTAGCTCTGCTTCTAATCGAGTTATTATAATTACCAGTAATACTTGAATTAAGATTTGATCGAAATTAATCGAATCTGGTTAATTTGTTTCCATTTCAAGTTAACTAGTAACAACTAAAATTTAGCAGATTTTTCTTCTTACACGACTGAATTGCACCGTAAACTGCGGTCTAATGTCGTGTAAAATTAGCGCCGCAGTCTCTGTGTCTTTTCCTATTTCCTATTTTCTTTTTTATTTCTGTTCGTCCTGCCAACGAAATGCAACGATACACATTTTCATACTTGAATTGCAAAGGCCGCCACAAGTCCACCGTGATGCTCTTACCGCGTTTAATTGAATTTTTAATGCGAACGTTTCATTTCGTCGGCGTAAATGAAGACAAAGACCACACTTTTTTAATTATCACATTTCACGAGACGAAGTATCTCACTCGGAGGGACATCCTAGATGTTCCTTTCTCGCGGGAATACTGTTGCGTTACCGCGGCACCTTAAGGGTTGCTATACTAGATGGTGAAAAAAGACTGTCGAAATAATGCATTTATGATATTCGTATTCATAATCGAGAACGATACTAAAATATTTAAAAGTACTAAAATATTTATCTTTCTTGAAAAAATGTGAATGAATAATAATAATTAGATGAGCATATTACTTCTTCCACACGGAAAAAAAAGATTAATTGCAGCAGCAAGAATTCGTGTCTGGTAGCTAAATTTTGTAACATACGGATATCTAAAATTTTAACAGCATAGTCAATTTTAATTAGCCGTAGACGTTGTAGGTAAGGGTCACGAAAATTTAATTATGACAGGCACTTTAATGGTTGAACGCATTGCAACGATTAACTAATGCGATCAACGTTCATTTATATAATTTTATTAGCAATAAACAATTTAATTCTTCTAATAATATTTTATGTGCTATTATATTAATTTGGATTATATAGAATTTCAGAAATGTTAAATGAATTAGTTTTGTGCAGAACTAAAAATTGTGACTATTAGAATGCATTTCTCATTCATTTCCATCAGAGAATAGTTTTAGGTATTCGTCTTCAAGAAATCTTTCTTTAGAGTTAGGACGAAAAGTCTTATAATGCTGCGTTTTTTTCCTATTTTAAGTGGTTTTTTTTTTTTTTAATATGAGAAGAGTTAAACTCCGCCGCTTTTTATCTCATGTATTATTACAGATATAGATACTGCTCACGGATGAGCGACTTTATTGAAAAATATATTTTTGTTATATTAGTTACATCTATTAACTAAGGTAGCAATTTGTAATCGATACGAATTTGTAATCATAATACAATAGATAACTATACTTTGCTAAGAAATTAATGTAATAACAATAATGGCAAATTATTTTGCAACAACAGTAAATATACATTTAGCAATATAAATAATATAGCTACAGTGCTAAACATTTCATTTTTTATGCATCTTCTAAAATTAAAATTACATTGAAATTATGCGAATAATGAGAATATAAAAAAGACATTTTATTATTTATGCTTTAATATTATATTTTATATTATAATATATTAATTTTTTATATTATAATTACTATAATATAATTATTATATTACATATTATTACGTAAGTTTTCATTATGGGAGAGTATTATATGTATATTTGTATTGGGAGAATTATGTGCGATAATTGAAGGAAACGATTATGAATTTCAAAATATTTTTTATTATTTTTAATTTATCAAGGCCACAGCAAAATAACAATCAAAATTGTTTCTTTTTGCAAAATTGAATATAAAATTTCCTTAAGAAGATATGGACAGCTTTATTAGTTTCACTTTTATGTTACTTACCAAAAATTTTCTGTTTCTCACAGTTATAGCACGCGATCGACATTTCTTGTTAGCTTTTCCTCAGTAATATCCGGCCACTCTTCTGCCGACGGAATCACTGAGTTTATGATAAATTGAATGAGGAATTCTTATCTTTTTCTCGACCCTCTTCCGCTTTCTCATTCTCACGGTTTTTGTTTTTTTCCCGCCATTATTAACACACCGTTTTTTTTTTTAGATGCCTCCTCGTTTATCGTTCATTTTAAATCTTTATGCGAGGATATCATAATCCAATTTTATATTCTTAGACTATAAAGATAAACATTTGTTATCGATAATCAGATATCATCCAGTTTATATTAGTTTCAATCTTCACTGTTGTATCGGTAAACGAGGTTGTTCGCTATCGCCAGAAGGAGCGACAAGTAATCAATGAAACTTTAGATTGATCTTGTACAATTAGCGTCTTAGAATGTACGCCTCTGAAATTCGCGTTGACGTTGTTTTCATGGCTGTACACCGCAGAACCGCTGCTCGTTGACAGCTTCTGGATTTTGGAGTAATTAATAACGAGAAGTCGTGCGCACGACTAGGGTGTAAACTTACTCCCTCACGGCTCTTCAATCCCTTTTCGTGACGGGTAGCAATGTAAATGAAACACGGAGGCGAAACGTTTTCTTATGATTTCGTGCACAATATTAATGTTGTTACAACAATCAATAAATTCAATGTTGTGTACAAAGGTATTATTTAAACTGTCCCATATTTTCGAGAACCATATATTGTAAAATAAATCTATTGTTTGCATTGATTTTATAAATGTCTTTATGTTAAAAAAAGTTTTTACAATTCGAACGTTTTCATATTGTATTTTTATATTTATTGTATATCTTTGTGAACAGAATATCTTTGAATATTTAAATATTTTTTATTGTTAAAAATATTAAATTTTTATTGAATCAATCGTTATATGATTAATATGATTCTATTGTTATTTTACTTAATGATTACGTGAATTGTCCAAGATACTCTAATAATTTTAATTTCGGAAATTGTTTCACAATTAAAAAAATTTGCATTTATTTTTATCTATTGTAAAAAATGTATAAAATATTAAATATAATTCTTTATTTAATTGTAAATCATCAAAGAGGATAATGAAAATTGAAATATAATATAATGTCGGAGTGTCGAAAATACTCCCGAATAATTATATTAAAAAAATTATACAAGTAATATAAAGTTAAATCTAGTTGATATAATACTTTCGATAATTGAAATGATTATTAAAAAATGAAATTTTGACTCTACATTCGATCTATAAAAGAATGCAACAGGAATACGCGAGATTACAAGATGGTGACATGATTAATATAATCCGCACCCCGAGGCAAACTCTAATTCGTTCAACAATCGATTGACTTTCGACACGCTTGCCATAATCCAGTCGCCGCTGTCGGCGACCCCTCGAGAAATCACTATGAAGAAACTTTCCCCTTCTCTCAGTTCGACAATTCAAAATCGGAAAATCAATCAGGGTGACTCTCCGTTTGCCACACCGCGGAAATATGCGGCCATGTTGCTATTATTCAAGGGTGTCATACGTGCAACACCACTATAATGCCGCGGATAACACTGCGGAGTTATATCGCGAGAGAGCTGTATGCATGCTCGAGCAGTAAGTCCGCGCGTAAGGGTATAAGGGGTAATATCGCGGAACGAGAATACGGTCCGCAAATCCCCCATGATCCCCTCCTCAATGCACAGCTCGGCATCTTAAGGTTATGATACCTACCCCCCGACTCCCGAGCCCCCTGTGATCTCGGTTTAATATTTATAAACCGGATATTTCGTGGCGCATACCTACGTGGCGTATACGCGCCGGAACGAATGGTGCACTTGCCACCAGAGATTGACTCGATTCCGCCCCACGTTTTTCTAACGACGTCGTTGAAATCCTGAGTGAGTGCCGACGCGATGAGATTTACAAGCACCGATATCGTCCCTCTTTTTGTCTTGCTTCTTCCGACACGCGCATATATATTCCTGAGTTTATTGTTTATTAATTTTACTTTTGGAAATTACGTTCCTTTGCTTTGTTAAGCGGGCCTTAAACGCTCATTATCGTTTATACAATTATCTTATATAATATTATTGATTCCTCCTATTAAACATTTTAAAACAAACAATGTAGAAGTTCAATATAGCCTCCAAACAATTAACATTATACAACATCAAATATTGTGCAATAATATTAATCCTCTTGGAACTACTTTATATTTTTTATTCATTTTGATACATAATCGAACTAGCTCTTGAGAATCGTTACGTTGTTCGAATCATTTAAATTGACGAAGAAGTCGCAATTACTTTCGACCATAATGAAATTATTGCCGTCCATTTGCGAATGGGTATACGTGAGAGGTTCGAAGGCGGGAGAATTCAATGTTGCGCGACACAGCCTTTATGATGGCTTCCAATCTCTAGGAAACGAATTCCCGATTTTGCTCTCGCGCGCGATTTCGTGCAGTGTCAACGACGCCGGTCGCGCCCCTAAAAAGATTCGGGTCATTTGGTAAAGTGCTACTTTGTGTCACATAAAAAAAGAGTCGACGTCCCTCACTGGCGGGCAGTTACTTCCCAGTCAGCGTTTTCCAATGGCCAGGACCTTCGCTCTCCGCGGCGACGGAGAAGAAAAGCGGAGAAGAATGGTTCGGAACAGCGTACCTTCCATGATTTCGAAACCCGTGACACCTTCGTGCTCTTCCGATACATTTACGTCGCGGAAAGTGTAATTTGCAAACGTATCTTGCTTACAATCCGTTAAATAAATCGCTACCTAATTTAAAGTTTGTAGTTAGATGGAATGCTGATAGAAGATCTATTTAAAAGGTTACAATAACGACGGAATACTTCTGATATCCCTGTTCTGATGTTTTCGGCAAAGTCTCTCGGAATTCGTTTAGTATTATACTCGCAGAATGAATTACGCGATACAGGGTAAGAATGGATCGCTGTCTCGACTACCGGCGTCACAAACTCCCACGGGAAACTTTTCCAGAGTTTCTCGCCGTGCAATCGTAACGACATACCGACTAGGGTAGAAAAAGGGAGAGGAAGAGAGAGAGAGAGAGAGAGAGAGAGAGAAGAGAGAGAGAGAGAGAGAGACTAGGAAGGAGATGCAAAAAAAGCCGCATGGCAGCTTAATCGCTTCGGAAATGCATAGTGCGTTGTCGGAGCAATAAGTTATCCGTGTCAAGAGAAAAGATTGGGCATGGGGTGGATTTCCGCGGGGTTGGATCGAAAGTGAGAGAACGGCATAGGAGGAAGCGCGACATGGAGCGCTGTTAATTTATGGACTTATTTTTCCCGGCGTGCGGCCGCAATTAATCCTGCTCTGTAATTGCTCCCTAACGCAACTCAACGCAGCTCGCGAAAGCCTCTTTCGAACTTAATCGAAATTGGTCGTAGTTGTCGTCGAGCAATCTTCTTTTGACAAAAGTTGACTTCTTTTATATCAGAAATGACAATGCTGAGTAATTGCCGAGATTCTCAAGAAGTCTGTAATCAAAAAATCTTTTTCTTTCATTTAAAAGTCTTATTAATTATTCTAACGATATTTTACACTCATAAAAATAGTCTATTGCCTATCCTAGTGAAAAATGATTCATCAAACTGATATCGAATTAACATCGAGACATGATGATTTTGTCAATTAATAGATGTCGATTCGACGAGTTTTAATTGAGTCATTTTTCTGCTGGTATGTAAAGCTAAATAAAAAACTCATATATAAGAGATTGATCTCAAATGGAAGATTGTAATTACATGTGAAATTCATCTGAAACTGATCTCTTTCGATAATTTCGACAAGCTAACAACGATAGTAATGTATCTTGCACTGTATTTTACTTGCTTGAAAAGCGCAAGAGGAAGTCCTTCCTTGAAGAGCTTTCTTGCTGTGTACATTCTAGCGCACACGCAATGCGTTGCAACTCTATAATTATACGCGCACAGTTGCCGGACGATAAGAATATCCTTCATAACAAATCTCCTATGATAACATATTGGACGGTATAGAGAATTTCTAGTCATCGTCGAGAAACGGTCTCACCGTCGAGATTGCTCGTATCAACGATACGTGCGAACTCGGTATTAATGAAGTCTCTCGGGTCGAAAGCGAGTGTATCGAGTTGCAATCTCATCCGACTGCGCATCGACTTCTTTTCCGTCCGACCGTCTGACGAGAAACAAAGAGGTCGTAAATTCTCCCTCGCCTTCCACCTCTGGATCTCCTCTTACTTCCGGAACGGTGGCGGGAGTGTTTTGGGCGGTTGCCCGCCACTCGCCAAGAATATATCCGAGATTCGCGTATCTTTCCGCCTCACTAATTTCAGGGTCGGAGAGAAATGACCGTGAAACAGCAAACGATACGGAGGAGCACAGAGATCGTTAAGTGTATTAGGAAACTATTACTCTTGCGACAAACCACGTTTCGCGTTCCCTTACGTCGCGTGCTATGTCTCCGATGGAACGGGTAAAGACGGAAATGGAAACTTCGATAACAGAATGCAAATTTAACGATATGTGTGTGCGTGCGTGTGTGTAATACATTATATGAAAATTACGAAGGGTAAGAAAAATAGAGTGCATTATAAAGTGTGTCTGATATATACAATGTTTTGGCGTAATATTTTATTCACTGTCTTCAATTTTATTTTGAAGTTAAAATAAAAATGTGGTGTAATTATGTATAGCAATTAAGAATGTCTTTTAAGAAAAAAGAACTAATAGATAAAAATTGAAAACAATTAGTTATTGAATAAATTGAAATATATACCTTCCGTATTTTTCAAAATAAATAAATATTTGAATAGAAGAAAATGAAGAAATATTTTACTCATTAATACAGTGCAGTTTGGATATGAAATTGTTTCTACTTGTTTTATTAAATGATAAAACTGCAAACGCTAGTCCAATTTTCTATAAGGTTGATATTCCTTTCGGAGCCTCACAAACGGCAAGAATTCTCGTTTTTCCGTGAGGTAATCTTCTCCTTCTTATAAATCATACTTCTATTCGGTTGGTTAACTCGAGTTGCTTGCCGTATCCGTTCGTCCGACCCTTCCTCCACACCCTGCGGCTATGTTTATGTGCCATTTGCTGGGAAAGTGAAATAATCGTTGTCGTCGTACTTTCGTTGTCGACACGCTTGCCATTTTCTTTTCCCCTGACCACTGTTGAAGCAATCATCCTATTTTTTCTTAAGCCATTTCGTCCATTTTTTTTTATTTGTCTTAATAGTTTCCGTTTTATTAAATTGATCAAATAGAAGAAAATAACTGTCATCTTTTTACATCGTTTTTTTGTAGCCACTTATATCTTATCAACAAAATATTTGATTCTTTTATCAAATATTTTATTTTAAAAAATGATAAATATTTTATTATATTATTACATAATTATATGCAAAACTTTAATCTAATAATTCCTTTATTAGTTATTAATAAATTAATTTCGTAATTATTGTTGCCAAATGACAAAGATTATTTAATAGCATTGGAAATTATTATTATTATTATAAATATGGTGTATTTTCATAATTGCGATATTTAGTATATGCGACCTGTACATACATTTGTGATTGTATCACCAAACTGAGAAAATTTCTAAATGATCATAATTAATTGGGAATTTTAAACGTAAAATTCTTCTCGTCGTTTCGTAAAATGATATTCAGTGATTCAACAATTATTCTGTTATATTTTGTGGTCCATTATGCATCGTGGAATTCTCGGTTGCACGCGCGCTCACCAAAGTGTGGGGTGCGTTATTAGCGAGTAATTCGGCAATAAATGATTTTAAACGAGTTAATATTCGCAATTTCGATATTAAACTCTGCGTGACGTATCGGAATTCGTTATAGGGCCGGAGAATGTACGCGGGTATCGACAAAACTTCCTCGCTGCTCTCGAAACGGTTGTAAGCGCGAGAGCCCTCGGACACGATATATTGTGGTCGGATCGACGTGTGCTCGTCGGATTTCCGTGTTCAGGAATTCCGACGGAATTCGCAACCTGTCTCATTTGCGACGATTTCAGCCGAATATGCCACTTTTTTCGCAGCGCCGCTGCGGTTTTCTCTGTAAAAGCTTTACATTCTTCCCTCGAAATTTGATCATTTTTATACGCCATTGCTTAATTTTAATACAATGAACAGCAAGCGAGAATAGAGTTATGCAAATCTTCACATCGTGAAGTACATTTTCGGGATTTTGAGAGTGATATGTCGCTCTCTTTAAAAAAAATTTGCTTTTAATTTGTTATTAAAAATAAGTATTTCAAAAAAACATGAATTATAAGCAGTAAAATTTGGACAATGTTATGCAATTATCATACGGAGAAATATTATTATAAATTTAACACGATTATGCTTCGATATACCTTGACAGTCTTTAATATGGGAATATCGAGATGATATATGCATGTGCCATAATTCAGAAATATCGAAGCGTTCAAAGGATCCTTTGGCAACCTCTTTCCGTTATTTCCACTTTAATGGCGCCAGGTCGTGGATGTGTGTAAATTTCAGAGCGGCATTTAAGAACGCACATTCGTGATTCCCACGCCGTCGGCGAGTAACTGTATGCACCCACCCGCGATTCATGGTGTATTATTGCACATGTCTCGTGAGAATATCTTTCATGCATACCCATTTTTCGCGACGAAAGCAGTCATGTTATAAATCATCCCATTAATTCACTTTTATCAATGAATAACGTTCTTAACCATGTTCCACCATTGAAATATTGAAATATATTGCGGGCTTTAAAGATATTTCTTGGGAAATTTTTTGATCTTTGAATATAATGTTTGGGCCAACAGAAGAAGAAACGCCAACAAATTGTTTAAATATTGAATGAATTAGTTAGAACTAAAATTTAATATTCACAAATTTTGGAAAAACACAAAATTCAACATTCTTCTTTAATTATTTTTTTACTTACTAATATACAATTTTTAAAATTAAAGTATTTCTTTTTGTTCTGCTGTGTTGTACTTTATAATTAGATAATTTGGAAAATATCGAGAATTGAATAATTGATTGATGTTTATAGGAAGTATTAGGTCGTTAAAAACCGTATTAATGTGATTTCAAGTATATAATCATAAAAAAAATATATTCCTTATCACGTCAAATATTTTTAGCTGTAACGATATCACGGGACAATACGATATGAACTCAAAGAGAGATTCCGACGCTCCTCACTGAGGGATGGTCTCAGCCGCTCCACCCTCTCACAACCGCGGAGTTGACGGCTGATTGAAAAGTTAGTGCGCCCCCAATCGAGAAGATGAGTCTCCGGAATCAAATCACAGTTTCGACGAGGGTGGCTGTAGGGCGGAGTGAGTCTCTGTCCTTTCTGGCTAGCGAGAGTGAAAGAAAGGGCCGTATGGAGATCGTCATGGCGCCTGTCTCTCAGGTCATTAAGCGATATTGGAGCTCGCTTCTGCAGGAAGATCAAATCTCTAGCGATTCGTTAGAAATGAGAACGACGTCATTCCTCGACTTATGCATCCAACGCTTATCATTTACACGTACGCGAAATCCGCGGAATATGGAGCTTTCATGAATTAATTTTACAGAATCTGCAAACACGAATGCCATTAGAATAGCAAAATGCAAAAAACAATAAAGCACATAATTTGAGCAAGAATTGTTTTTGAAACAGTAAAAGTAATTATATTTTACATCACAATATAATGAGAGTCGATTAATTTGAAAGTCAAGTTTAATTACGTTCATTATATTATGTAACTATATATAATAATAAAATGAAGAATTTTGTCGATTTTCTTAATTCGTAATTAACCACATGTCACTTTCTCTACTTAATTATAAAAAATTTTCACATACAGTTTGATTGCTTTAATTTTAAATAACTGCTGAATTTTTTTAATTACTCGGATAAGATACAAAATAATTGATATTATGAATTTTTATCATAATTGTTACTTTGTAATTTAATAGTAAATTTCAATAACTTGAGATTCTTCTTTCTCAAATCTACGATAAAGTACTTACAAGGAACATATGGAATCGTTTTATCCCTATGGCATATCGGAGGGTTTAACCACGACTCTTATAGCCGCATTTGATCCCTCGCACGCGTCGGTCACGACTCGATCACGTACGGTCACGAGAAGCCACGGGCGGCCACGCGCCGCGCCGCGGAGTGGAGGAGAGCGTGTCAGGATGCAATTTGTCCGAAATGTTTCGAATCGCGAGAAAGGGACCACCCGGATCGATCGCATTAACGACATTTTTACGTGATATGTTGCCGCGGCACGCACGCGAGAGTCGCACGCGGCGCGGCGGAGAGGAAGGAACGTTTCGTTCGTGAAGCTCTGAAGAGAAAAAGCACCGAGGGAGAACACATTTAGCTAATCAGATTAGCGGCGGTAATTAGTGAATCCCCAGAAAATCGTCTGCACACCCCCGCGCGCCGATGATTAGCGATGGTGGTTCGTTAATTATACGCGTTAACGAGAGGGCCGCTTCATCGTTGGCCTGTTTTCTGATGGATTCACAAATCGCGTGGCCGCGATTCCACCCCCGCGACGTGTAATTAATTGTCGTGAATGCGTAAAAACTCTCGCGCACTCGCCACCGTTACTTCCGCTCGAGAAAAGCGCTGCGGGGCGTCCATAGAAAGCTTCCTGTTCGCTTTCTTTCCCCCTCGAACAGGCGATGATAAACAAAGGGAAATTATTTTTCTTCCTTTGGCTGGGACAATCTCTCGTTTCACTTTATCGTGTCGTCCTGATTATTGGGGAGAAGTCTGTCGCATCATTTTTCTTTGTGCATCGAGAAGTTAATTATTTTGTCTAATTATTGGGCGCAGCTACAAGATTTCGTTTTTGTCAGCATGAGAATCTTTGATATGCCGCGCATTGAAAACATTTCGTGTTTTTCTCGTTTATACTGATTGTGAAGTGAGAAATATTTTGAAAATGAACAAACCAAAGAAGCAATATCAATTCTAATCGTATCAATCAAAATTATTTTAGAATTTTTTAATTATAACAGACTCAACCAGAAAATTCTGATTTGTCCATTTTTAACCAGAATTTCAATTAATGCAATCAGACTCTTTTCCAGTGTATAATTTCCACATATATTTCTTTTGTTTTTATGCGGTTCTCAATGTTGTATTTTACAAAGTTGATATTTTGTTTTGAGAAAGCTTGTTCGTATTTGTTATAAAATGATAATTCTCTTTATGTAAGTTTTCAGATTTTAAAACATTCATGCATGTCGCGTCATGAGATGGAACGAAGAGAAAAAGGCGAGCTGCTTCGTTACGAAGGTTGTTCGCACATATACAACGCGGCATCTGACGTCCATTATACGCCAGTCGCGTGCATTAGGCGAGCTTAATACGCGCAGAAAGACTTTTCTTTTATGCAAGTCTATCCCCCTTGAGCGCCGCTCAGGAAAAAATAGTCGCCCCCGAAAGAGTGAAAAGACGTAGTCTGTTCCGAGCACTCTCCAGGTAAATCGAAAATAAAGAAACCCACAATTATTAAGAGATGTGCGAGCAGTGTTTCGAAACATTACCAGCAGTATAAAAAGAACAATTTTCTCGTATTTTTATTTAAATCTCGTATTTTTATTTAGTTGTTTGAGATTGCGAGAAGAAATCTATATATTTTACGGAAGACATAAACATTCTTGTAAAAGCACTAACCGGAATATCTCTAAAGCGAAAATCATTTTTCAAATACCTGTAGAAAGTATAGAGAGATTTCACACTCAATATGTTGTAACAGTTACATATTTACTAGCAGAGCATAGGGCTAGTAAAAGAGCATAAGGCTAAAAATATAATATAATAAGAATCGTTTATCAATGATTTTATTGTTTATTTTAAATATTTGTTTCTTCTTTTTATTATAAATTGCAAGAATAAATTTTTTCCTTACAATTGATTCTTATCATGCTTTCAATAATTGATGGAGAAAAGTGTTATAAATATTAAACACTTATGACTACAATTGCATAGTAAAAGTTAATTATGTTAGGAACTCTTTTTTATATATAGTTATAATGTTAGCAACAATAATTATATGTTTACCAAGAAGATATATAGTTGGCACCGAAAATGATTATAAATTGTAATTAAATTATGATAATTGCAACCTTTTTTTTCTTAAAATATTAATCTTAAAGTATTGATTACGTCTTTTACATTTTGCGCAGGATATATTGATTAGATTTTGTCTTTAATTAAGTTGAGGTGCTTTAATTAAGGATTTATAAGCTCTTTTGATATTATCCACCCTCAACACATCAGGGGTTGATTGGAAGTAATTCTTCCTGCGCGGTCTGTGATGAGACATAAACCATTCCAGTTTAATGCAGGAGAAATCACTCCTGTCACATAGAGAGCATCGTGAATGATAAACTAGGATCTGGATGGATGCGATGGGCGAAGGAGCGTTCCACAGAAATTCACAGTGCGCTTTAATCAATGCTAACAATCCGTTTATGGCACGGAGGGTTGAACGCGTTTGCCAAAACTGAAGGGCGAGGATGACCTTTTCCGGATTTGCGAGGGTCAGTTTTCCTCCTACTTGTGCACGAAATTGAGTTACCAAAACGAAACTCATTTCATCGGGACAACACTGTTCCCTTTCCAAAAAAATCATCTATATTAATATCGACTAAGGGAAAACTGACAAACGATTGCACCGATAACTTTCTTCATCGAACTAATGAATAAATTTGAGTAACATTGAGACAACGATTAATGGAGAAGAAATGGAAAATTGAATTAACTATAATTTTATTATATGAAATAGTATTTATATAAAATAGTATTTATATAATAAAATAACATTAAAGGAAAAGAAAAAGAATTTCTTTATTTAACGAAAAATGTTACAGAATTTTTATTGACGCCCAAGCTGGCGCGTAACTTGTTAACAATTTAAATTCCCGTAATTGAGCAAATTTATATCCTTACCATGGTAAGAAGTTGGAACGAAACTCGATGACGATCGAATTAACGTGGCTTATTAAGAGTCAATTAAAGTCTGAAGACGATTACATTTAAATTTATGGTTCGTTAGAGTTAAGTTTAGCGTTCGTCCTAACCATTATCTTCGTTTTAATGTGCTTATTCGGATACGGTGATTAGCTGTCTCAGTGATCGCTTTTTCCGCATTAAGCACGTTTACGTCTTTCTTTTTGCAAACTTTTTTTTACTCACTTTCTAGCTACTTTTGTTCTAGTTTTCAATTCTCTTTTTTCTTTTTAGCACCTTTTTTCTTTTTAGCGAACATGAAAAAATTATTATAAATCAAATAAACTATAATTCTGAGGAATCGTGCGTGCATCACTGATATAGTAATAGTATATTATAATACAATATAAAATACAATATAAAATTATAGTAATTATTAGGTAATTCTCTAATGTAAGGTAGATTTTTAGATATCCAAGAAAATGTAATTGGATTTGATCTCTGTGCTCTGATTTGTTCATTTTCCATCTAATCAATGTACCTATATAAAAAGTTAAACAAAAAAAATTGCATAAATAGTCAAAAATTAATACTAAAAAGTGTCGCAGTTATCAGAAAAATGGCATTACTACATTCAGAAAATAAAACAGTTTCGAAAGACAAATCATGTGTATCATAATTTTAAATTCTAATTCTTAAATCAGCTGTCACACATATATATGTATACATATGCATAATGAATGATGCTTTGTGACAATATATTATTTTTTATTAAAAAAATATTATATAAATAAAAATATTATATATTTTAGATTAAAATTATTTTGAGATATTTAATGACAAATCTTTCCGCTATATTGCATTTACAATTTAATTCTCCTAAAGATAGACTAGAGATATACTGTTACATATGCTTATGCTTATATGTTAATTAATATAATGTGAATCCTTTATAACGTATTTAATAACGTCGCATTCTCGTTGTTATCTCTCTTATTCAGCATCACGTTACATATATTCGGCATATTTGCACTTTCGGTAGCAACACGATTTCATGCAACGAGGATGGAGCGACGGTTTTAATTACAATGCAATTTTTCTTGCGGTGCCCATCTCTTTGAAATGCTGTTAGGCTTCCACTCGAATACACGATGCAATCACGTACCTCCTGGGCGAGGGAACGTCTCTTGTACCGCTGCGACGTTTTGATCCGCGAAGATTAAAGGGGTCCCGCCCTTTTCCCTGCGCCCTTAACGTGCCCGCGCCGTCACTCTCGTACCCCATTGTGGTGTGCGGAATTTGGCACGACCGCCGCAAGTGCGTAAATATGGCGGTACGAGCCCTTTTTCGCTTGTTGGTTTCGAAGCCAGAGTCTCTACTTGAATCCACAGCTTTACGTTTCACTGCTCGACAATGACGTCAATTCCAAAAGTCATCGGAATCAAGCACTTATGTGTAATTTCTTTAATAATGATGATAATCTGCAGTTGTGTAAAGATATTGATAGTCTCTATAAATATTTAAATGGCTAGATCGTTATAATATCGATTATAGGAGAAAATCGGATGGTATCGGTCACTTTAAATTTATTCGAAATTTCTTATTTTGTTAGATTGTAAAAATTAAGGATAATATATGATGTAAAACATTATTTTGATACGCTAAGAAAAAAAGTCGTAGCAATTATAAAGTACAACTTTAAAATTTAAATACTTGCACTTGTTTTAATAAGAACTAAAGTAGTACCGAATACTATAAAAATATAGTATAGTACTATAAAAATAGTATTCGGAACTATTTTAGTTCTTATTACTTTGTAAAACTAGTTGTAAGTACTTAAATTATTAAAGTTGTTAATTCAGTAGTTAATTCAAAACTATAATTTTCTCTGAGTGTACCAAAACATCTTTTTAATTAAAAAATGAAAATAGTCAAGATTTTTACATTTTTATGTGCCGTTATATTTTACAGTTTTTATAAACTATTGAGAGTACAAATTAATTCGGTCTGTTTCCCTAAAGATGGCTCCATCTGTTGTGAATGGTTTATAGCGACAGTTGATTTTGGCGGTTTCAGAGAGGTTAAACAATCTGCTAATAATATTCAGTTTATATCGCTTTGAGTTTATATCGCTTTTTTTTTTCATACAAAAACTTTGATTTTTACTGTGTTTGAAATGTCGAATTTTGTGTTAACCAAGCAGCATTTGTGAGAGGTTTTGATTTTCTGCTTTAATTGGAAGAGAAATGCGGCTGAAGTCCATCGAATGCTTGTCGAAGTTTATGGTGACACTGCTCCAACTGATAAATCGTGTAGGAATGGTTTCGACGTTTCAAGAATGGAGATTTCAGCGTTGAAGACAAGCCTCGCTCTGGACAGCCAAAAAAATTCGAAGAATTCAAAGAGTTAGAAGCATTACTCGAAGAAGATCAGAATCAAACGCAAGAGGAGCTTGCAGAATCATTGGGGGTAACTTAAGCCGTTTCTGTACGATTGAGAGCCATGGAAATGATTCAAAAACAAGAAAATTAGGTGCCTTATGAACTGAAACCGAGAGAAACGTTGAAAGGCGATTTTTCACTTGCGAATAGCTGATTCAAAGATAACAGAGAAAAGATTTTTTGCATCGGATTGTGACTGGAGATGAGAAGTGAATATTCTACGACAACCCCAAAAAGAAAAAATACTACGCTAAGCCTGGTCAATCGTTGCCATCGACCTCAACATCATCACCACGGCCGAACTTTCATGGTTCGAAGATCATGCTCTGTATCTGGTGGGAGCAAAAGGGTCTTGTTTACTATGAGCTGCTGAAACCTGGTGATTCCATTACGATCGGTATAATTGATTCATTTGAGCCGCATTGCGAGAAAAATATGGAATATGAACAAAGATATGATAAAGTTATTCTTCTTCATGACAACGCTCGGCCTCATGTCGCTAAAGTCGTAAAAAAATATTTGGAAACGCTCAAATGGGATGTTTTACCACACCCGCCGTATTCTCCGGACATTGCTCCTTCTGATTACTGATTGTTTCGAAGGATGCAGCAAGTCACCAGTTCACTTCTTTCGCAGAAATCGAAAATTGGCTCCAAAATTGGATCGCCTCCAAAGACGAGTCATTTTTTCGAGATGGAATTCGAAAATTGCCTGAGAGATGGGAAAAAGTAGTAGGCAGCGATGGACAATACTTTAATTGATCTGTTCATTCATTTTGTTTTGAAATAAATGCATTTTTGAACACAAAAAAAAACGGACCGAATTAATTTGTACTCCCAATAGAATGGTATTAGACAAAAATATCTTTTTAAACTTGTTTCTTATAAATTTTGAATTACAAAAAAGGTACAGGTTTTTTTCGCGATCGTTCAGTAGTCGTTTTATTTTTACGTTTTTCTTCATGATTTATGAAAACCGAAAATTATCATAACAATAATAATACACTCGAAAAAAAGCTGATTTACATTGAAATAAAAAACAAAATCCTTACTTATTCACCTTGTTACAAAAACGCCCAATTATGTGTTCCAATCATTTAAAAACTGATTCATAAAGTTGTTAATCCAACTGTAAATTACACGCAACAAAAAAAATAATAAAACGAGCAACTTTAAAATAAGAAAACTTTTAACTTCACATCTTAAAGAATACGATGAAATTAACTTCGTGCCGGCATAAATGGCGTAGCTATATAATAAAATGCATACTAACACATAAATACTGTCTCTATTTTTAATATGGAAAGATTCTTACATGTAAGTGAACTTGCTAGTGACTTAATAAATGTTATCACACGTCATCTAATTATTTTAAACAATCCTATATCTAATTATTTTAAACAATCCTTATTTTATATCAGGCACTGTATAAATATTACCTGATCTTTCTCTAAATTTATCTATTTACTATTTGAGTTATTGAATATAAAAAATATGCAATATACAAATACATATAAATGTATATACATATTATATTATATAAAAATAAATCTTTTATTTAACGAGGTGTTTAGTGTTTCAAATATCTCTATTGCACAATTGTATTTCAACGTTTCATTGATGACGATACTTCGTCACACGGTCATGTTTTCTACCCTCGAATGCGTTTTTGCAGTCCACCCTCGGGCCGGTACCATATAAAACCCATTTACGATCCAATCCGGTCTGATAAATTCCAGAAAACGTACGAGTCACGGACGAAATGCGTGTTTGGTATAGGGAGGATGCAAGAACCATAATGGATTATCGAGAGATGGTATTCGGTAATTGAATACCATTTAGGATTAAAACCCATCAAATTTTCCTTCTCCTATTAGTACGGGAAGACAACAATATTTTTCTACATGCATTCGCTTATCATTACATTCTCGCATTTTCGCAGTTTCTTTCTACTTGACAATGAAAAATCGTATTAGTTTCTTTTCTTCAGATCTCGAAATTTCAGAGTAACCATATTTATTTTGCCGTTATAGTCTTATGTACATTTTTATTTTTTATTTTTACTTCATTATATCTTTTTGATAGAAATCGTTTTCATAATCCGTTTGATTTTCGATTAAAATATGATTTCTTTCGCATTTTACACATATTTACACACGTCCGTAGTGTTCAAGTATTTTATATCTGCAATTCGACACCTGTCGATTTCTCAATCGGCAAGAGCGAGCAGTTATTCGCAACTTTACGGTTCTGTGAAATTGGGCCGTCGACGCTTCGTCATAGAGAAGTTTGCTTTTACGATGGCCGATGCTTCCGCGACCCTTCATGGGCGAAGAGAGCGAGCCTACGAATGCTGAGTAATTTCTTTGTCGTCTTTTAGAAGCGACGTTCCCCACGTATAAATCAAAGGACTCGTAAGGGTGTAATGATTCAACAGAGAGCTTTTGTCGTAAGCGAGTGGTCTTTCCTCTTTGGTTTTTCGTCGCGGTGCTTTATGCCTCGCGAGAAACTTTCGTAATAGCTCCGACACTTTTTGACATCAGACAAAATTTAAGAAAAAGCGGAAGTTATAAGTTGAAAGCTTTATATAAATTTTAAATAATGAATAGTTAATTACAACTACATGGAAAGAATGATGTTGTATCTAAAGATATAAATTTGAAAATAATATATATTGTTGAATCATCAAAATAATTACGTAAGATATTCAAACATAATCAAGAATAGTGCAAAAATTTTGACATCCACAACTAATTTGAGCGTCTTATATAATTATTTTGATGGTCCAACAAAATTATTGTTCAGTTAAACTTTTAGATATTTCAGCAAAACCATTCTTTCCACGTACATAAACGTTAGATATCGAATATTGTACTTCACTGTCAGGAACAACGCTTTTTATTACTTCTAATGCCTGACACTTATTATCACTTTTAATGCCTGACGTATTAGGTTGGCAAATAAATTCATTCGATTTTTTAAGATGAAACAATTTTATATATATTCTATTTAAAAAAAAATTAACAATTATATCATTTGAGCAAAGTTTCAGCTTTAAGAATCTGTTTTTTAATTGCGGTATTTACAATGATTTTTAATGGAGTTATAAGCAATCAAAAAGTCAGAATGTTCTTTTTTCATTTAATCCGAGAATAATTAAGTGACAAAAAAAATTGGAGGGAAAACTTGAAACTTTTACGAAAATTTTTGCAATTTTTTTTGGACATGTGACAGGTCCACAAAGTGAGAAGAAAATTTTTATTTTTTCAGCTCGTAGTTTTCTATATGTAAAAATTACTAAATTCACATAAACTAAAAAAAATATGGAAACTTTTTAAAGTAGAGATTTCAAGCTTTAAAATCCTTTTTTTTTTAATTTAAATTTCGTTCATTTATAATAAAAATATTGTATATATTACAATTTTAAATGTTTACTATTATTATATATATTATAATTTACTAACAAAACCGAATAAATTTATTTGCCAACACAATATTAATCCGACGTTGTGTTCCCAGTAAGATTATCTTCCCCGATCAACCCTCGCAGCACCTCTCTCTTTCCGTAACATGCACAAGATGCGATCGTCTGATGATTGATGATAACGCAAAACTTTGGCATTGCGGGATCACGCAGAGCTTGAAAGTGGACAACGAACGAGCGAAACGCACTCGACGCATGGTAGCGCCTTCGTTTCGAGTCTCGACTTAGGAAGAACAGTCACTGACGTTCCCATCCGTCATGATGTCGTCAGACCGTTCTTCAACCCCCGGAACTACGATCGGTAAACCCCATGTGCGCGTAGTGCCGGCGTAATCGTGCACCAGGTGCCACGCTGCCGTCTTTTAACGAAGAACGCGGCTCCCTCGTCACTTCTCTCCTCTCATGTTTCTCTCATTCTTTCCCTTTTCCTCTTTTACTGTTTCATTTTCTTCTTCCAGAGGAAGAAAGCGGCCCAGAAGCAGGGCGTTCTTAACAAGCATTTGGCGTCCGTGCTATAAAAGGGACTTTTTTGCTTGTTAGATTGTTTGCTCGCCATCTCGAATCGGGTCCGGGTGACGACTCCTCCGCCTTACCACCGGTTACAGGGACAGATTTTTTTGTCGCTACTGTTTCGGTGATCAGTTCGACGGAATTGAATTGGGAGGTCGTGAGACCATTTTAGCTTTTGTTATTGTCCTCATGATATTATTCTTTGCGATATTCATATATATAAATATATGTATATGTATTTATTTATTATATTTTTACATTATTAATTACAAATAATGACTGTACTTCTTCATTTGTATTTCACTTTTTATATTTAGAAAAAAAATGTTAAATCATCAGTCATTTTAATTTTAAATCTTAATACAAAAAAGTTTCATGGATCTACGGCCATTTAAAAAATATTTTTATTTTTTCATTTCAATTTAAAATTTAATTTAAAATAGAAATTAAAATAGAAATTAATAAAATAAAAAGAAGTTACGATATGAAACACTTGATCTAATACATAACATTTTTGGCAATATCCCTAAACTATCACATGAAAGTAGGTCTTTTTATTTAATTTTCAGTCATGCAGCAGCACTATTTCTGACGATGGATGATCAGTCGAGCAGAATAGATCCAGATTAACGAAATTTTTTAACGGGTCTTTAATTTTTTTCTGGATACCTCGCTGCGAAAGAGCGCGGCGGCCTTCCCGTCAGACTTCGTAAATCCTTTGGCCAAACAAGCGGTGGGGATCTGGCAGGTGCCATTTGCCATTGAAATCCCGCTGCCATTAGAGACGTCCGATCTAAATCCCAGTGGCATTTGCGCAGCGGATTGTCGTCTTATCCGAATGGTGGTCCTCCTTGAGGCTGGGCCACGGTGTGCCCGTCAGCTTTCTTCTTCTTCCCCCATTTTCTCCCTTGCGCATTTCGCTCCTGTTATTTCACTACTCACCCTTCCTTCCGCGATCCCGTCGTATGACCGGTCGATGTAGAAATTCTCCTGGACCGTTTCTGGCAGCGAACGTTACCCTGTTAAGATCCGCAAAGCAAACAGCGGCCGGTAGATAAGAGTGTCCTTCGGGAGCCTGCCAGGGATAACAGAGGGCTTTAAAAGGCTCGCGGCGTTTTCGCCAGCGACATATAGCATGACTGCGTCCCATTCCGTCCAGAATTCGAAGCCCTATACGCTCGTCTGCAAATATTTTCGAAAATTCCCGGACACTTTTACTCGCATGTTCAACTATTATTTTTCTAAATTGTGTTATTTTGAGAAACAATTGTTGTTTTGTTTTGCTACGAATATAGCATCTTCGATAATGTTTAATCATTTAATCAAATAGAAGAAAAGATCAATAAGGTAAATGTCCCAGTGACCGGACATGTATCTATGTCCAGACATTTACACAAAACTTTATATATATATTTATTTATATATATTTATTTATATATATTTATTATTTATTTATATATATTTATTTATATATATTAACTTTATATTTATATTATTATTAATCACAAATGCTCTTTTAAATATAATATTATAATTTAATTGCTATCTTTGAATAATTAAATTATAATATTATGATAAAAAAGCATTTTAGAGAGATTGATATAAATCTCACACACACAGTCTTTTTTACGCAGTCGTTACATTTAAAATATTCACATATAAAAATAATTAATCATGATTTTATCAAAACTGTTTTTTTTTTTCATGTATCTATTATTACTTATTGATTTTTACATAAATTCTCTAAATAATTGAAACGTAATAATAAAATTGAAATAAAAATATGTTGGCGTCATTATAATTAAGTGCAATTATATTAACTATTAGGAACTATATATGTCTATATTATATATATGTCTTTGCTATGTCGATGAGAAACGCGAGAATTGCGTTAAGTGAACTTTGACGGATTAACCCCATCTCCCGATGACAGAGCGTGGTAAACTCGTCGGCAGAGAATTACTCCGCACAGAGACTGAACAAGTCAAACAACTCGAATGACTCTCGACAAATGAACATTAGAGTTCGCTGGCTCTTGCCCCTGCGAAAGGTAAATACTGCTTGAGAGTTATGTAGTTGATTTTGCCCAACAATTCGATTGCTCAACGCTGCTGCCAGTTGCACGTGTCTTGCGTTTTGCCTTTCCCCATCTTCGTGAAATGCTAATTTAGCCGCGTATCGATGCTCGCTATTTGTCAAGTGCGTGTAAAGGCGCTCGCAGCAATCCGAGCACGTATGTACTGCTTTATACGAAAGAATATTTTATAGCTTTATAGCTCCTTAGGTATGCAACTTCGTATCTTTACATGCATTAGGTAACGTCGTCGTCATCACATGTCTACATGGTGTACACAATTACGCAATTTTTTACAGATTCTATAAATCGAGTTAGGACATTTGACATTTCATTATTATAGCATTGATAATAGAAAATAATTGAGTTACTATCTTATAACTTATAAGTTAACTACTTCAAGTGGTGTACAAAAATTTCTGTGCAAATGTGAAATTTTATTTCGAGCTTAAAAGTATATTAAAGTAAAAAATTATTAAAAATGTCAAAAATTGATATTTGGATATTGATTAATTTCAATAATGACAAATTAATCTTTTCAAGAAATCTGATTTTTAGAAGTCTACTGTAATTTTTATACATTTATACATTCATATATTTTTCTTTTAAATCGTTGAATTTTCTAGAAACTTTCTGGCGCTTATTCTGGCTTTTAACGAAGTCAGAGTCATCAATTTCCTAGTTGTATACTTAGATCCGAAAAATTCAAGCAATTTCAGGAAATATCATTCGGAGACATACAAATGTTTTCTGAGTTCGTGAAGGAAAGAGATAGAGATAGGTCTGGAAAAGATTGGATTGGCAAACCGTTCGAATAACTTAAGTCTCTACAATCCGGCGATGTAAAATCGTATTGCTGTTTCACTAAATATTAATGTATTTATCAAGATTTATTACTTAACAATAACCGCTAATAACAAATTTAATATAATTCTGCTGCTTCGGGCTATATATATATATATATATATATATATATATATATATATATATATGTGTGTGTGTGTGTGTGTGTGTGTATATATAATAAGTAAGTAAAGAAAGTAAAGTAAAGTAAATAACTAATAACTTAACTATACTATATAGTATATATATATATATATATAATACTAA
>NW_012130098.1:2507116-2546196 GCF_000143395.1 Atta cephalotes | reverse complement strand
GTCGTACGTACGTTCGTATATATATATATATATATATATATATATATATATATATATATGTGTGTGTGTGTGTGTGTGTGTGTGTATATTATAAATGAAAAGCGAAAAAAGATTGAATAAACATCACATTTTCACATGAGATTAATATCATAATATCTTCGAAAGAAAAACAATCAGTAATTGTTAATGTGAACTTTATGTGGCTTCGTTGGAAACATAATATTTACAATTATTTCTCGCTAATCAGTTAATTGCATGGATTTTCCATCCATGGAAAAGCAGGATTAGATTCAAAGAGAGAAAAAAAAAGATAAGAGAGAGAAGGGAGAGAAACGAGTATACTGCATTTTCGCAATATAAATAGAATTACATGATTTGGTAATTGTTAACGTATATGGAAAGAATGATCTTGCTTAAAGATCTAAAATTGTTCTAGATACAAATCTGAAAATAATTTTATTGGAAACTTAAATTGTTATAGAACATCAAAATTTTTTTGCAATATTGTTTATTTTGTAGTTTTTTGTGTGTATGTTTTGATAATGCAATAAAATTATTTTCAGATCTAGCAATTTCTAATCTGTTAACAGAATTGGTCTCTCAAAATTGTATAGATTTAGAAGGATACAGTATATTGTAGAAAGCTGTATCCTGCAATGTAAACTATAAAAACTAATTAAACAGTTCGTTATTTTATCATTTTAATGTGATAACGCATAAATACATAAATGCTTTAATCCATTTATTTATTCATGACAGATTCATTGATAAATGAAATATGATATCGACGAGCGCAATGTACTCGCGGGAGCATAATTCTTTAACATCCCATTTAAATCGTTATTTAACCAAAAATGTTAAGTGAATCATTCTCGCTCATCGAGTAAAATGTTAACTCGATGCGACAAATTTCATTATTGAAACCGCGCTGTGCGCTGTGGCAAGGGCGAACGATTTTAAACGCGGGGCGTTTTATTTCGATGATTTTATTTTGATGGCGGACGCGATGAAGTTTTGTTTTATTTTATCCGAGCGCATATAATGGTACCCTTGAAGATCAATCTTCTTCTCACCTATCCGCAGTATTAGAAATGTCGGATCGTTATTTCACGGCCCATCCTCGCTTTGTTCGAAAATTTTTTTCCGTTCCTGTTTGTGCGCTTCGTACGTGCGTGCATGTACATGCTAAAGCCTTTCACAGATTTTTACTCTCGACTTTCTCATTTTCGCGGAGGCGATGATGCGAGAGCCTCGTGTGTCTCGCGATGATTATTCGGAGTGATCGGAGGGAGGCTCTCCCGGGGTGGTGCAAACTCAACCGTAAGAGATTGCTCGGTCTCTATATCTTCCAGTACGGTTCTCGTTCGTTATCCACGAATCATCTTTTTGTGTGGGCCTTTGCCCTGGTCGCTGTCCGCTTTTCTGGTACGTCAGTCAGTCAATCGGGAAATTTATTCGTTCCCAGCGTGCCATCGCTGAACGAAGCTAACGGTTCGAATACGAAGATGCATAATCGATCTTATTTTGTTAAGATTAAACTAACGAATTTTCTACGAATAAGGAAGGAACACTGATAGAAAAGTTTTGTATTTGCGACTATAATTACATGGTAAAATAATTATGATTTAAGCTCCTACTTTTATAGTTGTCATTACTATAATGTTTGTAATAATAATTACATTTATATAGTTCTATATACTAAAAGAATATGTGGCTAAACTGTAAAATATTCTTTTTGATATATAAAATTATATAAATATAAATATCATTACTTAATATTATAGCAACAATAAGTAATGACTATAAAAATAGAGTTAATCGTTATTATTTTATCATGCAGTTATAGTTAGAAATACTAAATACTTTTAAAGTAAATATTTTAAATTATTACTAAATTGTGCATAATTTTTTATGTTTTTTTGTATTTTGTTTCTTTTATAATTTTATATTTTTATTTTTCTACTTTTATAATGTTCTTTTTAGTTGTTCTAATAAAGAATATCTAAGAATGAATATGTTCTGTAAAACCTTTTAATTAATATAACTGATATTTTTAACTAATGAAACATTTTTTTTTGAAAATTTCAATTAAAATGTTCACAGTGATATCTTCGATACAGCAACAGCGTAACTTCCATAAATCGATGATGAATGATGATGGAGTAAAATGCGTTATTCGTGATCGCGACGCGTATATTTGTATACGTGACTACGCAATGCTGAAACAAAATACATATGACAAAACGACCAAGGATTCTCATTCGGCTACCCGACCGAGCGTCTCTAATTTGATTGGCCGCGGTGAAGGGGGGGGGGGCAGATAGCATTGAGACAGGTCAGTCCGCCGTGAAAATCGGATGTACCGACCCTGATATCCCTCCGGGGAATGGAAAATTCAGTTATAACACCGAGCATCGTCGTGTACTTTTCAGCTGCGGTTTACTTGTGAATAATACTCGTCACTCCGACGTTATGGCCGGCTCTCACTCAATTTAGATATATACGTTGCTACATGCTGGCGCTGTTGTTACATACGCAAAGCTTTAACATTGTTCCACGTGTGTTTCGGGAATTTAATTAAAATTATTTAAAAAAAGGGGGTAATGTTGCGAGAAGTACAGGACGGTAGTCAGTTTGTTCTCTTGTTAAAATTAAGCCGTCAGAAAATGTTAAATTTTACGAGAATACCATGAAGCAAAAATAAGAATTTAACTGCGGAAATGTTAATTATAATAAGCTCCGCATGAGACTAATGCTAGGTCGGATTTAAAGTCTTTCAGCCATATGGATTTCGTAAGTGAATCACTTTCGTCTCTTATAACTTCGCTGCTTGTCGTTCAGCATTTTCATGAGCAACCACGCGGCCGGAACTAACCACGTTATCTACCTTTACTTGATGTTTACACGCGGAACTTTGTTCATCGCCTCATTTACACGGTAACCAAGGATACCACCGTCGCGCACTGCTTTTGCTCTTTCTCTCTATCTCTTTCTATCTTGTGGTCTTTCCATCTTTTTCATTTTATGCTTTTGTCTCCTTTATTCAGTAGTTTCTATTCTGCGCGCTCTGCTCTTTATCTATGGGGGAAATATCAGCCGCGGGCGCAGTAGCGTTAAAGGGGAACCAGTTAAATTAATAATTTCGAAATTGCGAAAGAGAAATTGCCACTCGTAGTCCTTGTTCCTTTGTGTAGTTGCAGTTTTCCAGCCCCGCAAAACTGCGTCGACGAGCAAATGGAAATGTGAACCACCGACTTTTGAAAAAAATCGATTTGTCCGCAGATAAATGGATTCAATTGAGTCACCTGATAGTTTCACACGAATTGGTATTATCACTCTTGTTCCATGATTGAATTTCTTGTTGGATCACATGTATTCGATTATTAAATATTCGTAAGTACTCTTACTTGATTCGAGTAAAAAAAGTTTGCAAAGATAAATAAAATATTTGAAAATTATTTTTTAAATTGTAGCTATATTAAAATATTTTATTATTTATGTTTTTAAATATAAGAATATTCTCATGTAGAATCTATTTTTATTTAAATGTTACATTTGCTTCATCTAAATCAAATTTATCTGTATTAAAATTTCATTAAAATAACATGTACAACATTCTTTCCAAGTAGACTATTAATTATCCATATAAATTATTATGAAATATTAGTCGTAATATGTTTCAACCTTATCGATGTAATTTTTTCATTAACATGGTTTTGCGTAAAGTACGTACATTGACTCGATTAACCTTGTTAATAGCTGTAATTTTCACACACGCGTTCAACTAATGAGAAACGAGGTTGTTTTGGACGCTTCGTAACAGGGCACCGAATGTAGAGAGGGAGAGAATCTTAGCAGCACCCGTAATTATGGAGCCCTGTTTCGAAACGAGCCTCGCTTCGTATAGAAATGAGACCCAACGACGACGAAGCTTGTTATTGGCACCGTAAACAACACGATTATCTTCTTCCGTAGTGAAACCTGTCAAAAAAAGATTCTATTAATATTTATGACGATCCAAGAGTACGATTCACTTCGACACCCTACGGGGAAGTTAGGCTTGCCAAATTATGCGACGGGATGAGTTATAGGTTGAGGTTGCAACGCGCGATTGCTATGCTTTCATTGCCATCGGAACATATCCGCTATGCTCATAAATGAGTGATGAAGATGAATGCAGAGTACATTTATCAATTTTGCGAACGTTGCATGATTCGTGCCCGTAAAAATCATATTGGACAAATGAATTTATTTCCAATACTTATTGTGGAGATATGGCGATATATATATATATATATATATATATATAATATTCTATAATAAAACATTTATAATTTACCTTATAACGAAAGGTTACAAATATATCATAGAATTGTTCTAATTGTCAATTAATTGAATATTAATTCTATAATTAATTAATAATAATTTATTAATAAAAAATATACGTAACATGATTATAAAAATGGCATTAAATTATAATAATTCATTTACGTCGGATAGAAAGGAATTTTTTTATATTAGATTACAAGTTTTAAAATAATGTATTAAATTATAGATTTTAAAGTAATGTATTATATGGATTATAGATTTTAAAATAATGTATTAAATTATAGATTTTAAAGTAATGTATTAGATTATAGATTTTAAGGTAATGTAATTTTAATAATTAAAGGAACGAGAATATCGAACTAAATCTTTTTCTCTTTCTTACATTCTCTCTCTCTCTCTCTCTCTCTTTCTCTCTCTTCTTTAATACAAGGTATTTTACACGCGAATATACATATATGAGCATGAAATTTATTCGATGAAATGCAAGCTGCATCATACAATTTCTCGTAAGACCCAACAGCGTTTCTCTTTAATGATATTTAATAATGCTACACGTCATCCGGCATCATCGTGAAAAAAAATGGCATCAAGGCATCGAGGTCAACAACTATCGTACATTCATTCGGAACATTTGATTACGAGTCGAGTAACGAGTACTTTTTTTATTGCACCGAGAAATCGCGCATATGGTAGATTCGACATGCAATGTCGATATTTTATTTCGATGTATTGTACAATATTTTTTACATCTGTCACTGGATTTATGTACGATAAGCAGGATCCAATAATCTATCAGGATGGATAGCCGAAAACTCACTGTTATTGATACGATGGCACGTTTTATTCGTTTATACATATGTTCCTCTGTTATAAATTTTAAAACGGCGATGTGTTTACACGGTAGTTATATTTATCTTTGATATATGTATTTCCATGTTTGATGCGCAAATGTAAAAAAAAAACATTTATGTCCGTGTGTAAATACGTTGGAAAGATGAATTAAACAAAATCTGATTTCCTGAATAATTAGACCGTCGTTAAATTATTGTACACAGCATTCGCGTTGAATATATTCTCAACAACCAAGAATAAAGTTTAAATAGCGTGGAAAATTGAGTTTATCATTTTGCAAGATAATAACGTTCTGAACTAAGCGCTAGACAAATTGAAGAATGAGTATATTAATTACGTCATACTCCATTAGGATTTACCGTAGATGCCGTCGCCACATTTTCGCATTACGAGCGAAGTTCTGTAAAAATAGGGGGCCATTAAATTTCCTCCGGCGACGAATTCCGGGTTAACATTCTTGGAACGGTCGCTCTAACGAGCTCCACGATAATAAAAGTGAAAGGCGCGAGCGCGAGTTTCAACCTCGGTCTCGTCGCGCGCGCGTTTTCCTTGTTGAGAAAGGGGTTGAAGAAATTGATAGGAAGAAAAGAGAGAGGGAAGAGGAAAGAAAGAAAGATGTCGGCGCAACGTATGATATTCCGTTATCTCGGAATGTCTCGCCTTCTGAACATGTTAATTTTATATTTGAGGAAGCGATAAATAAGGCGCCGTCGGTAACTCACTGCTTTTGTCCGTGGAGAGTCTTCATTACCAGCTAATATATAACCATGGTCCTTCGGGGGCATTTCTGATTCGCGAAACGAATTACGAAGTATTGGATACACGTATTGAGTGATCTGTAGAAACTATACATTAGGTGATTGTTCGCGCGATTATCTGGTCCTCGGCTCGAGCGTTTCTCTTATTACACGTAAAATGTGCACAAAGACAAGGACGTTACTTTAGCGAGCCGACTTTCGCGAAGTCGCCGCGGCTAATCGCGTCCAGGCATCTCAGTTGTTCATCGTGCCTCGCAGCGTTCTGGATAAGGGTTCGCACGAAAAGAAAGCGAAATCGCATGAGATCTCGAACACATCGGTTTTGAAGGTGATTCTGCGCATATATAGGGTGTCTCAGGTTTCTTCACGCTCGCCTACGAGCTCTTTAATTAATTTAAAAAAAATTTTCTCTCAGCAGAAATTTTAAGATTGCTATTTGCATTTTTAAATTGAAAATGAATATAAGAAAAATCTACCAATTTTTATGATACGTGATCAAAATAAGGAGGAAAATTGATTGAACGATATTTTATTCTTTCTTATATTTAAGATAAATATAAGATTCTTATATTTTTATAGAATGTTAATTTAAGATATATTTGCAAAAATATTCAATGGCAAAAAGAGATCAAATTAAATTTTCCCTGAGAAAAGTATGACTTAATTAAAAGAATTTCGCTTAATTAAAACTAGCTTAATGGAACATCTTAACATAGATCAATTTTACATTTAATTTTTGTAAAGAAAAGTACTAATCTCAAAGCATTAATTAAAAATTTATACATTGAACATTCTTGAAATATACATCGATTGGCCTTCAGGTGCGAACCGGTTTCCTTGGCTCGATTTTCGACACTCCGAATCTCCTTCAACCCCCTCGATCTGTTCTGGTGGGGTTCTTGCGCATCATTTTTGTCTTTCTTGTTGGAGCGAGTGAGGCTTTATTCAAGACACGCTGTGGTGGATAGTGATGGTACGCCTTCCCAGTGTCAGATTTTATTTATCTCATGGTGGCTTTTTGTTTCGTGCTAAATACTCCAGCATTTAAGAAGACGGTCTTCCCCGATTTATGGTCGCCGTCGCTGCCTCTAGCTCTGTTTCTTGCTCCTTTTTATCTTTCTTGAATCCACTCGTATGTTTTGCGTGGATTCTTCGAGGATACTCATCTCACGCTTTATTCGTCGTCATCAGTATCTCGTTTACTTTGAAAAATATGTCACTCGTAAATTTAAGAATGTACGTGCCACAACTCAAAACAATACAAAAACATAAAAATTTTATAAATTGTTCTATTATTATGTCTGACAATGAGTATCTGTGCAAAATTTGAGCATATTTGTTTAATAATTCTTTATTAGTTTACAAGCTATTTAATTTTTTTAGCTTTATTATGTAAAATCACTTTTTGTAAGACTTATTTGCAAATTTGGAATGAGGAAATTATGAATGAAATTTTTTATATAACAAAATTAATAAATATATTTATCCAAAATTATTTGGATCAATTTACTCGTTTAAAAGTTTATCGGAAATTGGAACAAAATATGGTAATAGTTGTATGAGCCATTAAAAATTAAATTATAATTTGCTTGTTTTTTGCAATTGGTTTCAGAGTATATTTACAACCAAATTTTTTGACAGATCTTAGCTGTATTGACTATTTGAGTTGGCTATTGAGTTTTGGCTAATTACTTTTAGCTGTTATTATACAAGACATCTTTAAAGAAACGAAGTCATATTAAAATAAAAATTTGAATATATAATAAAATTATCGTGCCTGGAAAGAACGATTTTACTAAGGTATCTAAAAATTTAGTTACATATCTAAAAATAATTCTGTTGATTATCAAAATAATTATGTAGAATGTTTAAGCGTTAATGACAATGCTGCAAATTTTAACATTCTAGCAAACATTTTGAGCGTTTTACATAATTATTTTTGGTGATGATCCGAACAAAATTATTATTTTTAGATTTATATCTAGCTAAATTTGTAGATATTTCAATAAAGCTATTCTTTCTATGTAATTTTTATATTTTGGTAAAATTTCATTCCATTCTGTTCCAGATAAATGTGGAAGCGGTGACCTCGACCGATTATGATTCCACGAATCTCAGCAGGAATTTTAATCAGTTCGGTTTCAACACCTATAATTACTCGCAGTTTGAAGAGAAATACAAGCCGCGGCAAATTTTTAAATATGGCGACGAGTACCTCGAATACGGACATAAGCTCGGCGCTAACGAGAGGTTCGTGCGAACGAAATATCAGGACGATTTAAGATTCGATCAACGATACTCACGCAGCCATTCTCAGCCGGAACGGCAGCATCACTTGTCTCAAGAGACGCGCTCAAAGTCCCAGGATTCCCGCGAGCTCACGTTCTATCAGATAGACCCGCCTGTGAAATTGGAAAATCCACGGCAACATGACAAGTCGCATCAGAAGCTAAAGAAGGAGTTGACCTTTTACGGGATCGATGGACTCCCATCCGGTCAGGAGAGGAAAGATAAGTCTGAGGTGTGCAAAGAGCGTATCGATAAGGGCATCAAGTCCCACGATAAGTCCCACGTCGATGATCAAGAGAAATCGCAGATCGCAAAGCACGGCAAACAGAGTCATCAGGAGCAGCAGAAGATGTTGATGAACGTGCTAACGTCGGACTACCACCAGCTGAACCGGTCGCAGTCGGATCTCACGGAGTGTCAACTGCCGAATTACTGCGGGCACCGGAATAATCCGTATATCGATCCGCCCAAGTACCGACAGTTCGACAGGCCGCCACGCTATCAGGAGACTCCGCTGAAATCGGAACCGCCACCCAAGTATTACGCCGATCCGCCTAAGTACGCCGAGGTGTCCAGACGGCAGGATGACTTTAAGAGGATCCAGGTAAGCTATAACGTATAGGAAATTCTCAGTTCCTCTGTAAAAGTATAGGTTACTCCCAGACTTCTCTCTCTCTCTCTCTCTCTCTCTTACTGATCGATTATAAATAACATTATAAAAATTGAAATAATAATAAAATAATTATATCGTAAAATTTTATACGATATTTTTATTACGGAATTGTTTGATGAATTTAAATTATACTGTTAAATATCAAATTTTGTTTGATAGTATGATCAAGAGCGTGTTACTTTGCTCTAACGATAAGCAATTCAACCACAGAAATGGTTTGATTTATATTTCGATTTATATTTTCACACATGAAAATTAAAAATAACAAAATGTTACTTAATTCAAGGAATTGAGTTATTATTGCTCCTTTAATTAATATCTAACAGTGCTACTTAATATCTAACAGTGCTTGATGAAGTAAATTATATTTTTAAGTATATTAAATTCTTCATCAAGTAATACATGTTAGATATCAATTAAAAAAGCAATAACTCAATCCCTTGATAAAAGCATTTTATTATCTCCATTTGTATTTCAAAATGTAAATCAATTCTATTTTTGTGATTAGTTTTAAAGTAAACAATCATATGAACATACACACTTGTTGTTAATTTAATTAACAACAAGTGTGTATGTTCATATGATTAGGTACAATGGTGACTTATAGAATTAATTATAATAATAATAATAATAATTAAAGATAGTTCAAAAATTGAATATAATTTGACATATGAATTTAACAGTGTAATGCAGAGACTAACAATGCAAAGTACATTTTAATGTAAATTACGAATAACTGCTTTTTTATAAATAAATTCAATTTTCCTCGAAAAGCTGACGTTGGAAGAAATTGTTAACCGTTCTCGATCGCGCTCTACCATTAATACTCCGTTTTCTGACTGGCTCATGTGGCGACGGTCGCGAGTTAGGAACGTGCATGAATCGTAGTACTACACGTCGACTACTATGTCGCGTTATCATTTGGCAGGAGGAGAGAGGCAAACGACAAGGTAGCAGTGGCGAGGGCGGTGGTAGTGGCGGCGGCGGAGGCGGTAATTCCAATGCAGGAAGGGGGAACACCGGCACTCATGGCGCCGAGACGCCCTCTAATCTGGCCAGTATCACGCCGACCGCGCGAGAAGTAACACGTGCTGTGGTTGGGCGACAACGTTTCTTTCATAAGACGTGTGACATACGCAGCAATAACAATAACAACAATAATAATAACAACATTATCAAGGAAAACTTGTTACAAGAAACCAGAATTGACAGCGATTCCCGGTGTCACATCGAATCTTTAAAGGGTCACCATCATCATCATCATCATCATCATCATCACCATCATCATCAGCAACATTATCAGACTCGTGGAATAGATGGTAGCAACGTTGTTGCTAGCGGGATCGTTGGTAATGTCTTGCCAGACGGTGGTGGCGGTGGCTCGTACGGCGAGGTAACAACGTGCGACAAGTACAAGGGCACCGGGTCGGAGTCGAATCGGGGCGGTAACAGCGACGCAGTTCAAGGTCGCCCGAGCGAGAGATCCATGCTGAAAATTGAAAAGATATCAGGAAAGATCGCTCTGCACGGCGGCAGCGAGTCAGCGGTCGGCAAGTGCGGCGCGGAGAGAATGAAGTCAACCACGCAGGAGGTCGGTTACAACAAGCACGAGGCCAAGGCCAAGGGCCACGATGTCGGACACGGTTACAAAGTCGAAAATCTGCGTTACTATGGTGAACTGAAGGGCTACGCCGATTTCAAGGCTTACGGTACCGTGGACAAACAGCCGACATCCGTACCGGTGTCCGCGCACGAGAAGTCGCATCTTCTACATGGACCCACCTCGTGCGAGAAAGGCGACAAGTGTCACGGCAAAGCGCCGTCCTCATCCACGCAGAGTTATAGCCTGGCCAAGATCGGTCAGCAGCAGACGGAGAAGAGTCATCACAGCGGCGATCATTATTATCACAGATCGTCACATTCGAAGTCGCCGAACATGTATCAGGTGTATCAGGAGACCAAGTACTCATACAATGTGAGCGGGGTGCCCGGGACGCCGGCGCAGGCCAGCGCAGCCGCGGCCTTTTTCGCAAGGTCAGTGTTCACTCAATCTAACGAATATACGATAGCATGTGACATAATGTACCTGCTGACATGAGCGTCTCAGTTACTTTAGTTCTTCCTATCGCGAAATTCAACGTATGAGTTTTACGTTGTAAAAATAAGGAAAAATCACATTTAAGAAAAAAATCACATGAAGAGAATTATGTTCACATTGAAATCTTTTTATTTAATTTTATATCGCTCTTCGATATTTCGAGAATTTTATCACGAAAGCTCAGAAGTGAATCACATCTCGCACGGAATGCAAGAGATCCGGATTCGACTCCTGGCCGAGGCAATATTTTTCGCAATAAGTTTATTACAGTTTTTTAAAGATTAAATTTGGAAATTTGGGAAGATTACTAATATTTCAGATTGATTGCGTTGAAAGTTCGACAACCATATCGGCACGCAATTATCATTTCTGAAATTAATTCATTTAAATGAATATATATAATAAGTTCAACATCTTAACATTCAGACCATAGTGGCGCTTCGTATTTAAAAGTAATGAATTACATTAGCTACAAATGTAATTTCGAAGCTTTAGTCTTCATGACTTTTGTATTCTGTTCTAAATTGTTTTAAGTGTTCATTTAATTTTATATAATCTATTATATTTTTTCTTTTCTCTCAGAATGCTCTCCTTGAATGCTATCATTAAATGATATTGTTATGAATTTTACGTATAAAGAAATAGGTCACACTTATAATTAATGTAAAACAGTTCTTTATGTATTTCAGATTTTTAATGACAAAATATTTATAATTTAGATTATTATAAATACAAATAATTAAATAATTAATAATTAATAATTAATAATTAATAACTTAAAAGAAAAGAGAGAATGAACACTAATTTACTAATTTAATCTTGATGTGGAGTATGTAATTTCTAATTTTATGTCTCCTTACACTTAAATAAATGTATATATTAACACAAAACTATTTAAAAATTAAAATCATTTAACTGTTTCACATTTTCTGTTATATTACTAACCCAGCAGGTCTTGAGAGAGATAACAGATAGAATTTTTAAAAACTTGTTAATATGATAGATTGGGCCTCCTAATGATAACTGAAAGCATAGCGTTCAATGTGACCTAGTTGTTCACAAAATTTACATATCGATAACATTTTAGGATTAATTTCGATGATTTCATTTACGAAAGTTTAAAAATAAATTATATTATATATAATTGTGAAATTTTAGCCTTCTTGATTTTTTATTTCTGTTTTGAGATTCTTATATCAAGCATTCATTTAATTTTAATCTATTATATTTTCTTGAAATTTCTCAAAATATTGACAAACATTATCTTCTAAATAAAAATAGGAAAATAATATTGCGTGAACATCTAGTGCAAATTTAAAAACTTTTAGAACGCAAATCCTGATTTAGTTGAATATTCCTTTTTTGATCAAATTCTGCTTGTTTTTAAAGATTATCTTAGCATGTCTAACATAACGATTTATATCAATGGTTAATGGTTAATAAATACGAATGAAAAGATAGCAATTTTATACTGAAGCGGTTCGAACATGCGAAAGTTTATTGCAGTTATTATATGATTTTTGTTTGTTCGGAGAAATTTATATTCTCGTCGTATGTCGCGTACGAAGCGATCAATTTACGAGACTATAACCGCATGCACAGATCTCGTATTCCGTTAGCGTGTATCTATACGTTTAAAAAGTCGAGACATTTTTCATCGTTATCAGGTCTGCTTCTTGGAGCGTGAACGCTCCAATTGAAGCATTGCTCGCGATACGCTAGCAAAAGCATTATTTATTGCACGAATCGATAGCCTGTTTACTCGAGAAATCTGCAAGCTCTAAGCTAGCTCTAATCGAGAACATTCAAACCTAACATTAATTGACAAAAACTGCATACGCATCAGTAAACAACAGAGAAAAGTCTGAAACGTGTGCAAAAGCTTTCTTACAACTTGTATTTTCCTCGTGAAAACACCACATCAAACAAGCATCAAATAAGCATTTTATTATCCTTCACGTTGCCTCCTTATTCATTTTAAGCATGTGTTTTAACGCAGATAATCATGAATTTGCGAGCGCAGCCGGCTGTAGAATGACATTCATTTTCTCGTCTCTTCGTCCCTTGAGTAGGTGCGAAAGTACCTGACTCTTCGGACTTGTTGGTCTTATAAAACACATTTTCACCAAACCATCCCCATAGAACACGTGTACGGGGCCATCCTTCCTGGTTAGGCTCGAATCTCGAGCTTTGATCTCAGCTCGCATATTTTCAACGTCCCCGTATGAAAGCGTATACACAGCTTGCGTGCAGGAGCGTAGAGTACAAGCACGAGCAAGCGTAGATTGTATGTGATTCGTGTGCGAAAAGAAAGCTCTTTCTCTTTCTAAAGGCTTCGCGGTCACAGCCATCTTTTCCCTTAACTTTAGACGCGACCTCAGCCCTTTAATAACCTTGCTCATAGCTTGTGGATATTGTAAAGCACAATGGCATTCTTGGGGAGGGTCGTGCATCCGTCTTCACCTTTCCTTCCCTCTTTCTCTTTCGTTCTCGTTCATAGTTCCTATGTGTATGCGTATAAAGTGCGCAAGTACATGTGAGTTATTAGTGGCAGCTAATTACGAACTACTCTTAATAACGATGTGCGTCGAGAATCGGAAGTTTTCTGGACAAGGTAATAGGGGAGAGAACGCTCGAGGAAGGTCTCGTCGGTTAGCGCTGGACTTCGGAATGCCAGCAAATTATTCAAAGCGAATGGGACTGCTATTATCCGGATGCTCAGCTATCCATGCATATAATAAGCCCGGGCTTTCAGCGAGCGCAACTGTGGCGGCTTTAGGCTTATGCGAGTTTTAATAGCATTTCAAGCAGAGCGATGATGCTGGCTAATCATCGGGATATTCGACAGGGATGCAAGGTACGGTCAAATTAAACATGTGGTATATAGATTTGCTCTTTTATCTTGGCTTAACATCTCGCGCTCCCAATTATTCATATATCAAAAATGAACATTGCACTTTCCCCCTTTGATACAGCTCTCTTTCTAATCAATTTTTGATATTTATTGACATACTTTTTATTTGTTATAAAAATATTTTCTGCTCTTTTACAATAATTGTTCACCATTGTTAAATAAGAAATTAAAAATATTAACCCATAACAGAAACACATATTTTTGTGTTGAAGAAACATATGGATTCTTGGGTCTCACTAAAATTTTTTATTATTAGTTTTATTTTCTTTAAGAATTTTTTTAAGTTTAATTAAGTATATTCTTAATTTATGGTATAAGATTGTTTGATATGAAATACAAATAAAATGTTATTGATAGAATTTATTGCTTCTCATTAGATATAAGCACATTTTCAGTGTTATAAATACTCAGGATGTATTTTAATTCGAACATTTCCTAAACATTTGCACATATATTACATAACAGTTACATTATTAAATGTGAATATATTGATATTATATTACTTTTAGTTGATGTTTACTAGAACTTTTACTTTTCCATATCAGCGACGTCATAAATATTGTGGTTACGATGCGTAATGATGTATAGCGTGTGCCATTACAAGTCAGTTAGCCGACTCATCATTAACGTATAATAGGATATAGCAGGCGCTTGAATGATCGTGCTTCGTGTTCCAATGATATCAATGCGCTCGTGCCGAGACAGTGGCGCCTGTATTGTCTGTTTAGTACCTTCTTTCTTTTGCTCTTTAACGATTCCTTAGAACGGACAGCTACTGTTTCATAAGAAGTTGACAAGAATTGAAATTAATCGCATTTCATGTGTGCATCAATGATCGTTTTTATTTCCTTCTAATCAACAAAATTAATTATTTTTATTTATTAATATAATATAATTCATGCTGTATTATTATTATTATTATTATTATTATTATTATTATTATTATTATTATTAATCAATATTAATTTAATTTCTGGACGTTAAATGTTAAAATACAAAAACTTAACTTGCTAGAGTACAATAATTTTTTTTTCACAACTAACAATGATGATAGATATTTTCTTATAAATATTGGGTTGTCCGGAAAGTTCGTGCCGACTAACCTATATAATTTAATAAATGTATACTAAAATTTAAATTTTCTGTGTTTCAATTTTCCTTCAACATTGGCACGAGTTTTCCGGACAACCCAATATTAGCTGATTTAATTAAGAATTATATATTTATGAATATGAAAAAGTCAAATTTTAGAATTACTATATAGAATTACTATATTTTCAGGACATTTTTCAATTGTTTGTCATTTTCAAATTTTTTAAATATAAATTTAATACAAATTTTTTAATATAAAAAATTAATCTAGAATTGTAATATCAATGTGAAAATAAGAGAATGTTCGGGATGTTTCGTCAAATCAATGAATGTTTGTAAACTCATATACTTTACAAGTACTCGATGTCTCTAAAATGATCAATCACTTCGTTTTAACCATTTTCTCGCTTTCCAGATCGAATGTAAATTTTTGTTTTGTGAGCAAACGTGGTGCAAAGTTGCTAAGAGTGACTGCGTCTTTTTCTCCAAATTTTCTCGCAATCGAACTCCGATAGAGGTCGATTTCCCGATGGGCTCCGCTGTAACCTCTCGTAAAGTTGAAATTTCAAAACTTTCACATTGGAATTACCTATACGAAGCACGGGCACATGGCAAATAAAATTGACCTAGGCTACACGTTCCTCGATACCAATGAAGAGAAGAAAGAAGGAATATCGCGAAGAAGAGAAATAAAGAACGCGAGAGGATAAGGTGAAACTGAAGGCGGTGGGCCAAGTCTGCCAGTATTGTTGGTCGTCGTGATTTTATTGCCTCCGCGATACTCTCCTTCTCCTTCTTCTTCTCTTGCGCACCACGTTCATTTTCCTCTCTTCATCTCACTTTAAGTCCGTCGCTGTCTCTCACTTCCGATCTTACGCCCTCGGGATCGCGAAAGCGATTTTTACGAGGCAGCTCGTCTCCCGAGATGCAACCTGTCCGCCATTCTTGAAAATTGCAATCTCAGGACTCGCGATATAGTCGGAATTGCTGGTCGTAATCGAGAAACGGGAAATAATATCGGGCAGAGATGTGAATCCGATCACAACAATAATTCAGAAATATCTAAGCGTTAAAAGCGCATCTTAAGGTGATCTTACACGGTTAATAATACTGACAGTATGCATCAATATTTTCAGTATTTTTCCAACTTTACATGATCAGTATAATTGACAATATATTTCACTTCAGTTTTATGTATATACATTATCTATTGCACTGATATGGATCCTAATAAAGCGATGTTTAGATAAACTGATGTTTGAAAATAAAAATCCAGATTACAGTTAGTATTACAGTTAGTATTCTATGTCAATCCATCAACATTAACACATGATCAGTATTATTAGTATTAATTACTGATCGTTAGTATTTAATGCTGACAATATTAGACTGTGTAAGGTCACTTTTAGACTTACGTTGCTTTTTATATTGCCATTTATAGACGTATTTTGTTTGTCTTTCGTATAGTTGCGAAACATTATCATAAAAATTTTACACATTTAAGTGGACGAGCGACTGAGATTTTACTTGCTCACAAAATATTGAAGAAGCGAAAGATCATGAAATTGTGGAAAACACAGAAAATATCTTCGAATTTTTCTCTAAACAAGATGCACGCGCGCACTTTATCCTATACATATTTATAGGATAGAGGATTTTGTCTTCACTCTTCGAGGCCCGGCGTGGGCAACGATAGTACGCTGGTATCCTATTAGATATACTTGAATAACCCTTAATTAGGCAGATGGGATGCGAGGAACGAAACGTAAATACGCGCCTGCACATATATATTGCTCGTGGAAACGTGTATCCTATTTAATTTGAAAGCCGAGGAAAGATTGTTATCTCGTTATGTGCACGGTATATTGCGCTTATGAGCAGCGATAATTATTGGTGTGAATATAAGGAACTACGTGCTGCGTGAAATTACTCAATAGGATACAAATCTATTGACATAAAAGTTACAACAAAGAGAATGTAACGTTATATTCCACCAAGTAAAACATGGACAATATCTTTGAAGAAATTTTTAATTCTTAGTAAATATTTGTTTCTTTCCAAGAGAAAGTTATTATTAGGTGTAGTAAAAAGAAATTCATTATTTTTGCATGAAATTGAATGGAAAAATAATGGATTTCTTTTTACTACACCTAATATTACGTCTAGAAAATCATTGTTACACATACATAAGTGTATAAGATATTTGAAATGTATCACATTTATTCAATCTTTAAATTACATAATAATGCTGACTGCATTGTCTGATTTGTGTAATCTTGTGATTTGTTGATATCAAGTGTATAAATCACAAATAATTCTTGCGACTGCTTGTCCGTCTCGACAAGGAGTCGAAGTTTGTGAAATGACCCGTTATAGTAGCTGACAACGAGCCTACCGACGATCCCGAACACATCCTGTGGGTCACCGGTGATCCCCCGGACTCTTCGTTCAACAGGTAGTGCTCTCTTGTAGCCCGAGTTTACTGGCGACCCAGCCCTCTCCATTATATTCATATCATGTAAATGCGCCCTACTGCGCTTCGGTCGGCTCCTATTTTCCACCCTTGTGCCAAGCCAGACATAAAGCTGTACCAAGGGAGAAAGAGGAAGAGAAAGAAAAAGTCAAGAAAGACAGAGAGAGAGAGAGAGAGAGAGAGAGAGAGAGAGAGAGAGAGAGAGATGAGTTTGAAAGAAAGAAAGATGGGAAATGCCATCTCCTGCTTTACATTTATTCTAATAGGATAATATCAGCTTGTCTTGACATTCGGACACGGCGCCTCGTTTGTCGTAATAATTCTTGGCTATATCCTCGTTGCAATACTATTCGATTATCTCTCTCATCGACGATTTGCTTTCTCTTTTCACCATGCTCGCTTTTTGCAGAATGTTCGCGTTATAATTGAAGAGGCAAGTGGATGGTGTATTACATTAATGATCTCTGCCGATACATTATGGCTTATCGGATCTAAAAATTAATCGATAGTCGCAACATGATCAGTGAACTAATTCTCCGACTGATCTAATTTTTCACAGCATAGAGGCAATTAAAATTATTTAAAATGACGTCGTGCTATCTTTAGTTGTGCTAGTTAATTATTGAGTGTGATTATATAGTAGAGACTCTCTCTTTAAGCCTTTAATATAAAATGTTTCTCTCTTTTATTTTTCTTATTAATTTTTATTTTCCTCGTTATTTTAAGTATTTAGCAATTTCGTTGTGATTTTTTTCTCCTGATTAATATCTTTATATCCTTCTTTGTATTTATTAGCGCTGTCCATGGTTATCGCGTATTATCTTTCTCCACCTTCTTTATGTAGAACTTTGAGAGGATTTTAATTTATTTATAGTATATAAGCGGTATGTATATACATTGTTTATGTACATTGTTTTTGTACCGGCATATAAACGCAAATATACATTAGAGACAAGAGACATATCACAACTGTTTGGAACTGATTTGATTTTACTTAAAATATATTATCAAGCACGAAAGATTATAAGAGACACGTATTTTTTATATGTATATAAAAATGTTTTAGACAACTTTTTATTATTTTTTTTATATATGTTATAACTAGATATATATTTTCCAAGAATATTTTTCAAAATTTATTATTTTTATTCTATAAATAAAAATTAAAGATAATTTTATCCAAATTCATCCATATGTATAATAAAAGATATTACACAATTTACAAAAATAATTGATTTTACAGGTATGTCGAAAAATATTACATTTTTAAAAATCTAAATATATAATTATAAATTACATGAAAAATCATAAAATATTTGTTTAAATTAAAACATTTTTTTATACGTATACCTTACCATTCCATTGATATGTTTTATTCTTTGCTAGATCTTTAAATGATTTTTTTCTTTTTCTCTCTCTTATTATAAATAAAAGAAAGAGTAGAGAACTTGAAATATATGTTATATGTCTCCCTTATTCTCTTTTTCTCTGTTTCGTCTTTTCCATTTACATCTCGATAAATGCACACACTAACTTGTCACGCGCATCGCCAACGTCATCATGTGAATGTCATGCACTCAAATCTTTTTTTATATCGCTTCTACACATCCCATTGTACACACATTAACGCATCGACTATTAAACATGAAATGCACATCTATTATTTTTAATTATATGCTGCTAAAATGAAGGAAAAAGTGTGTTGAAAATGAATCCGTTGGTCTTTCTGTGATGTGGTAAGCATATGTTTACTAAAAAATCTAAATGAAAGTTTAAATTGAAAGGATAAATATGCATTCTTTTTTTTATTATTTCTACATCTCGCTGAAGACAGACTAATTTATTTTTTTTCGATTGTAACGATATATCTTGCATGTAGTAATTAATAGTGAGTAATTAACTGATTAAAAACTAAGGAGAATAATTTAGTGACAAAATAAAAAGATTTTAATGTCAGCAAACTTCAACTTTTCCAGTTAGCTGCTCTGATTATTGATTCTAATCACTTAATTGATAATTTTCAGTCCTTTTTTATTATAATACAATTAATTCAAATTTTCGACATATCTAATTGGATTTTTTGAGAACTTATTGCTATGTAATCAATGAAATTGTGTAAAAAGCTGAAATTTGAATTGACGTAATTTCTTTTTAAGTTCAACGTCTTTGAATTAAATAATATTAAGATTAGTTTTTGAGAATATTGTAATTGTTCACATATGTAATATTGAAAGTCATTTTAACCTTTCATCGGTTTCTTAACTTTTATCACGCCATCAGACATTCTTTATGTGATTTAAAAAGTCATTTTCATCATCTTCGTTACAGAGTAAAGGCATTAATGATGCTAAGTGTGCGCACTCTGCGAGTCGAAACTACGTGCACGAGTCCACGAGACGTCGCGTCGCCACCGATTCTTTTTCGGTGTTCCGATTGAGACCTCGATTTCGCCAATTAAAGGTGAAATGCTCGCATTACATCGATTAACCGGCGGCATCTTAACGAGTTTCACGGCCGATTATTAAAAGCCGATAGCTCGTTGAGAAGACGACCGGTCCGCGTACCAAGCGCGTTCATATGGGAAGCCGCAGTTTGTAATTACCCTGCCGAACGTGCGCGCACATGAGCCAATGTACAGGCAATTATGTCACACTTCGATCTCGATATTACTTTTCAATTTAATATCAACGACGCCTATGGAAGTATCCGGCTTGATGTTCTGACCATATTTCAAGCTTTTTTGCACTACATGCCAATTAATATATGTATCTGTGTGTGTACGGACGATCATGATTAGCTGGTTAATGTGTTATATTGCGGATATTGAAATCGCACTTCAGACGACGGATGCAAAAAAAGCGAACGCATCATTTGTGAGTGCAACCATATTATTATCGTAAAAAAAAGCGCATTTCGATTTATTGCAATTTTATCAATGTGTCGAAATACAGATGCTTATGTAACATATTAGATATACTTGTTTTGTCTCTGGAAAGTGATGAAATATCAGAAAGCCATAAACTTTTTATAGTGATTTTGGATTAAGTCTAAAACACTTGATGATATAAGATTCGATTTTGAACATTTTGAATATCAATATATACTTCCTTATTTATTCGATACTATCTTACATTATATATTTTATAAAACAACATTTTTGCAATCGATAGACTGATAGAAGATATACCGAAAATTATTTTCTTGTTTCAGAAATTAAATTATATTTATTTCTATATACAATATTATTAATTTGATTGACATTTTGTGCTTTCAGCTATGAACATAGCTTATTTTGTTTTTGGTTATGCATAATTCATTTCCAGACGTGTAATTTAATAATTACAAGACGTGTAATAATAATAACGAAACAAAAGGGAAATTTTCGATTTATAAGAGTTCTATCATTTATAAATATTGTTTTATTGAAACATATATATTTCTATATTTATATTATATTTATATTATAATATATTTTGCAAGAATAATTTTTCTCGCTTCTGACGTCAAAATTTGAGATAATTGTGATGATAAGAGTCTAAATACTTTGGAGATTCAATCTTTTTTTATACTGCTCTTCCTCTTTAAAAATTGCACGATGTTATATACGAAGTGAAGAAACGTGCGTACGATCGATCAAGTGACCTGACGCAATTCAAACGGCTTTACAGTACCGTTGTACCGGGAGATTTTCGTACGCGCGCGTGAGATCTCGTACCTGTCTGAGAATATCGGGGGCGCGTGAACGTCATTAGTTATCCAGTATTATGGCCAAGGAACGATTCGAATCAATTTGGAGGTTCGTAACCCCGGCTGCGGGGGGTCCATGGCCGCTTCATATATCACAGTGACCAGTGGTCAAAAGGCGACAGGCAAACGTAGGGAGGAATGCTCTCTCAGATTTCGGTCGTTACGTGTCGTAAAAAAGAAAGAGAATATCACGCGCGACCATGTTTTTTTATCGGCTCAATTATATCGCATAATGTGATTTTATGCCGTCGAATATGCGATGAGACATCCGCGTTTTATATCCGGTCTTTCGGCATCGTTGTGACCAAGTGTGATATCGCATCAAGTATTGTGTATCGTGTCGCAGATGCCGGAAATCGATCAGAGGGACGAACGTGCGACGCCAGAATGTTAGGCAATTTTTCGCGCGAATAGCTTTGCAAACACGAATATTTTATACCTGATTTGTTATAGTGTACCATCGAAAAGATGTACAGTGATAGATCGGTGTATTGCATGACGGAATAAAAAGTAAATTTTGAAGCGTAAATTTTGAAATTTGACTCTAAAGTCACTAATAATTTACGTAATAAATTAATAAATTTTAATAAATATAATATAGTATAAATATAATAAATTTTTCAATTTTCATGTGATAGTAATAAAATTATTTGCTTGAGATACGAGCGAAGCGGAGACAGAAGTATCATTTTGGGAGAAGCAGTACTAAAAAATTTTGATATTTTATCAATCAGCTTGAATGTTCTATATAATTATCTTGATAGTCTGATAAAATTTATTTTTAAATTTATATTTATAGCTAAATTTTTAGATAGTATTTCAGCAAAATTGTTCTTTCCATTTCGAGCTCCTCTATGTGCTTTATGATTTTTTGACTCGGCATCACTGGCGTTTAATTTAATTTTGCCGTTATAGCTGCTGCCGTGGCGAGGGACCGCGTACGACCATTTCATACTCCTTCCTCTGGTCGGCATTTTGTCATGCGAGTAACAATCGATAAACAAATATAAACGAGCGCCAGCGCCGGCGAGTGCATGGTTGTCAGCGAAACGCACGAACGATTCTAGGCTAGGAAATAAAAAATATATATTGCGTTCCATATCGCGCGCGCGAATGCGCGAGAGTCGTTGCGTAGAACTTTTAATTTGCAAAAAGCACAATGCCGAACCATAGTTTCGATGACTCGTATTTCTAGACAAATGTGCCCGCCAGCATTCCGACGAGTTGTTTTTTATAACTTGCGCTGTTATTTGTTTGCTTTACAGTAGTTTGCAAACAAGCTCCTCTGCATTTCTGTTTTTCACTCGTTCCTTGGTGTTCTCCAATAAATGTTTATAAATAGAGCAGCCACGCATCTATTGATCATAAAGATCGTTTTTATACTCACCTTAGAAAATAACTGAATATAATTGAAATTTTGGTAAATTTTGATATTTTACAACGTTAACTTTTTGAACTTCATCAATCGATTTGGTGAAGTAAATATTTTCCACTGATGCAGCTTCAGCTCATATTTAATTGATTTGCATCTATTGTATGCTGGGAATGAAGCGCCCGTATCTGTTTGTGAACAGGGGTTTGTAAAAGGAATCTCGTAAAATACCAGGCGATGCCATTAATAACACGAGACGAGAAATGCTTTGTGGTCGCGAACACACAGTCAGTTTCAACGATTCGCATCGAGTGTTTATATTTTATTCATGTTCGTTTTTTTACGCACGCAGCATTTACGATGGATATTTTATAATACAGCGTTGGGAATTTGAGTTTTTCCTCTCGGAATGGTCATCACGAGGTATTATCAAATTTTTTAAATATTCAGGATGATCCGATCGCATAACAGAACCAATTTCTAAATTTGCGAAATATTCATGTTAAAAAAAATATATAATATAGATATAAATAGATAGAAAAGAGAAAGAAACATAAAATATAATTTATATAAAAAATATAAATATATGCATGTTTTATAAATAGAGATACAAGATGAAGCATTTAAAGTGTTGCAAACTATTATCTCTGAAAGTATATTTATCAAATAAAAAATATGTTTAGACAAAAATTGTATGATTCAAAGGGGACAAATAATGATAAAGTCAATAAATAAATTGATTTAAATAAATTGATTTTTCGAGAGCACATGAAAGTCATTTCAGCTTTTTTAAATATATACGTGTAGACTAATATGATTTTTTTATATAATATGATTCTTCTAATTATTTTACATACAAAAGTATTAATATAAAAATATCAAAAAATTAATAATTTACAAAATATATTATATTTTATTCTGATATTTTTACATGAAATATAAAAAAACTCATAAACTATTATTAATTTTTTGTTAACATACCTCAATACTTTTGTATACTGAATAATGAGATGAATCAATTCATGTAAAGAAAATACGTAGTTGTTTTTGAAAAAAATTATATATAGTTATATAGTTTATAATATTTTAAATGCCCCATTCCATATATTAAATGCTATATATAACATATTTTAGAGGAAATTATTCGTCCTTTGAAATTCTAAATTCTAACGTCACTTGCATCGTGTTTTAGTTAAATTTTAGTTCTAATTATAGATACCGACAAGTAGACATACGAATCCTACGAATCCTATGAAATGGATTTTCTGTCCCTTTAGAATTTTTTTTCTCGCGATTTTGTGGTACACTCGCTTTGGTTGAATTTTTTTTTTAGTGGTTTTCCGTACGATTACTTTTTATATTGAATAATATATAGTATTTTAAACAATTTGTATGGCAGAGTGTACTTAGAAATATCATTTATCTTGCACAATTTAGAATCAGTAAAATACATGTAGGTAAATAAATAATTTTTTCATTTTTTTCTCGAATGATCTTTGAACAAAATTTAATAAACATTTATCGATTTCGATAGTATTTTACCGAAAATTATGACGTAGGACGGTAGATAAATATTTTGAATAATTAGAATCTATTTACAAAAAAATTTTTCTGTAAAATTTTAAATCAATAAAAAGCATAGGTACATAAGTAATTATTTTATTTTTTTAGAACGATCTTTAATGAATAAATTTTAGTAAATTTTAATCAATGTTTACTGATGTCGATCATATTTACCGAAAATTATGACATAGATACACAATGACACAGATATACAAATATCTTGAACAAATATTTTACAACAAAATCTATTTATAAAAAATGTTTTAAATAAAATTTTAAGTTTATAAAAATATGAATAGATATATAATTATTTTATTTCATTTATATTTTTTTCTCACATCGAATACGATCTTCGGTGAATAAGGTTCAGTATCAGACGTTTATCGATTTTTTTTCGACTATTTTGTATTTAACGATAATATAAATGATGTTAAATAAAGGTGTGAACACGTGTGTGTGAAGCATAACATTCAATCAAACAACGACCAATGAGCGTACGAATTCTCAATGAACCGCGTAAATAATAACTGGAATAATTAGGAGAATAATTAATCATAGTTAATTCAGCGTTAATTCATAGTTGATTCGTGTAAATTTTCTCCTTATGCTCTACCGATTACCGTAGCGAATTACTGTCGCATTTAAAAATAAACACATATGTATTAGCAACATTAACGTATTCGGTAACAACGATTTTTTTATCGTTCTACGACACCATCAGTTTTGTCGTTTTTCTCTCGATTCAGAATACCAGGATCGCGTAACGGATGACGATAAAATGCGTCGTACGGGTTCACGCACCGATAATCGCCATGACAAAATAACGAACAGCTCAATTAGATGCATCGTAAAATGCAAATGTATCCGCGTGCCGCTTCCGAACGTGCTAGGCAAGCTTTTCTTATGCACGTGTGCGTCTGTGCGTGAGTGTGTGTGACTATGTCTCGCCGTGCGCGCATTCGGATACGAGGAACATAAGTAGAAAAGTCGTCCGTCCGGAACCGAACGTAATAACTTTAATTGTTAATTAACGCTAGCTTTGCGTTGGCCGCACCGTGGAGCCCTCGAATATTGCCCTCGACTGACCCTTTGTTCTTTGTCTTCGAATCTCTCTTTGCAAATTCGAATGCTCTCTTCTAAACACCCGACTGCGTTTCGTCGCGAGATAATTAATACCGTTGAATTTAATTACACCAACCTCGCAATATACACATTTATGGTGGATATTTGTATTTTTAATTAGTGCAACCCCGCTCATCGTATGTACTAAGATACGACACGTGCATTTTTAATATAATTCGCGCAACCCGTTTACGTATTTGTATTTCGTTTTATATAATTTTACGTGTTATTAAGTCCATATTAAATTATTTATTGAGATTTATTGAGTTTGAGAGAAAGTATTATGAACTTAAATTTAAAATCCGACCAATCAGATAACTTTAATTTTAATCTATTTGTTCTAATTAATTTAATTTTAATCTTGACTTTTCAAATCTCACTTTCCAAGTCTGATACGCGCTTCACGCGAGACATTTTTTATCGAGACTCATTGTCGAGCAAGCGCAAAATTTTGCTTGGCCTCTTCGGCACGTACTTAAAAGGGTTTCCTCTTAACGAGAGAAGGAGTTAGTGAGTACTAAGCAACTCCTTATTGTCATGCTGTCACGAAATAGTCACTTTTTGTTACTGTTCTTCTCGAGATTATAAGAGTACGTTTAATATTGCCATTTTCTTCCTAGCCAACTAGTCTGTTGTCATTTAATAATAAAAAGAGAAGATCTTCTTAATCTTTATTGTCGACTAAATATTCTCTGTGAAGTTTTACATTATAAAATGTAATTTTATAAATGAAATGAGTTATCTGTAATTTAAAATTTGTTGCATCTAATTAACACGAATCAGTTACAATATACAATAAATTAGTAACGATATCTTTCCTTTGTTCCAATTTGCTGCCATGAATGAATATCGATTTATAATCGATTGCATGCATTGACGTATTACAGTGTAAGCCAGAGTGTAAGAAGCTATCGCATAAATAGGATTTGTCAAATGGTCCGATGTAAAAAGAGCCGATCATATAGGACTTCTGTAACGGCGACTCTTTGTGCGAACTCAATAGTCCATTCATCATTCTGACTACTTGATCAATGCCTAGTACGCGCTATTTTCATGAAGAAAATGGCGAAGAATGCGGATTACATCAGATTACCTTTCTACAACTTTAACTTATCATTTGAGTATTAATAACATTTTAGGATATACAAATATAAAATAAAAATACGTTGGAATGAATACGTAGAATTATAATTGTATCTTTTGTATGTGGAATTTAGTGAACCAGAGAAAAGCAATTTTGTTGAAAACATTACATATCTAATAATCGATACTAAAAGATTTATACTTTATTTTATTCCAACGCTTACCATCAAATCTGATAATTTGAGGATTACGTTGATCGGTTGGAGTGTTAAAATTGTATCTGTCATTGAGTTTATCAATTTGAAAATTCGATAAACATGACGGTGTAGAATTGTTGCAACATAACATTTTGTCGAGAACCTTTTTAACTACATATTGACCAGATCCACAATCAAAACATGTTGCTTTACATTATATTTATACTAATACTTTACATTATGTTTATATTTGTTTTCAATGTATAATATTGATAAGGACCCAAAATCGAAACGTATATCAAATTTGTTAAAATTCTGTAATAAATGAATTTTTACACACTTTAATAACTTGTATTGGCTCTAATTGGCATTTTATATTTTTTAAAATTTTGTTGAAAGTTATTTGAAGGTGCACTATTTGAAAGAAAAGTGTTTGGTATTTTCGAACTATATGACAAAATAATTATACTTACTCAATTTTATAATTACTACTATTGTAATGTTAGTAATAATAATTATATTTATAATTATTATTATGCATTTATTAATTATTATTAATAATTATTATTATGCATTAGCAATGGATCACGATAAGCAATGGATGACGATAACCCACGGCGAAAATCTTTGACATCTCTAAAGAAAATATCCGTGACAGCCTCAAAAGTATTATTAGAAGAATTATATTTATAGTTTTATTTAAAAAATATATAAAAAATTATTATAATTGCTTTTCATTATGTTTTCAATGTGATACTAAGATAATTGAGATATTTTTCAAATATTATGTCAATTATATTATTTTTACCTCTTAATTAATACTAACTTTAATTAAAACCTGAGATCGTTTGTTTGGCTATTTTCAGAATGTAATAGAATGTAATAGAATGAGTCAATTCCAGTTTTGCAAAACAAAATTCGTACTCTTTCTCTATATTTTTTTACTCGCACTATATGAAAGAACGTCGTGATTTCTTTTCTCTGCATTTCTCGTAACTTTAAGGATGGCACGAGATAGGAAATATTAAGAAAGAAGCTCGTAGTAAAAGATAGACTGACTAGTCCTCAGTGATTCTCGTCACATTCGAAGCTCCTTCACAACTCATTTTGTTCCTGAAATTGCTTTCATTTTGATGATAGCAAACGTTTAAGCAACGCAAATAGCACATTTTAGATAGTCTCACGATTTTATTAGATTTTTTTACGATTATTAAAAAAAAATCGCTAATTTGGAGTAGAAAGAATTGTTACAATTAACTGGACTTCGAATTAGACTTTACATATATTAATTTCATTAATCTATTTTTTTCTAAAGTTAATATGTTTTTGCGTAACGATTTATGTTCTTTTATTTACTTGTAAATCGTTTTTATATCATAAATATTAACTTCAGATGCATAAGAATTTGTAAACTAACATAAGATAATTATAAATCACTAAGTACAATAAAACTAAATTTTACATAAATTAATTTCACAAATCTAATATTTCTTTCTGGAAACGGATATTTTTCTTCCACATAATGATTTATATTGTTACAAAGTTCAGATTTATAAGAATTTACATATAAGAATCCAAAAATATTATACAACAGAAATTACGTTTCAATGATTGTATAGAACAGTTTGTATTGAAGAAGTATCAGAAACTTCCGGAAGTATCGAACGGCCGACCGGGCGTATTAAGATCGCATTTGGCAACGGATCGCTATATCCTGATGGATCGCTTGTCGATTACGTGGTCTAATCCGGGCTCGCATGACTACGACAATCCGGACTCGCTGCGGAGAAATAATTTGTCATTCCGATCTCGTTCGTGATCCTCCACCTCTAAGATTTCGGTGATCGACTCGGCACGTCGTAAACATTCGCTTTTCGTGCCTCGCGATACGGCGATATATCTTCTTCATGGCTACACCATATCGTGCCCGTCACTATATTATACCGGGGGTATACTTGTATCTTGTAAACAAAATGGATATGAAAAAACAAATACTGAATAAAAATCGCACGACACAATATGTCGCGCATGGATGATGGATCACGCGGCCCTTTTCAGTCGCTTTCTTAAAAACTTGGTATCCAATATCGTTCCTAAAGACTCATTTTCACGTGTCAACGCGTTAAACTTTTGTCGTGACATCGGACCTATAGATATATGTTGTTACGAACTTGAGTCTCTGATCTTCGCGTTACTAAGAGAAATATGGTCAATTCTATACGACAGCTCGTAGATCATTTAAACTTTGTAAATGGCACAAGGATGTAAAGTTCACCTTTACTGCATACTAAGCCATTGCAATTTACATAGTGCCAAAGTGTTTTAGCGAATTATGTTTTCCGATATAACATCCACATAATAGAAAAAAAACAATTACATCATTGGAGTTTTAACTCTCTATATAATTGACACCAAAATCTGTAAAACAGTTACAGCTAATGCTGAATTTATAAGATCCATTTAATTTAAATTTATATCAAATTATTTAATATTTAAAAATTTTATTATTTAATTTATTAAAAGGCACTAATTAATTTCATAAAATTATAATGATATAATATATTATTTCATTTTAATTTCATAAAATTAAAATGACATAAAATATATGAGAAAAAAAGAATGAATACTAACAATAAGTATTTTAATATGAATTAATATATATTTAATCTAAATTTAATTTAATTTAATTTAATTTAATCTACTGTAATTTAAATGTGTAGATATAACATGAAACAAATTGAATTACTTGATGTTTTAAAAAGATTTATAATTAAGTCCAATAGACCGACTGCTTACTTCAGAAGATTAAAGGAATGGATTAAAGGAATTTCACTCGCGTTTATTCGTATATTTATTTAAACTTCGGGCATATGGCAATGATATTCATACGCTCCATTAACTTGCGTGCATGCGTGCGTGCATGCGTGCGTGCGGGCATGCATATCAGCATGCGTGCGTTTCGTTCCCGTTTCGATGCGTCTCGTGCATCGAGAGATGTCGACTCTCGATACTGCAAGTATTATATACGCGGACAGCCACGAAAGCACTGGCCGTTTCCGAATGCAGAATGCAACTGCCGCACGTGTGTCGACTCAGATCTCGAAGTTCGGTTACCCGGAAGGACAACTCGCCCTTTGAGATCTGCTCAAAGAGAGGGTCGTGTCTCTTGTCTTCTCCGATATATTCTTGAAAATTGTGCGTGCGAAAAGGACAAACAGCTCGATCTGACATGTGATTAAGTTTAATTTTAAGAAAACGTCGAATCAACTTTCTCGCGGAAGTTTCTTACTCCCTTCGCTCGCAGACATGTCTGAAAGTTGCAAAGTATATTGTTCTTGCTCAGCTGAACATCGCCTTGTTCTTCTTCTTCTTTCCGTAATTTGCTTAACTAAGTTTTCACGGGTTATCTTTTCATTTTATTTTTAAGCATATGTATTATCTTTTCACGATATTACTAGACGGAATCGCTAAATTTTTTAGTTTTTAAATAAATATATTTTATAAAAAATTTTGTTCTATTGAAGAATAACTTGCGTTAATTTATTTTCGTGATATTCGCATGAATTGGAAATGATAAAATTGACATAAAAATATTATTACAGAAAGGATGAATTTTGTTGGAATATATAAAAATGTAGCTAATTACAGACCCGAAAGTAATTTTATTAAACATCCAAATAATTATAATAAAAAACTCAAACCTGATGAGAGCAATGTTGCAAAAAAGTTTAATATTTCTTCGCTCATTTATGTTATTCACGTAAGTTATTCACGTTGTTTATTTGTATGTTACAGTTATTGTAACATTATTACGTTGATATTAAGTAGTATGAAAAAGTTATTATATAATTAGATTGTGATTATCTTCTGGGAAAAAGCATTATCTACGTAATGATAGACATACTTCTTATGTGTCCATAAGCACGTGTATTGTACGGTAAAAAAGAAATGTAAATGCTTCCGGATTGGGATCAAGAAATCGTGTATTCTCATGCACACACGTATCTTCCCTCGAGTGCTATTAAAGTCGATGATTCGCCAATTAGAAATCTCGCTTATAATCAGCGGTACACGAGACAAGACAACCGCAATGTACGTGCCGCCACTGATACTACTGTTACTATTGCCATTATGTGCCGCTACCACTATTACTCGGCTCGTTATTTCGATAGTTAGTCTGTCTCTCTTCTTCGTCTCGTTCGAGTACCCGCATCCACTTTGCATCTCGAGCGTATATTGCATTCTGTGCGTATCAAAGAAAGACGCATCGCCCAATAGTCCGCGTATGACAATTTAATCAACAAGATTCATTAGCTTTTTAAAACAGCTTAAAACATCAAAATAAAATTATTTTTTTTTCTTAGCATTGATATAGCGATTCAGAAGATTTCCAAAACGTTCATTCATTTCAATTAAAAAATTAAAAAAAGCTTAGTATACACTTTTTAAATTATAGCAAAATTATTGTTTTAATTAATAATTGGACTATTTTTTTAAACTTTTAATGTAAATAGTGCTTTTTATCTAACTTTTAAATCTTAATTTCTTTTATTTAACGATTTAATTTGAAAATAAAAAATATACATTAAAGACAGAAATGGATCATGTATTAGATTGGTATTTTAGGATAATTTAGTTTAATAGATTTGGATATAAGAGACACATTTAGATTAATGGTCATTAATTTAGCGTAATTTAGCTTAGCCCCTATAATTCTCTGTGTAACTTTCATTACTCTTTTTTTCCGAAACTATATTGTTAGTAACTATGTAACTTATTTGTTAGCTTTTTAATCATTATTTTCTATTTTTTTACTTCATACAAATTGTTATATTTATTTTTGAGCTTTACTACAAAACTTTAAAATTTTTATCTTAACTATTCTATTCAAAGAAAAATAGAGTATCTAGCAATTTTTGTGCGATATATTGAATCCAAGTTTGCTGTTGTAGGTACGTTTCGCAATTCTAACAGAACATCGAAATTTTTTCGCATTCACACAAAAATGTCACGTTTCTACATAACAATGATGTTAAACGAAAGATGATTAGCAGTGAGTAAAAAAATAAAAATCAAGTGTACGTCAACGAAAGTGGAAAAAGAAAAATAGATAGGAGGCAGGAGGAGGAGGAGGGGGGAGGAGAGAAGAGAGAGAGAGAGAGAGAGAGAGAGAATATTAAACGCGTGAGCGAAAATCTACAAAGGAATAAAAAGAATAGCTTTTCAGGAACAAAGTTCTCTCTAATATACTGGTGAGATAGAATAAATAGTGTTTCGAGTTCCATTGGACTCTCACATGTATCCGAAATTAAAAGCAGGGATAAATCCATTTTCTGCGACTGTAGAATACGCAATATAAGTGCTCTCTGACAGACAATTCGTCCCCTCGAGCTGAGTTTTTGCCGTTTTCCGCTCTCGCTCCTTCTGCTGATCCTCCGTTTACTCGCGTCGGAATTTTTGGCTAGCTGAAAAAGTCAGCTAAAATAATATAGTAGACGTTCTTATTATGTGTCTGAATATTATGAAATTAAAATTGCGAAGATGTGCGTGGAATTGTTTTATTATTTTGTGACATATATTTAATTTTTTTTTCACACGTAATTTTTTGTTTATATAAAAATAAGTATCTACGTACATGTTACGCAATTGAAAAAATTTAGGCATTGACTCCACTATTTTTTTATAGTTATTTCCTATTTTGGTGATAATGCTTCTTTTTATTTATTATGCAGATTATAATAACTTAGAGCACTATCACTGAGAGAAAAGAATGGTTGCAATTACTATAATTTATATATCTATAATTTATATTTTTCATCATTTTCGATTCCAACTATGTATCTTTTTGGATCTATATATTTATATATAGATATTATTAATTAATATCATAGTAATATTTAATAACTTTAAAAATGGAGTTACTAATCATAATTATTTTTCATCATTGTATAGTCACTTAATATTTTCTTCTCAATGTATTTCATTCCTATCTTAAAATACTTAATAAATATATGCTGTATATTTATTAAGATCAAATTGATTGCATCATGCAATCTGCTACATGAATTACATCGTAATTTCTCACCAAGATACTTTCGCGATAATATCGCGCTTCGTGAAAACGTGGTTTAATTAGTGGAGAACACATTATGCAACAAAATTGGTAAAAAATATTCGCAAGTGAAAAATATCCAAGTCGATACGTTGAAGTGGCACCCTGTATTTAAATCGTTTCTCTTTTGATTCGTATTCGTTAAGGAAACGATGCGTTTCTTTTACATCGCAATGAAATGTGAAACGAGAGCCGCCGAGACCTCACTTTTTCCGTTTCGCCATGTCGGAAATTAGGTATAGGTACGCATATGCTTGAGGAAGTCACTAGAAAAGCTATTCCGGTAAACACGGAATAACGAAGCTTCCGCTTCAACTGAATCTCCGGGACAAGATAGGTTGCAGGAGGGGTGAGCGGATGGTACTCGATGGCGCCTGTTTATACTTGGAGGGCGAAATAAGTGAATAAATTTAATGGCGCCCTCGGTTATTCCATTACTTTGGACGCCGATAAAATTGCATAGAGATATGGATACTATGGACAACTTTTCCGCCACAATTTCACGCAAATATTTCGCATACTAATATATAGCGAAATACGTCATGATGAAAGGTAACCATTCCTCCCCTATCCTTCCTCGGTAAAATTCAATTAAATGGCGATTTATAATTTTGTAACAGGCTTTATCGACATTTTATACAGGGTCATCTCAGAAGGTAAGATTAATATTCTGGAGGTGATGGTCGTTTTAAGTAAAAATTCATATGAACGTGTTTTATTCCGAACGGTTTCCAAAATTGCATGTGCAGTTGCAAATTATTGTTAAAAAAGAAATTAACATTCTACGTATTTTTTTCTAATAATCATAATCCAATTGAGGGCACATTTTAAAAAATAAATTTTTAAAATTCCACTGTTTAAATTTTATATCTCGGAAGCCATTCGAAACAGAACACATGTTTTTATCATCTCCCATGGTATTAATCTTTCCTCCCCCCTTCCCACCTTGTATAACAATAAATAATAAAACAATTGACGCGGAACAACATATTTGCGCAAATTAGAAAGAATTACTTGTATCGATATGTAAACAGCTTCTGAATTTGAAATGTTATTTAAATGAGTATAATATAATATGCACATAAATATCATGTTGTTTATAAAAATCAGTGATTCGAAAAATTGTAAAAGGGAAGCATATAATTAATTATCTTTGTAATAGGCAGAAGCAGTGATCGGGGAGAGGCAAAGAAAAGAGAGAACCAGGACAGAGAGATATCGATATTTCTTAAACGAACTCACGCTGTCGTGACGTGACGTTATCGCTTCATCGTGCAATATTGTAATTATACTGCTGTACGTCACGAAAGGCTCAGCGAGTTACTCAAAAAAATATGAGGCCACGATTCGTCCCAGTGAATGATGGTTACGTTATCCCAATAGCCCTACATTTTAGAGTTTCGAGAACGTGCGTGACTTATCCGCTTCCCCGTGCGCATAAACCAGTATTACTTGAGCTTATTCTCGAGTTTATTGGATTTTGCGTTATTAACGGATGTTAATTATTATATAACGTTCTTCAACAGAACACGTTCAGAATTTTATGATGCCCCTGTACATTAAAATCCATTTGGAACTATTTTCTAAATCAGATTTCAACTATGTTCACAATCAAATTTTAATATAAAAGTTTAAAGATATTTGCAGATATGTGTAACAGATATGTGTTAGAGAATTATCAAGCGGGATTTATGGCCGTGCTCAGCTCTTGTTTGCTTTTGGAATTCTAGAGAATGTGTAGTCTGAGTGCTTAAACCAATAGAACGAACACAGGATTCTCGCAAAAGAATCGCATTTAATTCTTAATTATCCCCAAATTTCATTTTTAGTTAATATTTGTGTGAAAAGCGTAAAGAGATGTTCATTTTTCTTCGCTGTTCTCGTTCTTTCTCCTATCTATCAATACCTCAATACAGGAATAATTTTCATTTTCTCTGTATGTCAACCGCCAACCGCGGCAAATTAATCGTCTGACATCCATCGATCCGACTATATCTGTCCGTCTATCTGGATCTCTTAATCACGCGACGCACCACGTTTCTCTGCACGCATTTACATGTCCTCTGGCAGCGTAGCGCCAGCTTTATCTCAGATAGAGATTGAGTTCGGACCGGGCGTGTGTGTCGGGTTGACAATGTTATGGATCACCGGAGGGAGGGGGGAGTGCATGCGTGCGTGCGTGCGTGCGTGCGTGCGTGCGTGCGTGCGGGCGGGTGGACGGGCGTGCTCGGATAACTGTGTGAGGATTCGTATAACGGTCCGGCCAGGTCCGGCCCTCTTTCGTCCTTCTTCGAGCACGGCGTCTCTCCTTTTGAGCTCCAAGTCCTTCGTAGAAGGTGGGCGCCGCCACTAGGTCAAACGGAACGAACACGACGCCTTATGTCGCTACTACAGACTGCTGGACCACCCTCCGGGTGGTCGCTCAGTCTTGGTTTTACAACGTGTAAAAGCACTTCGTAACATTTATGGCTACACATTTTAAGATCGGATAAGAAAACTAATTTAAAATGACATAAAAGTTTGTAGTTCATAATGTACGATGATATTATTATATTAAAAAAGAAAAAAAAGAACAATTAGTATTATTACATTTTTTATTATTATTTAAGAATTCGGATCGAAATCGAAATCGAAATCGAAATTAAATTTTATATATTAATAAAGTTTACAATATCGAAATTACAACCAAAGTTATTTTTGGTATACGATTTTTTTCAATTCTTTTTCCGGTTTTTAATTTGTAATATAAATTTGTTCTTTATAACTGAACTGATTGTACAATATTAGTTCCTTCTAAATTGGAAGAAGAAATTCTGAAGTCTAGTACAGCTATTAATATATATTATAATGTATAGATATCTAAAAAACTGATTGAACGGTTAAACACGCTGTCTCTCTCTCTCTCTCTCTCTCTCTCTCTCTCTCTCTCTCTCTCTTTCTCTCGGTTCAGATACTCGATTATAATTATATTTTCGCAATTATTTTTTCCTATTAATATTGTTGTACTTTACATTAACTTTGTCTACATCGTGCTTATTGATTTTCTGAAAGTTATAATATTCGAACTCTTGATTGTTTTTGATAAACCGCAGCTACGAAACGCAAATTGAAACGGATCTCCGTAATATTCTTTGCGCTCTTTATTAACCGCGAAGAGTTGTCCCATATGCATTCGTAATGCTTCTCGCACATGTCAGCGTACTTTCATCGCAATCATACATTTGCTTCGTCCACAGTGCTGTGCTGTGTCCTTAAACTTGTTTGCGTGCTCCCACGTGCACTTGTACGACCGCGTGCTCTTTTTCTCCCTTCCATGCTTCTACGCTATTGTTATATCGCTTGCTAACACGACATTAATACATTGAGGAAGAGTTATGAAGCGGCGACATGCTCAATTCGAGACAGGAACTTTTTAGAACTTTGAAAAATCACCCACGTACGCTAAAAGCGCTAGAGATTAAAATTAAATCGGAGGGTACTCCCCTATCGTTGGTGGTTGAAACCACCGTATGCGTCGCCATTTGTCCTTGTCACGCGTATGCATGTCGGTACGATTTTTCGCTAATAATTAAGCGCCATTAAATTCCACCGATGTCAATCAGTTTACTATATTACGTTAATCGGCATTTATCTTTAAAATCCTGTACGAGCACGACGAAAATAATTTATAGCCTTGATTTATAATATGCGACAAGATACAAAGTTTGTACGCAACTTATTAATAAAAATGTCTTTTAAAAAATTCAACGGTCTTTGATTGATTGTCTTAAATCTTATTTAATATACATTGTGACAAACAAGATATGTGAAAAATTATACAATGAATTCTTCGTTAAAATTTATTGTTTGTTGTCTAATCATGATTTTTAATTTCAAATATAGTTATATGAAATCATCGTTGTTTAGTTTAAAACAAGTTTATAATTATTTAGTTTAAAAAGAGATATTAACTTTCAATTTTGATATGTTATCTCGAATCAATCGCTTCAATCAAGTTTCTCTGGCATTCGTATATAAAGACGATGTATAACTTCCGGTGCATATCCTATACTTGTCCATCAATGTTCGATCAGCTTTGACATGAACAAGTTCTCTCTCTATGAAATAAACATTCGCGTATCAATGCCTTTGAAAATTGCACTCGCACGCATTTTATTTCCGAACGTTCGGCGCGTTTTCGACGATTCGAGGGTGCAGGCTTTGGACGCTCTTTTTATATGCCCTCTCCGGCCTGAAGCAGAAGGTTTTTGACGGAACGCGGTAGAGTCGTTTGGAATTTAATTACGGCATCGCGCACGGGCGGCTTTTCGGGTGAGTGACCCGACCGAATTTACTGGCGTATTCGCGGTTAAGCCGAAATTGCCACCATCCACGTGCGCGAACGCGCGGACCAACGCGACGCGCGAACCGATAATTGAAATGCACTTTTCCGTCGTGGACGATAGGACACTGTATTTAACTGCTGATTTTTTCCGCCGGAATAACAATCCTCTTCGACCTCTTCTCGCTTTCTCTCTTCTTCCCTGGCGAAAACGACTATTGCGCGAATTCGAGTTCGGCGGATCTTTCCTACGATCAATCAGTTTTTAGTTTCTGTTTTACATTTCACGAAAATTGAATTTGCACAACCATTTCTAGATCAAAAATTTTAATTGGTATTACATCTTGCGCATATTAATATGTATATGTACAGAATAAGTTCTTTCTTAAAATTTTCGAAAATTTTTAAAAAATCGATTGTTTTCTACCGACATAAAACTATCCCTTTGATTATTAATGCCATGAATGAATATTACAATAACATAAAATAAATATGATTATACAATAATTTTAGCAAAAGACTATTGAAATATTTGGTGAATCTTTTAATAAGAATTATTGATAACTGCAACTGTGCACAGTCAAATGATCCATCATTTTATTTCATATAGGTATACGTATAAATATCAGAGGTAAAAGTTGTATTATTGCCAGTGTAATGGTCCCTTTTAATATTTCCGCTATTAGGTAGCGAATTCTAGTGATTATGAATTTATTTGCTCAGTAGCTTGCCGTTACACCATGATGTCAATACACAATAGTCAGCATTTATTATAATGCTTTTTTAACGCAAGTATCAAACATAAGGTATCTCGAAGGAATTGTGAGGACTTCTTCCTTATTTTTCTTAAATTTGAGTATATTATCTCAATAATATTTATACATGTATATTATATTTGAGCATGTTGTTTGTTACTTAATATTTTAATTGGCATACATTTCGAATTATATAAAGGAGAAACAATAGCACCCTTAGCGTAGCCTCTTTTTCAAGATTTTCATATCAAATTATTCTATGAATCGATTGTAGCTGTACTGTTAATCTATAGTTTATGTAAAAATAATCTCATAATGTCTCAATAATAATAAACAATAAATAATAAGAATGGGATAATCAGATTTTTATTTCATATTCTTAAAACATATTAATGAAAGAACCGATAATATTACTAAAACGAAAAGCATTGCATTGTGCGGAAGATAGATAGAATAAATACTATCAATTTTTTGCATAACTATAAATTTTATATAATTTTAATCGTTTTATTAATTTTGTCAAATTTGCATTTAATTCCTTTACACTGAGAATGGCCTAATAATAAGAAACGTATGTTCTAAAAATTTGAAATACATCAAACAAAAATCTGGTTCGTAGCTCCTTCTTGTTATTTATTGTTCTATAATTTATTACGTATACCATAGATTTTTTTAGTAGTAAGCAGCCTACATACAGAAGAAGTTATGTGTAGGTATGTATATGTGTACATTTTACAATACTTTACTTTTTTATTAATTTTGTAACTATAAATATTGTTTTGTTAACAAAACTAGTTTTGTAGCTCTATATTTGTACAAGATCATCACTATTTCTCTTTGAACCATTATGTCGTCATTTTTTTATAAGTAGTGTCCTAAATAATGAATATTTTGTAATTTTGAGTCCAGAATCCATTGAATAATATAATTTTGATGTCTGATGATATCTAACAAAAAAGAAATCTTAACAATAAACTTGATATTATGTCACTCGGTATATGAATCGATGCTACTACACAGATTCCTATATTATCTGCAGTATATGCATCAGACTTCCAGAGGATTTGTACCAATGCTTCGAAGATGGCGATAGCATTCTGTTTTCTCTCGTTTTATAATTTTAAAATATTTCTGTTTATTACATTATTGTTTATTAATTTGATTTCGAATTTACCTACTTTATAAATAATTATTTTATGTTAATTATAAAATTAAAAAAATATTTTACTGCACTGAGAAAAAACTATAGACAATTTTAATAAATATTTAGTTCAATACTGCCAACTAAATATTTACTTACAATAAATAAATATTTATTCAGTAAAAAAAA
>NW_012130098.1:2490978-2507096 GCF_000143395.1 Atta cephalotes | reverse complement strand
GGCATTCAACTAAATATTATATAGTTTAATATTATATTATATAGTTGGTATTCAACTAAATATTTATTAAAATTGACTAATTTTTTTTCAGTAATTGATTTTATATGTTAATTTTATATTAATTTTATGTATATATTATGTATTATATTAATGTATTGAATTTTCAAAAAAGTTATATTAATGCAATAGATTTTTAATATATATATATATATATATATATATATATTTCAGCAAAATATCTTTCTGTATATTGGATAATTATTTATAAATACAAAAAATTGTAAACAAAACGTGAAAAAACATTTGTTTAAAAAACAACACTGAAAATAATAATTGTAAAATCGTTTTTCTTTTTTGTTGGACTTGACCGACAAGCAATTAAAGCATAAGTCAAGCATCGATCGCCAAGGAGGATTGTATCTACTGATCCGACGGTTGCCGACGTTTTTCGTAATTGGCGGTCGCTTCCTCGTGCACTGAAAAAATTTTCCCGGACCAGGAGGAGAAACGAGAGATCGAAAGATCAGAGCTGTCCGACGATTCTGCGAGAAAGGAAAAAAAACGAACGGATCGGCGGACGTACTAATCCTTGGGATATAATCCGCCGCGAAAACGAATTAAAGACGATAATGCGCGGATAATGGCTTTTTGAGCATCAGCCTAGTCTGCCTCTGACTTGCCGCCGAAGAGGCAATTTCGTGGCTCTCGTGATTCGCAATGCGCTGCCTCGTCTTCTTCTCTTCCGCGCTCCTTGTCGCAACGCGTGAGGCATGTGGGTATCGCCGGTGATGAGGCGAAGACGGGAAACGAAATCACATCAGGAGACGACCGAGAGAGTTGGGGGTGCTATGTTCCACGATTCGTTCGAGGAACAGATATTGCTGGGACGAGACTAATCGTCAGGATGAGAGTGAGTTCTCGAAATTCCGTTTACGTGGATTGTTCCGAGATTTCGATCGAACTCGAAATCGAGCAATTCTTGATGCGAAACGTCAGCTGCATCAGTTTATTCAATGCGAAATGAGAAATAATACAGTAAATGGAAGAAATATAGGTATATATTATCAAGTGAAATAGACCGAAAAGTGTTTAAACACAAATAAAGAAGAAAGGTACTATTTTTGAAAGCATTCTTGATCAAAAATATCTTACAATTAATAATATTCATATAAATATACAATTACAAATATATCGATTCTATATATTGAGAGAAAAGTGTGATTATAATTAGTAAAATAATTATGAACCACAATAGGCAATAGAAGCTTTTAACGGTACAAGTGATATAAGTTAATTAGAGACTGGTAATGAGATATTTAATATATACCAATAATTGGCGATCGAAGTAGAAAACGGATGTGATTAATTAAGACACTGAAAGGAGAACATTCGCAAAACGTTAGAGACGTAATTGATATTTAGTCCAAAAGAGATATCCATTCAAATGCCAAATAAAAAACCGTCGTTATCTGACAATTAAAGCAAGAAGTGGATCGCTCTCTAGTGTTTTTTTTTGTCACCATGTCATTTCGTGGACAGTTTTATGACAAATATGGCTATTTTCTACCATGGCTATTTTACATTACGTTTAAATGTGATGAATTGAATATACATGTTGATTCTATATATCTCCGCAGCGATATTTGCATTTTGAAAAACAGTTAAAACGATTTAACTGTGACATTCCATTGATGCAAATTCTTTTAATTGGCCGCGCGTTATTTTTGAACAACGTTAATGTTCATATTTTTAAAATACAGTATACTTTTAATCTGTGCAATCATGAAACGTCTATCAATCTGCCCATTAATAAAAGAAGGTGGTTGAATTTATTTATCGAACGGTTAATCAACATTTTGTCACATATGCACCAGTTTGTTTTCTACTCAATATTTTGAAAAAAAATTGAATCCGCTTTTAAATTACCCGTTTTAAACATATTTTTTTAAATATTTCTTTTTATTTTCATTGTGTTTCCTTTACTATCGCTTTTATAGTCGCTTTATTATACTTTTATAATAACTGTTTATTAATAATAATAATTTTGATAATAACAATATTTATAATAACAATTTTCTCCGTTATTAATGTTTATTATCAATTTCTATAAATATATGATGGCGTGATGGCGACGAAAATATATAAAATTTGCAGAAATTTTCTAATAAAAATAAGAACATGAGGTTTTTGCGAAAAATAGCTTTTCCTTTTTTTCTAAGCACGCAATTTACATATCTGGCATTTTCACAGAACCAACATTGATGATCTCTTTCCATTTAAAAGAACATTCAAGAACACTGCACGATGTACCTATAGCTTCGTCCGGTGATAATGCATGCGAGTCTTGACACGGATATACGCGGGGGAATAGAGTGAGATAGATTGAGCATACAATACGCGATCGTAAGGTTTGTTCTGATTCTTCCTTTCGGTTTCAGAGAAAATAGCATTCTCGAGGGGTGCATCAGGAATGCGGAGGAGAGAACCCAGGAGATTTCCTTGCTCGCCTCTATTCATTTGCGAATGTCGACAGAGACAGACGGAGGTACATCGTGCGCCGTCGGTTACCGCCAAAAATATCTAAACTATTCGAGGCGCGTAATCGCCGATACCGCGATTTCTCCACGATTTAGAGGAACGTATGAACATAGACAATAAAAAAAAGCAATACGATTCACAAAATTTGTAGACCTCTTTAAAACGGGAAGATATAAATATAATTCATGCTCGATAATTCAAGTCTCGAATTATAATATTGGAATCTTTGTCAATTCTGATAATGAGATAGTTTCTTGATGAATGAGAAAATTATTTTGAATGTGTTTGCTTTAAATATTGCATTACTTGATAATACGTTTTGATTATGAGAAATGAATACAGTTTCCAGTTGAGAGAAATATAAAAATTTAATCGATAATCCCTCCATTTGAGAAATAAAAGAAAATTCTTTTAATTTTTATGGCATATTTTATACGAGTATAACTCTATTGGATCTTGGGATTAAAAGCAATTGAAACGTTATATACAATATTTAAGTATTAACTGAACAAATTGAGAATGCCATATTTAGTAATGTTATTTTTATTTTAAACATAGAAATTAATTATCAAATATAAATTGGAAGCGTTATAAATTTCATTAAGTAGATCTGTAATGTAATGATCGATTGGCTGTTAGATTCGCGAGAGACGAGTATCAAATGTCTATCTGTATGAAAAATTCCAAATAAATTTCTCTCTTATCCGGCAGTAAAGAACGATGGATGGGATCATTTTATGATATTCATTATCGGTGGCAGCTTGTCAGCGAAAGCAACACAATTATGACGGCGGTTGATCCAGCTATGAGGTTCTCGTGGCTTTCCGCATGCAGACCTTCTTCGGCGGACCGTACTCACCCCCTACACCGAGCAAATTATATTCATATTTGGGGGATTACGTTGGCGATCCCCTTCCTCCACTGCTGGCAGGATCAGAAGCCTTAAAGGGACGCCGTGCTAATTATTTCCCGACCCGATCTTCCGCCCAGATTGAATTTCGCAATGGCGGCGGCGGGCGGTCGCGGAAACGTTGACGACGAAGACGAGAATGAGATATCACTTTGTCGAATTCGGTTCATTACGCGCGAACGTATTGATCAGGGTGCTAGTTAGACTAGTCATGCTAAGCAGAATAACGAATAGTTGAGATAGAAATATGTCACTTCGCGGTGATATAATATTGATTTACGATTACAGGATCAACTAACGATATTAATTGGATCGTAAAGTTGGCATCTCTCAATTTTATAAGTGATATTGTACACGGTTTATTTTACAAAATATCCTTTATTACTAGAAATTACTAGTTAACATGAAAGCTTACAATTAATATTAAAAAAGGTGGTAATTTGTGTAGACCTCTTAGCATCCTGTTAATCCTTAGTTGTATTAATGTTGGTCCTATTTTAAATTCTATTACAGTTCACCATCTTTTGCAAAAAATGTTTAATTCAAAAGATTTAAAAAGAGAGTTTTAAATTTTTAGATGCACTGACAAAAAATATGCTACATTTTTTGGTAAAATAAATTAAACTTATTTTATACTTTATTGTAAAAATATTAATATATCATAGAGAAAATATTAACATAAAATTCTTTGAAATATCATATTGCCTCACGTTTATCACGATTTTCAGAATAAATTCTAAAAAAGAATTGTCCACGCACTAACATCATAAAAATATTGGATTTTTTATTGTGGTTTTAGTTTCTAAGTAATTTTAATCGAAAGTTTGTCCATATAAAAACTCCGAAAGCTATGGTAGCGCCGCGAACTTAGTAGCGACACGTACGCAATAATATTCATATGTCACGCGATCAGATAACCAGTTTTATAATATTTTTATGTCCTTGGCATCGTGATGCTACAGCATTACTTAATTTTTTTAACACAAATAAATAAAGAATACGAAATATGAGATTAAATCTTCATGCCTAATAATATTTCCGTGTGAATTATTAAATACATTTTTTTATTCTTCAAACTGCGCTCCAAACCCAGCTAGCTGATGCCGCTGAGGTGATATTTTTCGCAATAAATTTTTCCGCCGACTATCACAAATTAAATTAATCATCAATTAAATAATAATGCTAATAAATATCTTATTATAAAATACCGTACTAGAAAATATTTATTGCGAAAAATATTACTCCAGAATTTGACGTGCAATTTGAAAAATTAAAAAATATAATAATTCACGCAGAAAATTATTAGGCATCAAGATCCTGCTTCAACTGTATTTAACGTTCCACTGTTTATTTGTGTTATTCACATAAACGATTTATTAAATTAATTTAATTTATTATTGTATTTTTCTTAGTTTTTTGTATTATTTTTCTTTAATGAAATGCTTAAGTGTGATAGATAATTGTTTATTCTTTCAAGATTATTTTCTAATTCTATAATGAAGTCAGCGCGTGTTAAGTGAATCATTCAGCTGGCAATAAGTGACGGAGGTGGTTAAAACAACGCTCTAACGCTCGTGTGCGGAAGGCAGGCTCCAATCCGCTTCCTGCTATTAATTTAAACGGCGCAATATTCTGTGCGGTTTAACTGAAAATGTCAGACCGCGATCGTTAAACGCAGTTACAATCTCGACGAGAGCTGCTCGTTCTGTCGCTCATGTAAGCTGCATAACTGCATGGCTGCACAAGGCACATGTTTTGCCTTGGGCTGTTTCGTGAAACTCTCCGAGTAACTCCCGAAAGTGTACAACGCGAGTTATTCAAGAGTCAGTTGTGGAGACATCGAAAAGTCGCTTTAATAATACGTGTCATTCCGGTTTTCGCAAAATATGACGTTCCATGTTAAAGTGTCAGCGTATTTTTAAAAATGTAACACATGATTTTGCAGATCAATTTCCGACAAGACTAGTTTTTCTGCATAATAAATTATTTATTGATAAAATTTCATTTATGGACTTATAATATCAGTTACAACATTTATGACATTGCTAAGTATTACTAGATATTAATTAAAAAGTATTTAATATATCTGTCATCTCAAATTATCAAAAACATAAAAATTGTATATAGACTATTATGTCTAAGTAGGTATTTGAGTACAATTCTCTTATTGGTTTAAAAATTATTTAATTTTTTGCTTGCTTTATAAAATCACATTTTTGTAACGTTTATTTACAAATTTTATGCGATAGTAGCATTAGAAATTAAATTTTTTTGCTAATTTTTTTGGCTAATACTTACTGATATTGTACAGTCAAATATCCTTAAATATTTTTTACATGCTTTATTCAAATTTAATTGCCGAGTAATATTAAATTTTAAATTTAGTTTATGCAGGAATTATATTACAATGTTCGAAATTATAAACTACGACGTAAACTGCGATTTAATTCACTATCTTAAGAACTCGAGAACATAAATATAAATTCGAAAGATAAAGTTTTCGAAATTGTGAAGTTATTGTTGCAACGTATCTCTCAATGTCGATGTTATAGTTGTCGGCGTGAAAATGCACTTTCGATTTACGCGGCGGACTTCGGCCATCCGTTACTTCTCCCTGTCTCGACAAATGTCGAGGCCGTCGAGGGGTGTTTTAAACTTTTGCAATACTCACCATCGAAACGAACCAGTTCACTGCTTCGGCAAACTTTCCGTCTCTTCGGATAGCACCCACAAAGGTGTCAACCACAACCCTAACCGCTTGCGCGATCATTTACGGTCTGAGCTCGAGCGTCTGATCGCGAAAATATTTCTGATAGTCGCATTTATATTCGGCGTGTGTTCATATGTGATTTGCCGCGAGATTCGATCGGTATATTGTCATCCCTTAGCGTTTTTCTTACTCACAAGGATCTTATTTGCTCGATGTATGCGATATGCAAAGGAAACACGCACCTTCAGATTCTCCTCTATTCTCGAAACAGCTCGAAGCATGTAAAACAACAGAAGGGGAACGTGATATTGTTGGGTATTCTGATATGTTCATTGGTTCGCCTGTAAGGAGAATTTATCGGAGGAAGGTGGAGAAGAAACTGGTCGAATATGTTGGCGAAGGGATGTAAAACAAGTCAATTTTATCGCATCTATAAAGATGCTTTGTTCCTCTCTTTTCTTGAATTTCTCTTGATAGCAAAGGATATTATAGGAAGCTGAAGATTGTGATAAATCATAAGGTATATATACGAAAGCGCATATTTGTATTTACTGTAAATCTGCTTTACCTGTTCTCTGATGGTTGGGCTCGGCAAAATCGCTTTTCCATACGAAAAAGAACAGTTTTGCTAAAGTATCTAAAAAGTCAACTAGATACAGATCTGAAAATAATTTTGTTGGGTTATCAAAATAGTTATGTAAAACGCTCAAATTGATTGAGCGCTTAAATTGGCATATATTTTTTCGTTTTTAAAGAGGTTTTTTTTTAGAAATTTTTATTAATTTTATAATCTTTACATGCAAAAACTTGAATAATAAATATCTAATTAATATTAAGTATGAAATATGCGAGGATGAAAAATTTCGAATTATTTTTATTAGATTTTTATAACAACATTAAAAGACCCCCATCAATCATTAACTCTGATTCCATTGCGTCGCCGCAGTTAAATTCCTAATTAAAACATTCGTAATTAAAGTCAGTATTCCGCGCAAATCTCGTCGGCAGCCCAGCTGAAATATTAAACGCGCGCGAGAAAGCGTCATTCGCTGGCGAGAATATGAAACGGATGGAATGGAATGAATACGTAATCGGTTAGACGACGTCGCCTCCTGTAAAGAAGAAAAAGAAGTTAGCGGAAAAGCTTGTATATCTCCGGAAAAGAGATAGCATATTGCACTTCCGGGAATCTTTGCGTGCAAAAAGTCTTCGACGGATACTTTCAATTATATTTTTTTCATTTGGAATACTAAAGCATATTCCTCCTAAAAGCGGACAAAGTTTTCTCACGTCAAATGTAGAAAAAAGAAAATATTCTTCTCACTAGAACTCTCTCTAGAAAAGTATATTTAATTTCTTTTGATTTAATTATGTCTATAATATTCTATAAAATTTTGAATGTAATATTCTTTAATTCTAAATTTTTCCGTTTGTCAATATATATTTTTTATATATTAAATATTATTTTTTGAAATAATATATACGTATATATTTTTATATTATGAATGTTTTCTTTTAAGTTGCTTTTAATGTGAATATAATAGTATTTGATACGAAATCTTGAGATAATTTCTTGCTGTTGTCCACTTTTTGAAATATCACGAAGTTTTGTGGATTTACATCAGTGAATACGTCATAAAAGCCTATTATTCGTGAGTTATATCTTGTCGTTGGCATTTTCTACAAAACTTACACGCGAACAATACGAGCGTGCCACATATTTCTGTTTTTTTTTCTTGAATGTTTCATCTGGTTCAAAGGTTCTCTCGTGTACTTTTTGTAACACGAACGACACCAGGTCACGAACAGATTTACATTCGGCAATTTTGCATGTGGCGATTATATAGCAAGATTTTTAATCTCTTTGTTCTTTGCAGAGTTCCATACTATGGGAATTAAAAATGCTTAGAAACATACTTTAAGAATATATCTGCTTAATGAGTCTTCAGATTGTTTTCTATATTAAACTCAAAATGTATTTTGAACTATATAGATAATTTATTAAATATTTTTAAGATAGGATGTTATATAGCAGCGCTATTAAATAATACTGAAAATATATAGCAAAATATTTTTCATAATAATTTAAATAATTACTAAGACAATTTATAATCCAGACAACACAAAGTGTCTAAAATTCAGATGTCTTTAGCGTCTTAAAAAAAACGTTTCAAAGACATTTTTTGTGTTTTAATTTTCTATTGTTTGGATAATCAACGCAAAGTTTAAGCTTAAAATCCGGAATTTAAAATGATGTATCTAAAATTTTTGATATATTTCTTTTAATTTGTAAATAATTATTTATTAATTTTATTTCATAATTTTTATTCATTTGTATAATTATGTATTTAATTAACGTGTGAATACCGACATAATTACTTCGCAATGATTTAAAGGTTTAAGAAAACTTTCTTGAAGAACCATTTCATTTTGAAATTATTTCACTACATCGTGTCTAATAGTCTGTCGTTATCTTCAGAACTAGTACATTGAAGATATAGCATTCTAGTGAGACATCTTGGAATTGTATCTAATTTACATTCGTATTCCCTGAGCCAACGCGGTGAATGTCTGTCGGTTTACCTGCCATTATCCTCTAATTATTCGTCCATACGGGGGATGGCATACGAACCTAATATCCTTTCTTTGCGAAATTTGAGCACGTATACATTTTACGACACGGTTCTAAGAATATTAAAGACGGAAGATTAGCTTTTGATATTTCCATAGGAATGAACAATATAGTCTTTACATTCAACAATTTCTTAAAATTTTCTTTATTTTTTTTTTATATTATTAATATATTAGTTAGATTTCTCCTGGTTTTAATTAATTTAAAATTAATTTTTCTTGGAATGAATACGTACCTAAGTATATCACTCGCCATCTTTATTTTATAATGTTTTAATTTTTGACAATAAGTATGTATATATTCAATAAGTGACAATAAGTATTGACAATAAATATGTATATGTTGAAACTAAGACTTTTTATCTTTAAATTTATCTATTATTATTAATTAAAAAAATTTATTTTCACATATATTGAGCAATCTTTTAGTTAGATTTTTATAGAATTCTTCGCTGGAAAAATATGTATTTTATATTTCTCGCTAAATTTCTGCGCTCACAGTTTTTGATACATTCTATATGTTAGAAGCGATTTGCAGCAGTGCTGAAAGAGAGTGAGAGTAAGATGACATCAAGGGGTCGACAACGGGCTCGTTTGAGTGCTAAACCGTCGAGGTTAAACCGCAGTCAGACGTCACGGACGAGGCTCGTAGAAGAACGAAGGGTGGTTTCGATAGACAATGGGGGTGGTATCGTGGAATCGCATCCTAGCACGCATTGTGCGTACCCTCTAACGACGAACGATTACCGGCCCCGTGCGCCTCGTTTCCTGGGGTTGGAATGATATGGCGATCTCACGAATCAGCTAACTATTTGTGCACGCGTAGAAATCTTTTTATAGAGTGAAAATTCGGAAATTTGGAGTCATTATCTTTGATAAAATAAAATCTGTAAGACACTTACCTTTTGATTTTTTTTTTAAATAGAAAGTCAATCAGGGTCTTAGATCATTCGTAATTATAGTTAAATTTATTTAATAAAATAGAGCAGGATTCTCTCTCTCTCTCAACTCTATATATATATATATATATACAGAATGTGTACACACACACACACACACACAGAGTTGAACATAGGGACAAGTTACACATGCAAGTAGTATATAACTAAAATGCGTATGGGACACGTCGATACACAAAAAAGTGCTCAAACGAAATATCTATGTTCGATCATTGATGAGTGAACACAGGGGCTTTTTTGTTTTTTTGATTTTTAAACTAATTTGAACAATCTCCATTGTTTTAGTATAAAATAACGATATATTGAGCAGCGGTTACTTAAATTAAGTTAAATTTAACATTAGATTTACACTATAGATTAGTATGTACCAAAAGTAAAATTATATTAAGTGATTATTAGATTATATTAATTATATTAAGTGATTATTGGATGACCAATGAGAATGAGTTAAAAATGGTTATTACTTTACAACAAGTAAATAGAACAAAATGAATCAAACGTCATTTTGCAGAAAAAATTTGTCAGTTTTATTAACATATATATGAAAAAGATATGTAATTATTTAACAATTGAAACATTTAAAAAAAAGGGGGAGGGGTAAAAATATATTTGCGCATCGAAATTGACACAAAACTAAATGAAGAATTACTTCATGAAGAGTCGCTAAATTATTTCTCAATACAAAGAAACGAAAATTAGTTAAATTTTATTTTTCAATTTTATTTCAATTTTATGCAGGATGGCGCGACCCCATTTCGTACACAAACATATTTTTGTTCCTTTTTTTATAATATTTTAATAGTTCTGTAAAATAATTATCATATATTCTAATTAATTTATAAAAATAATATATTATTTAAATTATTTTTATTATGCTTTTGTTAACACACACATTTATAATTTCATGATAGAAAAAAATTAATGAATATTTCAAACGTGTTAATTCCATTAACTTTCATTTCAGTTGATGAATGTGGCATAACATTTTTTTGAAGAGAATCTTGTCAGTTGATTCATTATCACCCGACAAGTTGTCGTCGCTTCTTCACGCTTTACGCATCAGGAGGTCTATTAATAAACTCTTGGCTGCTTGACAACCTGTTAACAACAGATTACTACAACTTTCGTCGCGGTATTCCCTCAAGCGGGCTTTCCTGATTCGAAGAATAATTCGTTGCGAGGATTGCTTGAGAAAAAGCAGTTGAAAATGATAGAAATTAATGTACGTCATACAGCTGCTCCCAAAGCTCTGATCTAGTTCGGAAAAACGCATGTTTCAATGAATATGTATCACGAATGATACTCACACGTTCTAGCGTGGACGTACTTTGGTCGTAGATTGAACATAGCCGATCTAAAAATCCTGATTCATGGCGTACTGAAAGAACCGATGTCGGAATTTATGGCTCTCTTTTAGGTATAAGCTATGTCTTCGATTCCACAGCCAACTTACTCAACATGCATGCAACTCGAATACGGTTGAGGGATCTTGAATCAGAATTTTTATGCGTATGTCGTATGTTATGTCATGAGATATTCCATTTCTGACATGTTCAATTCATTCAATTGAATGAAAATCGAATGATCTTTTTAAAATTAATTTGGCGAGAATTTCAGTATTAATTATAATTTTTTTTTATTTTTACGAAATGTCTTTATCTTACATGTATACAAATAATATTCCCATGTGAAATATCTGTTCAAAATTATAATAAGATCAGACTGCAAATTCAAGTGTATCAAAAGTGACTTCAATATATGTGTGTTTAATTTTCCGTGAAAAAATGACTCTACTCTACTATTATATTTTTTTGATTATTTTTATTCTCGAAGAGTCTGTATTAATTATTATTGCTATATTACACATACATATTTAAATATACAAATTCATATTTATATGCAGCATAGGATGTTATTTTTACACAGAAAACTAATCACATTACTTACATTGAAGTCATTTTTTACACACTTGAATTTATAGTGTCGTTTATCTTATCTTTGAACCTTAAATTCCGCAAAAATTTTACTATTTTATATGTATTTACTTGTGATATAGATAAGAGTTAAATTTTTATTGTGCATTAGTTCTAATGAACTGATCTTATTTGTGTTTTTTGAAAGTTTTGTGTTAGAACATTGATGAATGTTTCTCTCTTTCTCCCTTTCTAAATTTTCGCTCAACGGACATAGGTTCTAAATCCGCCGGGAAATCAATCACAGTCGCCACGGCTGGAATTGGACACCTTGTACATCCTGGTAGAATTCGCTGGCATACGGACATCCTGAACATAGTCGATCCTGGACAACGGTCTCAGTGCTTTTACGATGCCAATTCGCGGTGATCCTTTTCGCACATTCGAACTTGCACTTGTGCAATCACTCACGTTGTTTTTTCTCTTCGCGTGCTCTCGGCCGCAGTTAGCTGGGTCCATCGAGCTGTTGGAGTACTACGGAAATAACGCATTGGTGGAATGCGAGGAACTTATTTCTGAGTGTGATATTGTACGTGCTTGGCTTTCATTTGATGTTATTGTGTAGAGGATCGAATTTGTCACTATAAGAGACCAGATTTTGTTTACTATGTAAAATTATCATTTATTGAGTTGGAAGAAAAGCATTATTTCGTTTGTATCACGTCTACATATTTTTTTAATAAGTAATTATATGTTCATTAGAATAGTTTTAGCTTTAAGAATCTGTTTTCTAAATTATTGTATGATGATTTTTAACGAAGTTATGAATAAACAAAATCCAAATGCTCCTTTTATTTAATCTACGATAACTCAGCAACAAAAGATTTTAGGAAAATTTTTAAAAACAATTTTGAAGAAAATAATTTAGCTTTCATGTTAGAAAATCAAAAGTTTTGACAAGTTTTGACAAGTTTTTTTTGACATGTGACAAGCCTATAAAGGAAAAAGAAAAGTTTTTATTTTGTTCAGTTACAGTTTTTTTATATATAAAAATTAACCAAACACATGGGAAAAACATAGACATTTTGAAAATAGAAGTTTTAAGCTTCATAATTTTTTCTTAAATTTAAATTTCATTAATTTATTACGACGTTATAGCTGCTTGAATTTTGAAATTTGTAATGCTATATACAACTTTTTATTTCAAAATATATTGAATTGTTTGTTTCAATCTATTATCTTCTCCTTTGTATAGAATTATTGTAATATTATTATATTATTATATTATAGAATACATTTATTTTGCTCTCAATGATGAGAAAAACAACTCAATATACTGATGGTTGATATGAATAAACAATAAATCACAAAGGAATGTCAAAAACGATAGCTGCAACATTTGTAAATGAATAATGTAAAGTAAATTCAGTGATATACCGGAATACGTTATTCCGTTTTATTTTCAATTTAATGACAAATCAGGAATTAATGTATGACTTGTTTTTAACCTTATACTATAAATGTGTTTACGATGTGTTGTTAGCGCCGATGAGGATTCAGTCTTCTAATCCCATAATTTTTTAACTGTCCCCAACGAATTGTGTCCTCGAGAGATGTAACTCCGGGTCCTGAATCGGATAGATAGCAGTGGCCACGACTTAGAACTGCCATGACCTGACGAGCCGGGATTACATTTGATCCTTCTGGGTTTGTGTTCCCCTCGCACCTTTTACTTAGTACGGAAGTCGCTGTATAAAACGGTATGAGGCGGCCGACTGTAATTCGGGAACTTCCGTGTCATTGAGTATTCCGTTCAGCCCACGCGTTTGTTAACGCGCCCGTTATCGCAATGATTTATGAACCGTATAAATATATCGCGCGCAACAGTAATGTATGCCACCGATATCTGCCACTTTGTTACTTCAACTTTCTTGAACAAAATGAACGGATCGCGTAAATTTTCTACGAGAAATGAAATATAAACATTCGGATCTTCGCTCAGTTAATTACTGGCTGATGTTAAGACGCACGCTCCTATGAATAACAAATTTATGGCCCTTCGTGCGGATGAGATCGCTCCGATTACTCTATTCGCTCGGGAAATTTGACGTATAATCGCCGCCGGAATAAAGAAGAAGAAAATGAAATGGGGACGCGAAATGAAATAGATCGTTGAGAACATCCGTTAGATACACGGCATTATAATTAATAACATTATTAACATGATTTGATAAAACTAAATTTTATATTAGACATTAAGAAATATTGGATATTAATTTAATACAAAATAATCAAATAATATAACGTTATGTTAAATTGATACTCAAATATGTAAAAAATTCCACATGTAAATTTTAACAAGGATCATTGTTTTTTTTTACAAATACACAAACACAGAATGTTTATTACTATGTAATTATTAATAGAACAAAGGAAAAGACTAGAAAAATTGAACCATAAAATTAAAAACGTTTATAATAAGAAATTTGCGTCAATATAAAAACGCATATAGTGGATTGTATAGCTAGTTGATGAATAAATAAAAATCTTTTTATTTGTAATGAGAAGGAAATAAAATAGAGACTTACAAGTGTTTGCATGATGAAGAGATCACGAAATTGAATGTTAAAATAACCACTTTCAAGCAACGTATAACTTTGCAACGTAACTTTGCAAACAGATAGTTACGAGGACATAAGCGGCTAATCTGAAGAAGAGAGCAGAAGCTCTCGTAAAGAGATGGAAATTTTCGGTCAATTGCCGTTACTGAGGATTGAAGATTCGAAAGTGTGTAAGAAAAATGTTTCCGAGTATGAGAGGAGGCTGAAGTCGTTTTGCATGAGGTTACGAAATCGTCGAGGAGGGTTGCCGGGGCTCGACCGCAAACACCTCACGTACCGTCATGTAGATTAAAGCTCGGCACTCCTCAGGTTCTTGTGTGCGTGTTGAAAACACACGGGAAATCTCGCGAGTTCACGAGAAGGGCGAATCGCGATCGTGCAGGCGGTCAAGGGGAGGGAGGGGGAAGGGAGGCTAGGAAGTGGACGATGGTGATGGCGAGAGGAAAAATCAACTCACGAACTTACCCGGGATCAAACACGCGCCCTACAGGGCCGGTAAAGCCTGAGTCGCCACTGTCGTCGGAAATAAGACGATATTCCATCACGAGATCTTCGTCCGATTTCACCGACCACATTGTATTAAAAGCTCGTATGAATCGCACATGATTGACGTCACCAATTTCGACAATATCGTCAGAATTTCTGTACCATTATGTGAATTTCAGCATATTTATTTCAGGATTCTCCCTTTTTATCACGTCATTTTATACTACATCTTGTTTATGAAACAAATAATGTACTTTATTAATCCGAGATATTTTAAACGTGCGTTTTTTAACTTTTTATTAATTATAATTCTATTATTATACAATGTTAAATTATACGCAATTATGAGTTATATTGCTAAGACAAAATTATTTTTATTTTTACTATTAACTTATTATAGAAATTACTTATTATAGAAATTATGCACGAAATTGTGTTGAATTTATTACAAGAACTTAATATATGTATGTATTTTGCAAGATTTAATTTCTATGTAATAAAATACATTTATTATTCTAAATTTATTTTCATTTATCATTCATTAAAAAAAAATTTCGACTTCTCATAGAAACTGATTATAATAGTTTGCCACTAATTTTTTAGGCATTAAAGCAGTCGCAGTTAAAAGTTCTTGTCTTTTCTTCATTAAACCAATCGTGTGATAAACATTAAGCCCATCTCATTGTAACGTCTCATCACGAACTCTGCCAGCGTGAAAGAGTACTGGTATCCTGTGATGAGAACAATTTCACGCGTAGTTCGTTTGAGAATGTTGGCATTAGGCTGTTCCTCTGAAAACATACCTAGCTGAAGAGACAAAGTCCAATTTTGCGGTGAAAACGCAAAACGCGCGAGTCCGTCTCTTAATCTAATAGCGCGAATTCCGGGGACTTTTATCGTTATGATTCATCGTGGATGACCGCCATTATTTCCTACTGTTCTTGATGCGTCATTAAATCGGTAGGTCTAACAAAGAGCCGCACAATTATTCAGAGCAGTGATGGTTTCATTCTCGCAGTTCATTATCTTATGAATTATCGATATTCCCCGTAGCATTTCTCGTCTCAAAAGTTAGTGGCAAACTATGTATTATAATAGTTAGTTATTATATTAGTTTCTACGAGATGTCGAGATTTTTTTAAATGAATGATATTTTTGAAAAATTATTGAAAAAATACAATAGAATTAAAGAATTCAAGGTTAACAAGAGTAATAACGCGATTATATACAAGCACGGTTTATATGCTTGTATGTAATACGCGTTATATTCTTCATAAACTTTTTTACTTTTAGTTGTTAAAAGAAGTAATAGGCTATTTTTAATTTACCTAATTTTAGTTTTGTTGTACT
>NW_012130098.1:2458125-2490893 GCF_000143395.1 Atta cephalotes | reverse complement strand
GTTAAAAAGTAAAGTAATAACGTAACTAACTAACTAACTACGTACGTACGACTCGTACTATATATATATATATATATATATATATATATATATATATATATATATATATATTCTCATTGGAGAATGAATTCTTTGATTTTATTGGATTTGTAGATCGAGAATCCGTATAATTGTTACATTTTAAGTATAAATATTGATTTTACTTTTTTCATATTTGCACAAGTGGCATAGAAAATGATAAAAGCGAAAGTTACATTGCGACCAATATAATTTCAATGTTATTACACGTACGAACGTGTTTCATTTGTTGAGGCATTATCGAAGAATAGTGACTTGTGTGATTGTAAATTATAATTTAATAAGATAGATAATATTGAATCAGACGCGGCTGAAAATTGTAATAAAACACTGGGAGACAAATCGGAGCCCGTGTGCGTACAAATAAATCGTACTCGCTGTTAATTGCAACTGCAACGAAATTGATTCCGCCAGTTCATTCGATTTATTCGGCGCTATATAAAATATAGTAATTATAGACACTGTGACATCGGTTTTAATTATCAAATTTTCCATGGCGCTCCGACGATATTTCGGTATATTTCTCGCATCGTGGGTCTGTCACTTTCAATGAGAATGCGCAAAGCTTTGCCGACGAATAAATTGCAAAATACGCGTCCGGATCCGACGTAAAATATTCGCGACGGGTTATCCGTAATCTGCTTACGACAAATGCTTGATCGAGACTCCTGGGACAATCTGTAAAGATTAACGGTACGCAGTATTGCATTGCCCCGCGTGATCGATTCACTCATCGTGATGAGTTCGAGTTAGGGCAGTTTTAACGCGGCGCGGCGTCGCGACGTTAACGGCCGTAAACACGTGAGGGTTGTGCGCGATCGTAATTTCAAACCGTAAAAGAGAGGGGGCTCAGAAGGGGATGACTTAGGCTCACGCTGCGTTAACCCGGATCGTTATCGTTTTACTGGCTCTAACGGTCGCCGATGAATATTTAAAGGCCGCAAAAATCTACCATATGAACATTTGATCTGCATGTTAATCTGCAGCAAGTAGGAAAACTTATGCGTTCTTTTTTTTTCGGCGTAGTTTATACACGCGCAATACTAAGTATGGTGTTGTTCCCTTATGCTATCGCTTTAGTTTGCAAATCATGATTGTAACTTTGATAGCTATAGTTATGGGGCGTTCTTAAAATTTAATTAAATTCTGCTGAAATGACACGTTGTATCAGACGAGTAAAATTTGCATAGCGAACGTAACATTAATGGGATAGCGAAGTTAGGTTTAGTGCCTATCATCACGTTGTTAGAAATATGAAACCGTCTTAAAAGCTGATCAAAATTTCCATACATAGGGAATTTGTAATATTCGATTCATTATTCTTTTATCATTATAAATGTGAACATAATTCATCAATCAGAAAATTTTAAGTATCTTATTATTTTACAAGATTCATTTATTTTATTCGTACACTAACATTTTTCATTAATATATTTCATTAATGTATTATTATTTTACATATAATATAAATATATTCGTGTACATTTTTGAATTCTTTTTGAGTTCATTTCGAATATATTACGCTAATTTATAAAGAACTCGAGAAAATGAATTCGAATTCGAATTGATTAGTTGTGCTATCTGGGAGATCAGTTTGATAAATAAGATCATATTCAGCGTCAAAAAATTGTGGGAAATAATTATCCTCGTTCTTATGCTAAAATAAAATTTGTTTTTTATTAAATGTTATTTGCTTTTTTTCGCTTATTTTTAATATTGTATAATAAATCACAGAAAACGTAAATGAAAAATTAACATTGAGTTAGCCAACTTGATAATTGATGGATCTTGATGATTAATAAAGCTCTTGTGAGAAAAAATTATGATTTAATATTTGCTACAGTCTTAATCCTGTATCGTGTAACACCTTTAAATTCGAGATATACTCATCTCTAAATGAAAATGATATTTCAAGTTTCACACTAATAAAAGGTATTTTTCTTATACAGTAGGTATTTTTCTCTATATTAACGCGAGGTGCAAAACAAGAAACATATAACAATTTGATTGAAAGTGAATTTACGATACTTTTCTTTTAGAGATACAAAATTTTTTATATGTACTTCATATACACTTTGACGTTACAAACTGCCAGCACTTTGACTATTTTTAAATAAACGACAATTGACAGCAATAGAACTATTCATGTCATCATAAAAAATCAGTTCTGTATGATCCATTACGATCAAATAAAGCATACAAATAAAGCATATTAGTAGTCTGAATCAAATGAGTAAACATTTTTCTCCTCACAATGGAGAAAATTCCTGATTTCAAAGTAAGTATTATTTTCTCTTTTATGTTTGATGTTATTTATATATGTCTCTTGTAATTTACGTGAGGTTTTTATTTCAATGTGTACCTTTAATTTTTGGCGATATAAGTTTATAAGTGTAGTATTTTGTGTAACATCTTTCATTCTCTCTCTCTTCTCTCTCTCTCTCTCTCTCTCTCTCTCTTTCTCTCTCTCTTTGCACGAAATAAATTGGCGACTCTGTACGAGAGATGTGTATCTTAAGTAGTTAAGAGCCCGATACATTTAATTAAGTATCATAAATGAGCCGCTGCGAGAAGCATTCAGAAAACCGTAACATTTCCGTGCCACGGAATTTTGCAGCAAGCAATTGCCGACTCGCGCACGCGAATTAATTTCCCGTCATAAAGCTTCCTATTAGTTGAACAGCAGCTCCTCCGTAGTACGACGATAAAACTTTCTCGTCGCAGGATTACGCGGACCGACAACGTGCGCATGTGTCTCGCTGGTAGAGAGTAGAGATCTAGGAAACGCGAATCATGCTCGCACGAAAGTTGCGTTAACGCTCGTAAAGAGAACTCTGTCTCTCTCTCTCTCTCTCTCTCTCTCTCTCTCTCTCTCACGTCCGATAGAAACGCCGGAAAACGAAAAGCGTAAGGGAATGGAAGAGGATAATAAAGGATGATAAGGAATGCTGCGCGATGGCACAGTCGCAAGAAGGACGAGGCAAGAGTGTAGACGAAAACCAGAGGAATGGCCTGGCTTAATTCCCACACGCACTTACGCAGTGACGTGGCGCGGTGCGGAAAAAAGTGCGTCCGTCGCGCAATGGCGAGCTCGCGCGAGCTTAGGATCGGGGCTCGTTTCTCCCGGGGTATAATGCCCCGCGAAATAGCCCCTTTAGTATGATATACGTATCACTTACGCGGCGCGATAATGAAAAGATTTGCCGGCTCTTTATGACTTCCGTGCAACGGCTAACAGGATCGTTCATTTCCCTCTCTCTTTTCCTAGCTTTCTGCCCTTCTCTCGCACGTTTTTCTTTCTCATGTGAATTTCCCGGATTTTCTGTTTTTTTTTCGCGTTTGATTGATATGCATATTATGATCGATATTTTATTTATTGTACATACAATTAAGAATCCTTAATCCTATCGATACAGTATTGCTATTATACATAAATTTTGCGTACAAAAAAATAGACTATTTTATTTATGTAATTGCATATTTTTCTCATTAAAATAATTATTTTACGTGTATTAATATAATTAACACAAGTAACTATAATTATTATTATTTTCTAAAAATATAGAACTGAATAAAAATTGTATTTTTTATATGTATTGTCTACAACAAATATATTGCTGCTAATCTTAGAACGTGTAACAATCAATCCAGAACACGGTTTGTCACATTTTCGCAGCTCCATTTAAAATTAAATGTTATTTGTACGATGATAAATTCAAGAATAATACTATTTATATAAAGATTATGCGTTTCGCGGGTTTCCAGATCCATTCTTGGAATGCTAACGTTTCGTGAACCTTGCAGTCCATTGCATCAGGGCGAAGAGCTGCCTGATACTGAGTATCAATGGACTTCAAGGTTCATAAAATGTTGATATTCTAAGAATGGATCTGGACACGGTAAAAACCCGCGAAATGCATAATCTTTATATAGAAAACACCTATGGAAGCCTCAAGAATATTATCAATAATACTATTTTAATATATAAAAGATGTAGATTATAATATTATAATATATCTATATCATATATGTACATATTTTTTCGAAAAAAATTATAATCAAAAACTGATAACTGGCCCCGATCATCCAGGATATTAATATTTTAAAAGATTTTAATGATTTTTTTACACAAATTCAAGACGAAAACTTCGTATGTCCGATATATTTTGTATATGTTTAAAGTTTTATCAAAATAATTCGAGCGGTTTTCGAAATTTTTTGGAAAAAATATAATTTTTTTTTCAATTTTAACATCCTGTGATTTTTGAAACTAATAATAAACTATTTTGAATATATGATCATGAGAAGTTTTTGTTTTAAATTTGTGTGAGAAATCATCCCTTAAAATCTTTTAGAATATTTAGAATCAACTCTGTATAATGATCTGAATTTTTAAAAGCTTATCTTCTTTATCTTAACCTTTTGCATAGCAAATTGAATCTTCTGATGATCTCTGAAACTTAGCTGCGCTCAGTGACATCGTTCACTTGTACATAAAATTTTCAATAACGTTCTAGAATTAAGTAAAAAAGAAATAAGGATAGCAATAAATTTTCGATCAAACTTCAATGATTTCAAAGTAAATATTAATTTCAAGCAAATAGACTCGGATTCATCATGCATAGATTCATGAGAATATAATGCTATTTATATTTCTAATTGAAAATTTAAAAAAGATTAATTTTCGTCATATTTTATCGATGCTCTTTTTTACATTGAATATTAGAATAAAAAGAAAATAGCAATAGGAATTTTGGGAGCATGTCGAGACAAAGCGGCCTTCTACGCGATGCTAAGTTGCTTAAGTACTTTAGTAAATTACATTACCGTGGTACAACATGATTCGATCGATGCAACCGTTAAGCGGATCGTTTTGTGAAAGCTCCGCAGAAGTGGTTGATATATGCATTCTATGAAACAAATCGCCCTCCTCTACACCTGCGGCGACTTTGTAGCGTCACTGGGGCGTTTAACAAGTCCAGGACGACGAATTGTGGGCGGTCGCGAGTGAGTTAGTACGACGTTTTAGAAAATCGAGTCAAGTAAGCGTATCAGCCAGCAGTTACGCGGATGAGTGATGCGGGAAAACATCGCATTTTGCTTACATTTCTATTTCCTCACACGCGCTAAATCATACTTAAAATCTGGCTCAGAAGCTCTTTTATTCTCTTTATCTTTCTCGCTATAATTTACGAACTCCATTGCTTTCTTGACGTGAGAACGATGAGTATCACTGTCGGTCTTAAAATCATTTCTATTTTATGGCTAATGTTAGGATTTAACATTTATATCATTTTGAATCGGATGATAAAATGTTAATAATAATATTTCACTTTAATTATTCAATAATAAAATATATTAATTCTCCATCTGCAGTATGGGAGTTTTGTCTTTTTTAGCAGAAGCGAAATTTCACTCTCAAATTTCTCTTTAAAATAAAAAAGGAAGATGAAGTCCCTTTATTGCTAGGTTATACATTTTTAAAACAAATTTTCCATTTTTCTTTATTTTCGTTCAATTTTTATTAAATAAAGGTTTTAACATTTGTGTTGAAAGATCCAGATTTCAAATGGAGGGAATAAAAATGTGATTACACAGACAGAGGATAATAACTAAAATATATTAGAGTATCTATTAATAATTACAAAATGATATATAAAATATATATATATCTCTGATATATTAGCATTTGCAATATCTCTGATGCTTTTATATATTCATTGACCACAACTCATCTTTTATATATAGCATTTTGAAAGGATTTAATTTTAGATTCTATATTCCATTCTTTACTGTGTTTCTCTTACTAGTCCTCTTCTATATAAAATTTGCCCTCTCGCTCTTTTTGCTCTGAAATCAACTTGCTTGCTTGTACTGTTTATATGCACGCGTGTGTCTGTCTCTCAGTTTCATGAATCTCCTCTCAGGGCTTACACTCTATTTCCACGACGGCTTCCTTCGTGTCTCGCGACTGCGCACGTCTCGGTAACGAGCGCGTCGTACTGTCGAGGAGGAAAAAGATTGGATTCCCGAGAATTTCAAGAGAAGAATTTTTTAATACGCGTACATAAACGTTTCGCATTGAGCTGCGCGACGTTCCGACGACGTAAAAATGTTCTTTATGCGAGAGGCTTTTCGGTCACGAAATGTCGAACGAAATGCGAGCGCTCTCTGAAACCAAGAAGAACGCTAATTCCAACAGCGGAACACTCGCATACTTTTTCATTCTCTTCGAAATGCGAGTTTTCCAACGCGCTGCGATTAACTTACACGAGTAGTACCAACAATTTCGTCGAGCAGGACCTGAATATCATTGTCACATTTTATCGACACAATGACAAGTACACTAGCATATAACGTGATGCATGATTTATCATTTAATATTGCATTCTATATTTATGATTTCATTTTTATTACGTTATATTGACGTGTTTATTTGCTATATCTATTTAATAAAAAAGCTGATAAGAAGATGACTTTTTTCTGAAAAATTTTATATAAATCCTTTTAAAAATATTTTAAGTATATCAATAAATTGAAGTATTGTTTAGAATCTTTCTGGTACTATACAATCGAGATTTTATTCACAACATTGATCAATAATAGTCCATTCGCTGCACTGCATAGCGAAGCAACGTAGCAATCTCGGATCAAGCCGCGAAAAACAGAAATAGCAGAACGTAGGAATGTAGGGGTATCTTAAAAGGATCGTGATCCCTTCCGACTGTCGACTATGCGCCTCTGAATCTTCGACAGAGAGGGGAAAAAGGAATTTTTCCAGATACTTTCGCGGGAAGAAGATGCTTCTCGTTCTGCTCGACTGTGAGAAGACCTAGCTTGTCGCCGTAGAGAACGAGAGGGACGATCGTTAAAAGCCGTCGTCATCTTAGCGTCCTCATCCTCAGGAAAGATTTTCTAGCGTGTTGCGAAAGCTGTGAGATAGTTGAGATGAAATTGCATCAGTTGATTCAATATTATATCAGAGCGATAGAAGTTTAATGAAAGAGATAGTTTTAAATAATTAATCCTTAAGTTTTATTTAATGTTATAGAATATTTAAGAAATATTTAAGAAGTGATTTATTTGAAAGTCTTAAGATTTGTTTTTCCAACACAGTTGGAAAATTGGTGTGGAATTTAACATTTTACGCGTCCTAAACGATTTATCAAAACTTTTGTGTCAGTAAATCGTTTAGGTGACAACACCTAATCACGTATATAAAATGATTAATATGTTAGAAAATAACGTAAATATTATGTGAAAAATTAACACAAAAAATGTATACACAATTTATAAGCAATTTGAGGAAGCATATTTCTTCAATAAAGTTAATATTTAAATGTTAAATAAGTTTAGCCTAAAATTAAAAAAATATTATTTATTCACTTACGTATAAATTGTATTATTTATTATTGAGAAATATTGAATTATTATTGAGAAATATTAATTTAACACAAAATATACAAATAATACAATCGTATTATGTTAAATTAATTTAGATATATTAAAAATTTGACATCAAAAATTTTACAAGAATCAATTTTAACGCAAATACAAAATATTTTATTATGTACAATATTTGATTCAAATTTTAATATTCGATTAAGATTTTTCTTGTTTATTGTGATTGCAATATTGATTAAGTTAATTTAATTTTTTAATTAATATTTCCCTAAAAAAAAAATCAAATTGATAAACTAAAACAAAATACAATTTCAGGATCATTTAATATGTTTGATAGATATAATTTTGACGCAATTTTGATCTGGTTTAATTGGGAGGTAGGTAAGATTAAAAATGAAAAAAAAAAGGAAGGGAATAATAAAGCATCTGAGGGAACGATTAATTGTCGAAATAACTGCAAACACGAGGAACCGTTTAAGCTGACGTTCCGAGACATTGTTTGGCGCGGATACACCCGGTTGGAACGCGTGTCTCCGGACACGCGGGACATAATATACGGGGACAGTTACGGTCCTTGGTCCGACGTATATTATGTCCCGTGTAAGTGCTTCGCTCTACAACGTCCATCGCATTGCACCCTGTGCGAACGTGTGCGAGGAATTCGCTTCGTGAAAAATGAACTGGTTTGTCCCAAGTTAACCGATGATTCTCTCAACACCTAATCATTACGGTGCATTCTCGTTCATTGGGAATTCTATACAAATGTTTGACATTTGAATTTTTTTATACATTTTGTGTATATGAATTTCTAGCAATAAATTGCATTTTAATAAATCCATTACGAATTTACTTTTCTATGGTTCATGTGTTGCATCGTGTATAATACATGGTGCATGTAAATATTTTTAATTAATTTTTTATTTTATACAGGCTCTTTAATTTTTATGTTTTAATTTTTATGTTGTAGAAATAAATAAGGGAATTCTATTCTCTCTTAAATATAAAGCATGCTTTTTCTTCTAACAGCATTTTCACTCGGAATTCTCCATCAAGCGAGATTTTATTTTTGTTCTTTTCTGCACGTAAAGCGAGACATGGCCGATTTATTCCTTCGTTAGAATCATTCGTACGATAAATAAAATCCACAGGGAAAAGTTGCGCAGTACAGGCGAGAAGCGACGAGTTCGCCACGGTTCGTCGCGATCTACGCGATGGTATTATACCACGTGCGAATGCGTATGGTGGTTTCACGCCTGTCAGTAGACGATGCGCGACGTTTAAATCGAGCACAGAAAAACGCGATCCGCTTTACAGCCTCGGGCCGGCGCGGCGTGTCGGAATTTTTCTCTCGCAACGCCTATTTTTCGTTGACTCCACGTGAAATGACTCATTATCGTTGTCGTCCAAAATAAACTTTTGGGCATTTCAGTTCTCCAGGCATATTTTCCATATAGTTGGAAAAAATTTCTGTTAAATTTAACACATTTCATTTTTCCCAAGAAATCTACTTAAAATTTTATGCTAATTTAACACACAAGATGAATATATTAGAAAGTAATAAAAACATTATGTAAAAAAATGAACACAAAAATAATAACTGATACAATTTGTAAGCGAAAACTCTGTTGAAGTTTTTTTTAATAAAATTAACATTTACATATGTTACATTTGTACGTGTTTTATTTGTTCTACTCAAATGTTATTTTGATACTAAAAAATGTTGAATAACAATTTAACATGAAATATTCAAATAAGAGAATCGTACAACATGTTAAATTAACATTCGGATATGTTAAAAATTTAATACAAAAATGTTAACAAGAAGTTAAATGAATCAATTTTAACACAAAATGTTTTTTAATGTTCATAAAAACATGCTTAGAGGGCCACATTAGTAAAATATGCCATACTACCGTTTAACTTTGCATAACTTGAAATGATACAGCAAAATAAAATGTTAAATAACAAAAAACACACTCAAACAATATATATATATATATATATTTGTATGATAATATATTCAAATTTAAGAATAACAAAGCATATGTAATTAAATATCAAAATATATTTTTTAAATGCTTGAAAGTAAAAATTGAAAGTAAAAATGCTTTGTAATAAATGCTGACTACCATGTATATATTGGCATATTAAGGTATAACGATACGGTATAACTATTAAGCAAATAATTCCATAAGTAATCACTAGAATTCGCTACTTAATAGCGGAGATATTATAAGAAGGGTCATTATATATCTACACTAGCCATAATACTTCTCTTTACTTTTCCACTTATATTTTATATGAGCTATAAAAAGCTATCGAGGAAATGTCAATCGATGTATCAATTTAAATTTTTTAAGTTCCATCTGATTAAATAATATCAAAAATGTATCTTTATGACATTTCGTGCGAAATAATGGAAGTGAATCGCTTTTCTGCTGACAAAAAAGTGGCAGAAAGCGACGAATGAGAGAAATCGCGTTTTCGGTACCAATCACAGGAGTAAAAGTGGGTTCCGCTAATTGCGCCCTCGGTCCTAAATATTTTGACGTATCCGAAATTTGAGCGTTTGCGTGTTACCAGACGCCACGCCAACGAATTGTGCAAATATTTACGACCGTCTCTCCCTCGCGAATCTCTTCGGGTGCTTCACCGTCGTTACGCGCGTTACAGGGAGGGAGAATCCATTTTTTCCGTATTAAAATAAAATTAAACGAAGCTCCGTGACGAGAGAAGAATGGCCCGCATGAAAAATCACCGTCCACCTCTTCGCGAAGAAAGGATATTACGGATGTTACGCTTCTTCTTACTGGAATCGTAAATCTTTCCGCGCCGCCGTTGAGTTTCGCTGTGAGGTTTTACGAGACACCAACTGGCTGCTCTCTCGTCGAGACCAACAATTTCCTCCGATTTCCCCGTACGTTATTGGACACGATATTTATTTTTGCATCGCCAAACGCGTATAGGATAAATGCATCAGTGAATAATTGATTGGCTTTTAGCAGAGACGCATACAACTTTGAGACATGCAACATTTATTTTACATTGTTATCTGGTTAATTTTATAATTCATTATAATATTTTATTCATGTATATAACCGTCACCTGGGATATTTATTATTACTTAGACTATAACAGAAGTTTTCTCCTACACCGAAAGTCTTTTGCGCTGATAATCTCCCAAGCGACATCGAGACTAACTTTCACGATCGACACATCGCCAATATCCGATGATTTCCTAATAAAACTCGCGCGATCTCATCCGTGTCAATTAAGAGCTAATTGATTTCGAGTGTAAATCTCTAATGTAAGATTTTTCGACGACGTTGCCGCTTCGATCGGGATTGCGGTTGCGATGAGACTGCAAGCAGAGCTTGTAGGCGAAAGCAGTTGTTCCCACTAAATTTACGACGATGAGAGGGCTAACCCTCCTTTCTTACGGTGCTCTTCACTCGCATTGCTTCGTTTCTTTGTCGTTAATGAGTCCCTATCGTACGGCGCCATATGTTTCCCCGACGATATTGTTTGTTTTTTTGTTTTTTTTTTTAAGGCGAAGAAGGGGCGGAGAGCTTTTACACCGGTTGTATCCCTCTCGCTGGGTATTCCAAATCCGCGTGTAAAATGTAACTTAACCGCTTTACTACATGCGTCTGTGACCATAGCCGGGTCGCCATTAAATGTCCGATATTTTCGGTTTATGTTATATTCATGCATTGACAATGGACGGATGTACAGTGGAAAATTCTATCGGCGTGCGAAATATAGATAAACAAACAGATATCCGCTAGATATTGATGATAATGGCAAATCGATCATTGGATTGAAGCAAACACACTTATTGTTCGGCGAGGGCAGCAAGATTACTCCACAAAAAATTTCATCGGTATACTGTTATAATATATGAAATTGCCAAATTGTCGTTACGTCACCATCATTTCCTTATTGCTTCCTTTCCTTATTTACATTGTTTTAATTGGCTGTTTTCTGAGGATTTATCCGCCCTTTTACTGCATAAGAAAAGATGTTCGAGATGTTATTTATTTTTTCAAATATTTTTATTATTTCATTTTTATTATATCAAATGTTGTTATTATTATTATAATTATAGAAAAACAATATTTTCATTTTTCATTTCGATTGAAGTAAATTTTTATTCGTTTTAAATAAATTCGTTTCATTTGAAAAATTTATATAAATAGTACTTTACGTACCGCAAGTCAGTGCTAAACAGTTTAATCCTGAATTACAATCATCATCGTTTTTGCATAAGTTGCTGCTTTTTTTCTCTTTTTTGACTTCGATTTCCCTTCTTCGTCTGTCTGGGAAGTGTATAGCAACGATTTCTGATTCGCTCTTAGAAAAACATAAAAAATAATATTATTACAGGATAATCGTAGGAGCATACACGGAGAATTTTTTGTTATTATATTTTACCGCAAAATTCTACCCTTACAAATTCTACCCTTTGGATAGAAAATAATTTGGCAACTCATTAAATATCAGTAATGATAGGAATTTTTTAAGTATATAAAAGACATTTTATTAATTATTTAATAAAAATTATCAAATAGATTATAAATTATTCTAAAACAAAATATTTACACAAATAAATGAAGAAAGATTTATTCGATAAAGGTGAGATATATATCGATAAAAATCGATGAAAATTCTCTCCTTGTGTCAAATCCATAGATGTAATATTAACACAAAACTACGTTAGTGAATGATAATTAGAATTGCAACAAACATGGAGAAGAATGATGTGTGTGAAATCACGTGATGTTTACTCACGGAGTCTTTGCTGGAATCTTCCAATTCGATCATCCGAATGTCCGGATCCTAAGATGGAACGACCAAGTGAAATTAGCACATAATCACGGTTTAACATTATAGTTTGCACTACGCGTCTGCACGGTAAGATTAAGTTGATTCTCCGTACCTTCGTATCCTGACTGATACATGACTCAGTCGAAACGGCCGAGAATATTAACAACACGAAGAAAAGAAGTCGGAGCATGTTGGGTGATGCGTTTAACAAAATTGCGACGCTTCGTAACGCAGCTTTATACCAAAGCATTGGTTGCGACATCGTTCCATCAGTGCGTTCTTATCGAAGCGCCGTTAAAATGCGGAAAATGGATTGCTAAACGCTTCTCTTAACTCGACCGGAAATTACACAAACGTGAATGATTTCCGATGTTGCACCAAGTATCCGTGAGATTTATCGCTCATTTTCGCGTTTATTTATCTAAATTAGAAAAAAGAGAAGCACGTCATAAAGTACGTCGTGCAATTTCCTTAGTAAAAATGAGTCTCTGTTATCTTGAGTCTACGACTGTTCTAAAATGTTCCAATTGATCTTATCAACGAAAAATGTTTTAATTTAATTAACAGAAATGTTTTCCACTGATAGTTACTCGAAATAATGTTAGCGTTTACTGCAATATTACTGTATAGTAATAAAAATATATCTTATCGATTATATTTCGAAACGTTACGATCGTGTTGCTTGTAGGCCAGCAATGTCTACGTATCCTTATTCGATTTTGTAGTATTCCCTTAAGCGATATATATTTTCAGTCTCTCTTCGGGTTCTCGAGAGACAGAGAGGATACTTACTGTGCATTTTCCGCGGAATACCGCGCTACCTTCCGTAAAATAAGAAATACGAGACGCACTCGTTTCCCCATGCTCGAGGAGGTTCGGTCCCACGAGTGTAGTATGCATTTTCGCGTTCTCTAGCGCGGCTGAGTGAAGCAATACGACGGCAACTTTTCATTGAAGATTGACTTTAATGACCGACGAACTCGATGAGTCAGTCGCGAACAAAGAGTTACCTTTTATTTTCTCGTCTCTTCAGATGAAAACGCGCGCGAAAGAAGAGCTGAAGTTACGGACATCAGGATTACAACCTTTAATCAGCCACGCGCCATTAACACACTTTGTTAGCAGGGTACGTTGCGGTTGTTGCAGAATAAAAAGAGAGGAATGCCAATGCAGAAAATTCTGCGAAAGAGTAAAAATTGCATCGGATGTTGAAGTGCCGGCTCTTCCGTGTTCCTTAGATCCGCGTCCGAATGATTATCGCTCGCCCATTAGCACTTTAACTCGTGCCATTCGCTTATTACGCGAATAATCAAAGATGTTTTTAGCCATCGGTGAAATGGCCACATTAGGAAATTGCACGCTCGGCATGGCGCATATCGTTATTTTTACTGCCTCGTTATCTGTCTTTGAGAGAGCTCTTTCATTCGTGTATCGATATATTCACGTATGCTTGCTGAATAAATTCGTGTTTACCTTCACGTATTTGCTTTGGACGTGAGATCATTAATATCTTGTTCTTGTTGCGTTATTAATTCAGAAACAGAAAATATCACAAGAAAGATTTATTGTTACGTTTTTTTTCGCATAAAACAAGCTTTCTTAATATGCGTAATTAAATTTGAATAATAATAATAAAATTTATATTGTAGAATGTAAAAATTATATAACAAATATATATAGGGAATAAATACCACCTAGCAGTCAAGCGGAATCTTAAGTGCTTGGGCTTTTATTTCCGAAAAAATTATTTTGGTCGTAAGAATTACTTATTAATAAAAAAGTTGGACAAAAAGTATTTCTGTGAAAATCAAAAACAATGAAGAAAATTAGAAATTCGAAGGAAGTGAAAAGTTACTTTGCAAAACTTTTTAAAGAAAATATTACATTATTTATCAAGTGTGTCCTTTACTATTACACCGTACATGCTTTCGGGTGGGTTAATTCTTAACACAACGTACTTAACAGCGAGGGAAGTGCAGCTGTTTACATAGCACCGTCACTACTGTTAGCGAAGTTGTCGCGTGAAGGAGTTCAAATTAGACGGGTGGCAGAGTCCTCAACGGTCTGTCGACGTGACCGGAAGTCCTTTGTTCACCTTTGTTGATTGCTGAACAACGTGGAAACTACTCATTAGCTTAGCAAATAATACTCTACCAGTACCTAACTTCTAACTAAACACTTAATCACCATCAACAACACCATATTTCATATCTTTATTATTTCAATTTCACTATAGTCTCATTTGTTTCATTTGTTTCATCCTTGCGATGATTTATTATTAAAAGATTAATTACCATTATTTTAACAATTTTATCATAAAAGTAAGAGCATAAAAATTAAAAATAGTACAATACTGCATATTAAAATCGGTCGGTTTTTAATTTGCGTTGTTCTGATATTATTACTGAAAGACAAGTATATTTGGAATTTATTATAATTGCATATGACTATAAAATAGTTACGATTAGGAGCTATAGTTATTACTGTTATAATATTAGTATTTATTATATTTATAGTTCTATTAAAAAATATTAATATAGTTGACACTGTAAAAATGGCTATAAATTATATAGTTAAATTAATAGCAATTTTTTTTCTTTCTAGAATTTTAATGCATAAAAAATAAGCAAACTATAATCGGATAAACTGTTTAGATCGGTCATACACTCGATTACAAAGATTTAAATATGAAAAAAATATAATAATAAAAATATAATAAATATAATAAAATATATAATAATGATTCTAATATAATATATGAGAATTCCATTCCTATCTCTTATTATCATAATTCTGTTTTTGTGAAGATAAATTCTAAATGAATAAATAATACTAAAATACTCGTGAATGTCAATCTACCGATCTACTTTATTTGTATACGAGCGAGAAACGAGATGTTCGACAAAAGAATCTAGCTTGTTCAAGTTGCTGACTGCTTCGAGAAAACAAATTGGAAATAGTTCAGAAGAACAAAAGCAAACAGAGCTGCGGGCTTTTCTTGGCGCTCGTTGACTCTGCGGAAAGAAATGCGCGGACCAAATTAGTTGGAACAGTCACAGTTCAGACGACAGGTTGTGAATGATGAATGAATGCTGTAGTAGGTAATACCTCCGGAAAGGTAATTTTGAACTTTTCCGTGGTAAACGGAAAGTCTAGACACTCGTTTGTGAGAATAGTATACAAACACAAATCTCATAAACTTCACGATACAGGATTAACAGTAAGTACTCGGGAGAGAATAGACTACAAGCTTTCTGTTGCTCTGTCACGAATACGTTTAATAATGCTAATTCAAGTAATTACAGCAATAACTAACGATATATCTTTTCAACTAGAAGACTGTCCGAAGCGCACGCTACGTATTTATTTTATATACAATAAGATTGTTTGCAATTCTTAACATAATTTTCTGCATTCCTTTTCATCATTGCATTTCTTTTTGATTACTTTTTCATTACTTTAAAGATGATCTTTGCAAAACTTTGATTAATTGCCATAATTAAATAAATAAGATAAATGATAAGTGAAACAAAAACTGCAATATTTTCTCATTTTTTTAAATTCTAAAATTTAATTTATGAACTTTTTAGACTTTAGATTTTTAAATAAACATCAAAATTATTCATGATTTACATTATTGTAAAAAATCTTGAGAATTTTAATTCTATCTCTTATCAAAGTTTTTTAAAAAAATCTGAAGGAATGCAGTATGTGCATTCGCTTTTTGATCTGCTCATTTACAGTTTCTAGAAGCGCTTACTAATTTTGTTAATCAGAGAAGAACGTTTTTGTGTGAAAGAATAATAAAAAAGATAAAGCAACGATCTGTCTCGTTGTCGTGTTAAACGGTCGACATTGCACACGAAAGTAAATGCGAGAAAAACGTCGGGATCGTTTGTATATTTAGACATGCTTCTCACACACGTCGCCTCTTTTTCAACTCTCCATTGCCTCTTCAATTATCGAGTATATCTCTCAAGAAAATCTAAATGGATCGATAATGATACTAATTCCCAATTTCATACCTTTCATAGTTTTCTTAGATTCCATAGACTTTTGCGTTTGAGTGTATGTCCAATCTAAATCGGTTCATCCGATTACCGTTCGGACAAGCGGATTACTTTTTACGGATATCACATTTTTCACTTTGCGAAAAGCAAAAAATTATTTAACGCCAGTCGCAGATCGTGCTCGAGTGTGTGCATGTGCCCACGCACAGGCGAGTGGATACAACACACGGACGTTGTATTCTCGAGCGCGGCATGCTCATGCAGTATTCATTCGAAAGCGTTTAATAACCAATACTGTCGGCGAGCGGAATGTAATATTTTTTTATATACTCGTATATAAAAAAAGAGAAGGATAAAAAACCGATGAAAATCCGATATATCGGCGTGAGGTCTGCGCAGGTTCCATGCTCGCGTCACGATTTGTTTTCATAGATTTTCCTCGCACATCGGATGAATGCAATCTTTATCCTGTCCCCAATCTGTTCATCGGCGAAATAATTTGAAAATAATGCACTCCAATTTTGATCGTCTCGCTGCAAGATCCGGTAAATGATGATTAATGATAAAATCCGACACGTTTATATTAAACGACTCGTCTGATAAAAGATCCTGCGAAATTTATATTCAATATCGATATACTTTATATACATGCGGACATTATTGATATCGATCGCAACGTCATGGAATCTATCCGAACGGGACGTACACGCACGCACGCACGCACGCACGCACGCACGCATGCATGCGGAATCCACGGGAAAGCAGCTTAATTGAAGCGATTATCTCCTCGTTCATAAAGAGATCGCGACCAGCATTTCGTGATGCACTTATGTAACGATTAAGCCGGTGTGCACATGGTTGAAATGAGAATGAGTGTATGTTCGAGACATATCGTTATCGATGGAACTAATGCGGGACGGAGATTGGGTCCTGCGGTAGATACGACGTGCCCTCATCATGTTTAAAACGGTACTGATGTATGGTAGCTTCCTCTCAGCATAGCGTCTCGATTCTTTAATGAAATGGCACTTTGTTTTAGGATCGATACGTGTGATTAACATGAATTGAAAATCAGCGAAATTCTACGGTAAATCCTGAAATACAACAGAAATAGTAAGCTTTATGCCGTAACATATTGGCCAATCACCGTCGAATTTAAGAAGAATAATGTGGTTGGTTAATTTCTTATAGTTTAAAGTTTACTACACCTATTGTGTATTATTCAAGATTGAAACTTTTCGACATTTAGATCAAAGCTTAGTCGAATTTTCCGTTTTAATGTTTTTGATGACTTTTTCGAATTTTTATTTTTATGATCGAAACTGATCGAAATGAAAATGATAAGAATTAATTTCGTTAATTGTGCCAATACATATCTGACATAACTTCATTCGATAAGAGAAAACTAACGGCAAAATGTTAAACATGTGTCCATATTTTATTTACATAATTATGTTTGACTTCTTTTTATTGGAAACCGTATTTTGGATTACTATAACTTGTTTTTCTTATCGAAATTGATATCCTTATTGGATAAATATTTATACTGACAAAATGTGTTTTCGCTTTTAAACATACAATAAATTACAGATATTAAGATATGTTTTTATTATTTGTTTGATTATTTTTTGTTTCCGTCATTTTTAATTTGACAGAAGTTGAGCCATCATATTTTTATATCTATTATATTATTTATATTATATTATTGATATTTAACTTTGTAACATAGCCTCTTGCTACATAGCTTCTTATGTATTCATTCTTATTATTTTAATTGATTATGTCAATTATTAATTTCAATTGATCTCGTTTTTTATTCTAGTTTTTACGTTTAAACGATAACTGAAGATTATTAAATAAGTCAAAAGATTCCACCATTATAGGTTTATCATGTCTGATTATCATGTCTGAGTGGCTTACATTTTTGCAACGTCTTCCCTGAAGATTTCTTCATTCAGGAGTGTGCCACATAAAATCAGGTCGAATGGCGCTATCCTAGATTTAGAAAATCGATTCGTCTTTCTCCGTCGACTCCTTGTCGCCTTTCGGATAGTGAACCCGACCGTCTAACTGTTTTCGCCCTCGCGCCTCTCACTCACTGAAATAATATGGACTAATTTCAGTGGGCATCCCTCAGGGAGTATCCCAGGAGAGCAATAAGGGGAGCTACGGAAACGTTCGGCGGCATTGAATTCTATCCATTTGTCCAGTCGGCCGGTATACGGAACAGCCGCGAAACTTCTAATACCCTCATACGTCACGCGTGAACATCATTCTGACATGGCCAATCGTAGCCCTTTCTGCGTTGCAATTGTTGTGAAAATACATAGGGGTCATTTAAATCCTTTCATTCTCAGTGTATCCAGTCAGGAAATTACTTCTTTACAAATAAAATACAAGATATTTGTTCTTATATTACTGAGAAGAAAGAATACTAATTTCTATATTATTGAGAGAAAATAATTTGTTTCTATTTTTCAAACAAGATTATTATTTACCAAATATATCTATTTAATTCGAGGATTCTTCATACATCATGTATACCCAATGTAGACGTTATAAATACACATATCAAAGGTATAATAAATATACCTGGTCGAGAGAGTTCGTGACTTAATCTGCAAGGATACCTATTTCGACTACTATATACACTCGCCTTATGCTATTCGTAAATTTATGACCTTATTCGTGCCTTGTGTTTTCAGGCTTTTCCTACCTTCTGTATCAATATCTGTATACATATTGCGCGATATGTTAGCAGCAAATTTCCATAATGGTACAGACTTTTCGTTGAAAGAGATCTTCTTTGTGTTTCAAGAGTTACATTCGCGTATGTCGATAGATATGCAGGAAAGAGACATTAATGAGAAAAACATGGTTCACTGACCATGGAAGAAAAAGATAAAAAACATACAAATATTTTATTAAGAAATAATCAATAATAAATGCATATAACAATAGTATTATAGGATATTTGAATTATCTCTCTCTCTCTCTCTCTCTCTCTCTCTCTTTCCATTCTTCTCTTTCTTTTTGTAATATTTCTTTTTATTTTTTTTGTATTTTTTTGCATTCTAATATTTGCTTGATTTTTAAAAATATAATAGATAATTACGTAAATTTACTTTGTAAATACATGGAAAGAGCAATTTTGTTGAAGAATCTAAAAATTTAACTGAATACAAATCAGAAAATAATTTTGCTGAACCATTAAAATTATTAGATAAGATAACAAAATTGATTGCTGAATATCAAAATATTTTACAGCATTACTTATCATGCTTAAGATTCCTGCAAAATTATTTTGGTGATCCAAATTTTCAGATCTATATCTAGCTAAATTTTTAGATTTTTCAGCAAAATTCCTCTTTCCGTGTAATATCTACATATAAATGTTTTAGCGTACGAAAAAATGTCATCAATAAATGTTTAATAAATAATAATAAATTTCTTTTTTTCTTTTTTTTTAAATTAATTTAATGAATATTTAAAAAAAAATGTTATAGATTCTCTTTCTTTTTAACGTCCAAACTTATTATAATATTGATCTAAATTTATTATATCGTAATATTAATTTATTTTTAGCTGTTATGACTCCAATTATTCGATCATTTTACGGATGTCAATCTCGTTTTATATCAAAGACTCGCAATTAAATCAACATGATTTTCTGCTTTTTGAAAGATTACTTTTTCCCTATAGAAACATTATGAGAATCTTTCCGCGAGTCTGTGTGGCGAAGAAAAGACCTGAAAGCTGCATGACGGCAGATATATTTCGCTTGCGTGGCTTAAGGACACTATTCTCCCTGTCTAAAGCGGAAATCCTGGGCAGCGTGCCGTCGTCGAGATTTTCGAAGTGGAGTATCGTGTTCGGATGTTTTTCGTATTTTGCGCGTCGAGTTGATCGCGTCGCATAGAATTCGAAAGAAAACGCGAACTCTACCGCGAATACGAATCTCTCCATCATCGTTGAGCACTTTGGATTTAGATTTCGGTAGCTGAAGAGATCAGTTAAACAAAATAACTTTCTTATTAAATGTTACGTATCTTAGGAAGAATTCTCGAGAGAATTTCTTGTAAAAAAAAATATATATGTGTATTGTTCAATGCGAAACTTTAATATAATTCAAATAATACAATATAAAATGACTACAAAATTAATAATTAAAAACTTCATTGAGTTAGAAGACGGAAAAATTATAGATATTTTATGAAAATAATTTTGGAAGGGAATTTTAAGGAATTTTATACTTTCTTTATCAAACTTGATTTGCTTATTAAAAAAATTAAAATTTCTCAATAACTAGTTATTAATCAATATATTGACTCTTATGATACTGTTGATATAATTAAGGATATGTTGTTTCATTGATTTTGATATCGAAAGAATTGAATCTATATGCAAGATGAAACGGTTAAGAAGAAACCACTGACAAATTCTGTAGATAAGAAAGAACCGTGAGAGACGGTAGAATAATAAATCTTACTACTCTGCTACGGACAGTAGAATTTTGCAATGGGAAAGAAATTTCAACGCGACGACGACGACGAAGACGCTTTTTCCTTCTCGATATGGGAAACGCATCTAATGGAAGAGCGGGTGACAGACGCTCTAGAATGTCTTAAAGGCCATCGATTCGGACGAACCTGTCGGGTAACTTGGTAGTAAGACTTATCGCACGTCGTAGAATGGTTCCGAAGAGACAAGGGTCCTCCACGAGTAGGGCAGTTTGTCGAAACCCTCGGCGACAACTATCTTCTACAGCCAGCGGCTCTCTCTCGATAAGTGGCTTAGTAGCTTGCACTTTCTCTCTCTTTAACTACTTTCTCTTTCCCTCTGTAACCGTCTCTAGTTGCCCACGTTCGAAAACGATCCCTCGTACGCACGGTAACGATCAAATTATCCTCTTTTTCTCCGAAACTCATTCGATCAGAAACATCGGCACGTACGCAAGTCTTGCTTTTTGAGATAGTGGAAATTGGTTGTCTTTCACAATCTGATCAAGGATCAAAGATAGAGCAGTGAATGTCGCGGAGAATGATTAAATCTACGTCGTTTATTTTAATTGGCAGAAAACGAGGCGCGAGGATGGAAACAGAGAACAGTAATTGTTTCTTTCGACCTCGTGATCCTGATCTATAAATTAACGGCTCTTTCGGGCCTCTCTTCTTAATTGGGCCGCGTATTAATCCCCCTCTAGGAACCACAAGGATTTATTTGCGGGATGGCGCGCAAGGGGGAAAGAACGATGGTGATAAGCGAGGCATAGAAACGTGGAAGGACACGTGGGATTACGAGGTCTTAACTGCGTGCCAAAATAGACGAGGATCGCCGTTGGCTTTCTGGTGAGAAGACCCTTTCGAAATATAAGATTTAAAAAAAAAATTTGTGAGAAAATCTGGATTTTCTACCATTATATCTTAAATTTCTTATTATCGAAAAAAAAATCTTTAATCAATTTAAATTTCTCTTTAATAATCGAAGTAACGAATTTTTTATCATTATAACCGATTATAAATCAAGAGAAATAAAATTAATTAGTCTTTATTTTATCTAAAATATATTTTATATAAAATATATTTTATATAAAACACAGAACATAGAAGTTCTATTCATTAGCTTTCAATGAATGTAACAATGAATATAACAATGAATATAACAATTTAGCAAAATAGATTTTAATAGAGGATGGTTTCAATTTTATTGTATCATTTTTGATTTTTAAAATTTTTCTCTAATAGTGCATGTTTTATTTAAGTTTGCAACTAAAAATGTCATCATGTATTGCAAATATCATCCTTAAATTAATGTAATATTGAAAGTCAAATGGAGGAGGAAATATTAAAAATTCACTTTTAATTAAATTAATTTGTATTTTTAATGCGTCAATAATATATTGAGGTATATTAATATGATTTGATATTTGATTTAGTGCAGTTTTCATACAGTGTTTTTAATTTTGATCCGTATTTACAGAAATTAATGATGCGACATGATATTGATGAGATGTAATCAAGTGTTTAGCCGGGTTTACCGATAAATAATGTTGCATCGGATCTTGCGTCGGAACATTACTGGAACATTACATTAAAATACACATTAATCGCACGCCGTAATTTTTCGGCATGCCATTTGTTCCATTGAATAACGCGACGCCGCGACTGAGTGAGTACACAAAGGGGGAAAGTAGACAAATTTGATCAACGGCTGCGACACCTTGACGTCCTATTCGTTTCCGGTTGTCGCGTCAGCTTGCTGGAACCGGCTAATTAATAATAACCGCTTAATTAAGCGAATGGATGGGCGCTTTTGTCGATTGCGCTAGCAGAGGAACACCGCGTCTCGCACACGAGAAAAGCATATTTAAAGCATATTTCATGCAGCATTACATTGTGTGTGTGCATTTGTACAAACGAATGTGCATCGCACAGCCACATGACAATGCAAGCTGTTATTGCAAACGTAATTATAATCAACGCTCATTTATTTATTTGCGGATTTACGAAAAAAAATTAAGTGGATAGATAAATTTACTCTTTTTTGTTTGAGCTTCAAATTTGGCAAAAAATCAAAAATTTTCATGTAATATTATACAATCTGTGTGAGGATAGTACTACAGTGCGTTATAAAGTACAGGAAAAATATTTTTTTAAAAGTGTTCAAAAAAGAATTGGAATCTATTTTACTATTACGTGAAAAAATTAAATTAGCGTATAATCCAAATTTGAAAAAAGTATATGAATATTTTTGGTTCAATAAAATAATATAATTTGTCATATTTAGATTATTAGAGTATATTTCTTTGTTTATAACAATTTAAAAAAACATACCATCTATTCATTATTAATAAATTACCAATTAATGTTATTTAGTATATAAAACTATTTGTTTACAAAAATCTTGTTTGTACGAATATTTTTTACATTTACTGTATAATATTTAATTTTTTTTAAATAATGTTGAAAAGAGTTTTTTTTGGAAGACTGCTCCTCGCAAAAAAATTTGCAACAAAATATATTGTATTATATAAACTGTTTACAAAATATATAGTTATACAAAGATTTTAATGTTTAACATAATTTAAACGAGTGTAATAGTATTTTTTTTCGATTAAACTTATTGTTTTTATTTTTGGTAAAACAGAATGTATCGAATAAAAGATACATCAAGAAACGTGTCAACGACACGATATTTCATCGCGAAAATTTTCGAATGGGATTCTACGGATCTCTCTTGTTGACTGAAGGGAAGTTAAATAGGGGTGACTAGACGAGACTGTCGTAACGATTTAGGAGTTCGCTTTGACGTATGGTACCCCCCCGAAAAGTCTTTGTTGAGTAAATATATCGCAAGCATCCACATAGACGCCGGATAAGGGATAAATAGCCGCAGAATCCATCTTAATTTTGGAACGCGACTCTCGTAAAGTGTAGTACTTATGTTGCGATGGAGAAAGTGAGACGCGACTAATTGAATCACAGGAATTAACGCGGGGGTTGCAATTTGTCACGAGGGTGTTTTTGAAGATTAATGAAGCGATTTCGTTAACAGTCACGTCATCGAATCTTTTCGATTGTTAATATTGTGATTATTTTGTTTGCTATTCTGCATGTTTAGCGTCATATAATATTTTAATTGCTACGAATTATTGATATTATTAAGTATATATAATACAAAATAAAAAGAATTTTTAATTTATCTTTTAATTTTCAGTTTTGTTGGTGCACACATTACATTTTTTTTATTCATTACACACACACACACACACACACACACACACACACACACACACACACACACACACATTTAAACTATCCGTTAACTAGATTGTTCTAACTCGGCCAGAACCACAGGCAGCTTATCGACTTCCGCTTATTACCCACAAATTCGCGATTAATGGTCACTGGATATGTGTACCTGTGTGTCATGTATACAAACACGCGCGGGGTGCGTGCATTATCTCCCCAATCACGCGCTTTTGCGATTAGGATGGAATTTCAAGGCATGCTTCGCGAACGTTCGCATAGGTCGTAGGTGCGTGATAATTAATAAACAAACTCATAGATATGCGATAGGACGTCTACGGGATGTTGCGTGAGTTTTACAAGGGGAACGTTTTCCCTTCGCTTATCTTTCGCTTATCGCCGATTAGAAACGCAACTGCTCGCGCAAGCACGATGACCTTCGATTCTCGTTTCGTTCACACGGAGAGAGTGGCCTTTTATTTTACTTCCTCCATAGAGGTAAGGGGGGTCGCCCGGCAGTTACTTGGAGGTTAAAATGCTTTCGGGTGCCTACGGGCCCGAAGTGTAGGGCGAACAAAATGTCGTGCTTCGCGGTGAAAGTCTCGTTGCGTTGCACAAAAACAAGGGTGAATTACGAGCGAAGGGTGCGTCCGTCTTGTCATCCTCCTCTTTCCGTATCTACGAGCCTGTATTTAGGAGTTGGATAATTTGAGCGATACATTTGAATTTGCTGCCATTACCCCAATGATCCTCAATCGTCCTCCGTTTATCTTCGTCCTTCTCCCAAGGGATATTTCCATTAGGTAATTATCGCTTCGACGATAATCGAATTTGCTCTCTTCTTGGTAATTGTGTGACTTCTTTCATATGATTTAGAATAGATTTGTTTCTGATTACAATTCTGATAATTGATTAAAAACTATAATTTATTAAAATGAGAAGTGACACTTGTATACGCAATGTAACAATACTGTCGGTGCTGAAAAATATTTTTGCATAGATAATTTTGGGAATGAAGTAAAATAGTAATTAGTAAACCTCAAAAAATTACAAAATGTAAAACGCATATAGTATCTACAGCTTTAGCCATAAGTATAAAGCATCTCTACAAATTAAGATAAATGTCCTGTACTTAATAAAGAGTGAATTAAAGACAGTTTGATTAAAAAATAATATTTATTTGGACAATAACAGTCATAGTTTATTAATTTTTCTTTGATTTTTATTACCACAAGAAAATTAAGTATGCTTTATAGCCAAAACTGTAACTTCTTAATATTGTATCATATGAATTTTATGTATTTCTTAAATATTTTTCTTCTTATTTAATTATTTTTATAAATCTTTGGAAAAGAATATCCTATTTGAATAATAGGTGTAACGTTCTTATAAATGTTCTGAAATCTCGTTGATCAGTCGATTATTCGAGAACAACGACCCAGTTGATCTTTAGACACAACTAGCGTACGATTTAAGAACCGAGAATCACCGTGGTAATTTTCACCGAACGGAACTCGCAAGATCTCTCTTCCTTATCTATCCGAGTCTTCGTGTATACGCGAGAACGTTTACAAGTGCCGTATTTCTTCGAGTATCTCGTGCGAGCGCGTCAAGACGAGCGAAATGTAAGTTTTATCATTTCTGCCGTAATTATAGCTGCAATTAATTCTTAAATAGAATCGAGGGCTTTTCGTGAAGCAAAACACGTCACGAATTGGTGATGTATTATTCCGTGATCCTATAAATAAAAAAAACTCGTCCATCATGTAGGCGCGTACATTGTTTCGTGCGCATAATTTAATAATTATTTTTCTCGCTTGGTTGCAGGTAAGCGATGAACGTGATGGCCTACTTGTGAGAAGGAATTGTTCGGTCAGGTCGCAACGACGTGAAATATATACCCAGTGAGTTTTGTCATACGAGTAAAAATATTTCCACAGGCGATTTGTGTAATTTCGCTTGTCTCGCTGACACACGCGCGTCTAAGGAATAGCGTACTCCACTATGTTTTTGCGATGTTGCGCGATAAATTGCTTGGGTTCGGGTAAACCGCCATTTACGTAAACATGTCCGCTCGCATTCGCACTATGCTTGTGTGTATTCCGGGCAAAGAGGATACATAATAAAACACAGTGAAGGATCGATACGCCGCGAAAAGCTAAGTGGATAACATAATGGTTTCGGGTTAACGTGAGAGCATCCAGAATGGCTCAGTGGTAGGGCGAAGGCGCCGGAATTTCAGCCATTTTCTCCGAGATTCGTCTCGAACGCGTATTTTTCGAGAGGCGAGGAAGAGGATCGACCATCGAGGGGTCGTCCGGGTCGTCGCGCGATGTCGCGTAATCTTATTTGCAATATATCTCCGCGAGAGGAGAATCGCGACGAAAGAGCTCGATCCATCGTTCTCCGGTGTACTTTATAATCTCGCGCGTTCCTCAACACAACATCGTCGTTGTCGTCGTTCTCGATGTCGTCTCGTCACGACCCTTCCTCCACCGAGGTATGTACGACATACTTTTACGAGAGTACTCCGGCGGGGATCATAAATTTCCCATTTTACGCTAGCCGCGTAAACGTTTTGCCGCTACGGCTTTTCTTCGGTTCGCAAGACAATGCATCGACGATGATCGGGAAACAATGCCACCGGCACTTTTGATAGCTTCGAGGCGTTAAGCCTTGCGAATGACTTATGGCGTAAGTTCTCGATCGTGAAAGCCTCCTCTCGGCATTCGCATTGCGGTGCCGCACAGTGACTCCGTGTGATAAGGGGTAATACCGAGAGACCGTTTACGTTTTCCACCACTTTTCCATCCCCGGTTTATGGTGGTTAATTATTGATTGCGAGTCAGGAAGGCGAAAAGAAAGAGAACGGGCACGATAAATCTCGGCGGCTGTGCTCCGCACCGAGAATAGTGGGGTTGCAGTTGTGAAAGAGCGGCGCAACAGTTCGGTGAAATTGACGTCTTCGACTTTTCTCGGTCTCTCTTGATAAATTCATCGTGTCGCGCACGTTCGCCGGATAAATTACACTTGTGCTAATTTCGACGTTTGAACGTTTGATTACGTGATAAACGGCGAGGGAGAAAGAAAAGATGGACGACGATCGATCTTAAAAATAGAATTTTTCGCAAGAAAAGAAAATTCAATTTCCCTCGAGGGGACGCTCTTTCACCAAAGTTCGCGATAAGTTAAATCGGAATTAACGAATTAAACAGTTCAACGGACGGCTTTAAATAAGCCCTGCAAGTGCGAAGAGAATTTCCATAATCGTCGAAAGTTCGATGACTTCTAGCAGATATATCTTGCGGAAAAATAATTTTATTTTTAAATATTGCTTCCTCTTAGAAATTACAATTTATTTCTTAAAATATAAAAATGTAGAAAATTTAATCAAGATATATTATTTGTTATCTTTAATTTAAAAAAAGTTTTTTAACGCGAAAAAAGTACTCGCGTCGCTAGAACGCTAAATTATTATATATTTACTTTAGGAGCGACAGCTAACCTACGTGATATATAAGCTAACATTTCTTTTTATGACAAAGAATGTTTAATATTAGCTGTTATTTAATTCTTTTATTTTTTCAGCAATTTGTCTAATTTAATTCGCAATAAATAATAGCAACTGCTTTTTTATTCGAGTTCCGAAAGACTGTCTTTATTGAAAAAAAAAAAAAAAAACTATTTTTCACACCAGTCTTTTGAGGACACTTCATTAAGATGGGTTATCAAACGATGGTCTTCCGAATACTTCGACAAGAGGCCGACCATTTTCTCGACCCAACCTTGTTAAAAGCCTGAGGACAGCTGGACCCTTGAAATTCGTTCATAAACGATCTATAACGAAGAGAGCAGAAGGTTGAATAAGATTCCTTTTTGAGACTTTGACACGAAGCGAGTCGATGAAATCAACTTTCTGACTTCTCTTTGGCATTGCCCTTCGAGAAAATTCTATCGTCAATGAAAACTCTTTTCGTGAAAGCTCCTCGTCCAACAGAAAAGAATCTATTTTAACCAAGGTGATCTTAGTTCGGCTTTTCTTTGTTTGAAAGCTCTTCATTAAGAAAATCTTTATCCTCGCAAATTAATGATGCAAATCGGAGATTATTGTTATTATATCAGATTATAATATTTTTTTTTATAAAAATTATATATGTGGAGAAGAAAAAACACACGGAAAGAAGAAGTTTTGTTGAAATGTCTACAAATTTAACTATACTGAGAAAAAATGTACTAAATTTTAATAAATATTTATTTGAATAGTGTTAAATAAATATATATTTATTAACAATAAATAAATAAATATTTACTCAATAAAAAAATGATTATTCAAATCATGATTTTGTATAAAATAAATATATCGATCTTTATATTTAATAAATGTTTAGTTGATTATTCGAACAAATGATTTATTAAAATTTATAATACTTTTTTAAATGTAAACACAGATCTGTAAATAATTTTATTTGGACCCTCAAAATAATTATGTAGGAAAAAGTTTAAAATAACCATCCAAGAAATGAAACATTATGAAATTATAATAAAATTATTTATAATAGGATTTTTTTTCATTACTAAACATAAAAATAATGTCGAAATATTTGTGATAATTAAATTTTTACAATAGATTCGTATTCAGCAAGCAAAAACATGTAATCGGAGATGATTATTCACACTCGTGTTATAAAAAAAAAGGTTAAATTTTGTCGGACTGTGTTAGAATCCGAGTCCTTTCTAATCTTTCTATACATAAATAATTTTTTAAATCTTATGATTATATTTATCACAACATTTTTCAGTTAAAGTTTAAACAATTTCCTTTAAAACTAAGTGGTTGAATTGAAGCTTAATATTTACTAAAGATATAATTTTTTAAAGATTCTAGGACATATATGTTCCACTGATCTGAAATAAAATTAAGTAGTATCTTAAGATGCTAATATGCGAATATAATTAAATACTTACGAAAATGTATTAATCATGCCGATGTAAAATGTATTAATCATGAGAACAATCTATTCTATTTAGTCTCGCGTCACGTTTTTGCAAATGTATTTTTACGAACACGACTTTGTATGCGTTTTATCAACTTTTAGCAAGCAGCCACGATCCGCGGAAGTGAGGTCCTAAAACTTCGATACTTTCTTCCTTCTAGCAGCAAGACGTCGTTCTCAACGATCCTGAAGATAAGCCTAAAGACAATAGGGTGCGCTAGTAGAAAATGACAGCTCACCAAGCTTGAAGATCTAGCCCAGATTAAGGGTCGTGAAATCTTTCCCTCTTCCACGTGCTTGTGCATTCTCCTCGTCCCCTTTGGCTCACCGTTTTTCCCCGGATCGTTTTATAAACTTGGTGAATCCCTACTCGCGAGAGTACCTACTCGAGTTTCTCGGCCGAAACACTTGCCAAGCTACACGGTTGTGGAGGGAATAAAAAATGGGAGAGTGAGAGAGGGAAAGCGAGTAAAACTAGGGAGAAGTAATGTAGATCCTCGCTCCGAAACGTAACCGATGTATCCAAATCCTTAGCGAGCGAACGGAGGCACGACACTTATTCGGAGGTAAAGATGCATTGTACTTGAGAAAACTTATACTGTAATGGCAGGCTCGTCCCTCTCATCTGACCGCGGCGGTTTTCCCTGCCTTGAAAGATTATCCTTAAGTGGTGGTATTCGTGTCTCTGAGTATTTTGCATGTAACGCGACGCGTAAAGTGACAAGATAAAAACCGCGAAAACCGCATGAAAAAGATATTTCTGAATATATTTGAAAGAATATTTCGTTTATAGGAGAGCTCTGGGTCAATTGTGATGAGGGACATTCGTCTAGTGATAAAATACTAGTGATAAAAGTTATACATACTGTTTCGTTAACGAATTTAAGTAAGATGTAACAGAAGCATATGATTATGAGATATAACTGCAAAATAATGAATGGTTTAAATGAAAACTAAATTACAGTATTCTTAAATATAATAAACGTGCAAATCCTGCACATAAAATTTTATGAAAAGTATATTAAATTTCGTGTATACACGCACACAATTAAATACATATATACAATTAAATACATATATACTTTTCAGTTACAAATACATTAAATTTAATATGATGTTATGAAATTAAATTCAACTTGTGTAAAAGTACATTAAATTTCATGATATTTTTAACAGTGTGAAGTATGAAATATGAAATAAAGTACAAAATTAAATTCAAATTTTTAGTATAAATTTATACATATGTTTATAGATACATTATATAATTAAATTTGCTAAGTTTAATAAATCATTTTTATCTGCAAAATAGATAGGAGACTCCCCCTCCCCCTGAAGATATTTAATTCATTGGGACAATTTGAGAGATTTGACCTATCCTATTATTTCAATAATGGATTAGTATTAATGTGAGTAAGTGAGTAAGGAAAAGTAGTAAAAAACCGGTGAGTAAAATCACATATTCAAACTTTGCGCGAATATCTGAATATCTAAAAATGTTAGATATTCACAATGTTAACAATTAATTATCAATATGAATGAACGGACTGAATTTTGTTTGCGTTAAATGTAAGTATGTGACATAATAATATAATCGCCCGTAGCATAATTTCTTTCGTGTACGCATCGTACTGCTTTCTCCGGAATCCTTCACGTCTAGTAAATCAGCCGCGCTGTAACTATTCCTAATCACTAACTGCAGTCAAACGACGCGTTAATCCATGGAGCAAAGCCGATCTCGAATCTATGCAAATACAATTACCCTTCTCTCTTTGCCGTCGAGCTCTTCAACGCCCTCAGCGCGGAGATCGGCCGGTTCTTATCAAGCCGTTTCTCAGAGTATCGTGCAAACGAGGCGGAATCATCCCAGAGACTATGTTAATGCAATGGGGAGAGCTTTATCCCGCAGGATTAGCCAGCTCTGTAGGGCGTTCTCTTTTTCTAAAATATTCTGACGCACGCCGAAAAGGATCAATCACGTTTTTCTACAGATTCTAACAGTAATTTTTTTAATTCGTTATAAAAACACGAAGAAAGAAGAAAAAAGATTTTTATATGAAATATTGTTTTGTAATTAAATTGAATTATTGATTATTAGCAGTACATGATATTTAATCTTTCGCTAAAAAGAATTATTTTAAGAGTTATTTTCAAAAAATATTTTGTTTTTTTAAATAAAACAAAGCATGATTGTTATATAGGATATTTTATATGCTATTTTTTTCATAAAGGTATAATTTGTTCGGTGCAATTATCGCGCGAGGAATTTAACTTCACTAGTGAAAATTAATATCATTGCATTGCCGATCCAACTTTATGTTAAATTGGAAATTTGTACGGTTCAAGTTTCAAAGTTTTTTTGTTTCATTATCACTTAATATTGAGTATTTTGTATTTTTCATAAAATCGAAATTTATGAGATGGATTCCGGTTTTAAATACGAAAAATACATTTTCAGTTTATCGTTAATATAACAGTACTTAGTTACCAATTTGAATATCGTATCACGGATTTTATTTTGATGTAAATCAGGTTTTAACTAAGGTCCTTTGGATAAATAAAGAGGATCTCAACAAATCGATATGCCAAACTAGATCATGCACCTCGCGCGTATTTTACCTGTCAAGAAATAATGATCGCGTTATATTACTTGTTCAACGACTTGATCTATCTGATGCAAAATCACTTAAAGCTCCGTTACGCAGCTGTCGTGTTCTGATTTACCGTAAAACTGATTTGTTTTTGATCTCTTTGAAATAATTTCTAAAATAATTTCTAAAAAAAACACAGCGCAATAGCGCACCCAAATCTATAATTTACACACAAGAATATCTAATTTTATTATATGTTATCTATTTAATTAATTGTGAATTATTAACTGAGCCTATTCCACTGTTATAGCTGGCACTTATCCATTGATATTTAATTAATTGTTTTTACTTTCGTCATCTTTTTTCGTTAAATCAATATAAATATAAAATATAAATTCTTCTACAATCTAAATAATTTTAGCCTACAATAAATTTAATTCAAATTTCAAAATGCTATTGTTCCTATTTTCGCGGAGGAGTCCTGATGCATACAGAATAATCATCAGAATACTGGAAAAACGAAGAACCCATTGCAATCGAGCGATAAAAAAAAAAGAAAAAGTAAGAAATGACGTCGGCGGCACACTTAAGATCTAGATATGCTCGATCACTCGATTGTAATTATCCGTACGGACTCTTGCCGCACGTTCCAGGAGATCGCGGTGTAGTCGAGAAAGATAGATCAGATGCGTCCTGTTGGTTTTCCGCGAACGCAGGATGTTTTTGCAAGGCTTCGTCGACGATAAACTCCCGCGCTCGCGCCAGAAATACTCGCTGGTCACGGACAGCGAACTTGAATTCGTAAAAACAGTGTTACTGAGCTTACCGGGTGCTTCTCTTGTTGCATTCATTTTGCGGTCCCACAGATAACGCGAATGAGGCAATATGCGCGCACGTACGTGATGCAACTACAGAGACCTAGTAAGAGTCTGAACACGAAATAGCCACCTTTGATTGATATTTTAACAACTTCTGAGAGAGAGAGAGAGAGAGAGAGAGAGAGAGAGAGAGAGAGAGAGAGCGCCGTCGCCGTCGTACTACTAGTAATTACTTAATTAGTAGTTAGGTAAGTTATTTTACTTCGTACTACTAAGTAATAAGTTAAGTTAAACGGTTTTA
>NW_012130098.1:2429247-2458105 GCF_000143395.1 Atta cephalotes | reverse complement strand
TTATTAGTTATATATATATATATATATATATATATATATATATATATATATATATGTATAGAGTAGTAGTAGTAGAGAGAGAGAGAGAGAGAGAGAGAGAGCGCCCTGCCCTGCTTACAGAATTCTAATTGATTGGAAGATTTTTCTTCGATCCAAGATATAGAAAACGGTTTTATTGTTGCTCTCATCAGATGGATAAGACGGGCACCAGCTATTCACTATGACCGATACACGGTGTGATAAAAGAAAATTACATGTCTGGCGTAAATCGAAATGCGCCGCGCGTCGATACTCGTACAATGGCGGTTACGAACCGCGGTTATGTCCACATGCGTGCTGGACTTTTGATAGTATAAAATATACACCCATGATACGACGTTATTCTTTTGTGACGGCGAAAACGCTGCTGACGGTCGTCAGCGGCGATTGTATCTGAATACAAACATCGGAGAAAGTCGTTAATTTTTTCAGTGTATATTTATCGCAACATTGTTCGGAACGTAACGAATTCCTGATGTCTGGTATTCCTGATGTAATTTTTATAGGTTAGTAAGATCTTCTAATTTATATTCCGCTAGCTTGTAAATGGCTAACTGATAACATCATAATGAAAAGAAATGTTTTATTCTTACGATGATAAAGTATTCTAATCTGTAATTTGAGAACTAGAAAACTTTTATATGCAACTTTAGTATTCAATAATGTTTATATTTAAAATACATGAATTCTTCTTATTACAAAGGAACATTAATTTGTATTTACAAATTAATTTTATTTATTTCGAAATATTTAAATATAAATATTTAATTTCTAATTGATACAATATTTATTTAGTAATTTTAAAGAAACATTAATTCGTATTTAGAAGTTAATTTATTTCAAAATAAATTAATATTTATGAAATAACGTATCAATACACATTTCACATTTCTGATTTATGCTATTAGAAGTTACATAAACTTTTTGTATTATTCTCGCTTGTATCGTTCTTTGAAACAATCTTGCCAGAATATGAGAGAACAAAGGACTAGAAACTCGAGGATAATCATCTACTAAGTTTTAAGTTTCATACGTTGTTTAATATAGAAGGGAATTTACAAAAATACATTCTCATTTCCATATAAAATTTGAAACAACTACAGAAACGTTAAATTTAACGAAGAGACACAAGACAATTGCTAGTGTATTGCAATGAAGCAATAGATTTTTATGAAGACTGCTGTCTAATGTTATAGAAATTAAGTGTAGAAATTCATCTGTTATTTTCTTTTTATTCTACATGATATGAAACATTTTTTTTGTAAATTGTCAGAATTATCAATATCAATAAGCAAAATAAATAAAAAATTATCTTAAATTTCATAAAATAGATCTAAAAATCTGAAATTTATTTATGATATTTAAACTTTATAGATAGATATGTTACTTAAACGAATGACTATGAAATTGAAGATAATTTTTAAATTAGATTTATTTTTTCGATACGCATTAGATTAGCCGGCACAACGAATGGAAAAATTATTTAAATTAGAATACACGAGAATACATAATAATTTTAACTATCTTATTTTTATAGAATAGGATTTTGAGAATAGGACAATTAAAAATATTATGTATTCTCCGAAAATAATGTTTACAAGGTGAAGAGAGTTGGCAAAGCCTGATGGCTTTTTATGTATATTTCATGCATAAAACGGGGTTCAACTGGAATTATGCACTCGGCAATAGTTTTCCGTTGTAACGTCATGCTCTGGTAATATACGGGACTATATCCGTTTTTACGCCACTGCAATCAGGGATTGTGAAATCGCGTTAAACTCCCCTCTGATAGGCGATTATGTTCAACGAACCTTTTGCACTTACGCACGACATCACGCAGCCCCCTGGATTTAACCAATGACAGACTCGTGCCTCGACGAGACAAAAAAAGTTCATCGCCAATAAAACAGCAAGCGGATAGTTCGCCGTTAATAGCGTAAGTGAAATACGGCGTTTGCAGTCAAACTTTGTACAACGAAAACGCCCTATCTCTATACATGAGCTATAAAACCGATCATTGCATAATTGAAAGAATTTTAAGCATATTAAAAAGACTTCAAATTATAATCGTAAACAGCTACTTAATTCTTCTGAGCTGACGCTATAATTTGTAAAGAATTGACCAATCACAATTGAATATTCTCATCATATTCTTCTTATATTTGACTGTAATTGGTCACAACTACGCTTACGCAATTATAGAATATTTACAGTTATTGACGTTGAATCTGTAAGATTCATTTAATCTACGTTATAGCAAATTTACGGATGAACGTTCTAATGCGTATTAGGGCATATTAAAGCCATTGATTTAATCTAAATGTAAAAGTGAAATGCAAATATTTTCGATTATAAAACATATTTTATCTAAAACACATAATAAAATGTGTGAAGATTTCATCGTTTAATTTTACGTTTCTAAATTTATATTAAACATGTTTTTACGTCGATCTATGTATGACGACTTTAATATGCACATGAGTACATCGAGTCAAATTAGTTATAAATTAAAAGACATTAATTGATTCAAAGAAGCAAAATATATAACGTAACTTATAAAAAAATAACAATAAAATAATTGGGTTAATGAGAATGCAATTAACTGTGCGCGATATAAAATTACATTCAAATTTAATATACAAAAATGAACGTTTTGGCTCCGTTTCGAACCATTTTCAGCGTTGAATATACAAAATAAAATTGATATTAAGCATTTCGTTCTCCACAGCATATAAAGGGAATTCATCACAAACGTTGGTATAGGCCGAGTGATTTTATTCGACTTTCAATGCAGTAGATAACAAAGTTTGATAATTATTACAAATTGTGAACAAAATACATAATTAATCGTAAGATACGAACGTCAAAAGAACAATTAGTAGTAAGTAATTAAAATATCAATCAAGAATGTTTTCTCTTAGTTAATAAAGAATATTGAATTGTTGGACATTTTTGATAATGATTTATAATTAAGGTTCAATAGATCCACCGTCAGTTCTGGAGGGTTAATTAAGAGGGTTAATTATTAGTTACAAAATGAAACGAATAAAATCTGTAAGAAATAGAATATATACTTATATAATAGAATACTTATATAATAGAAATAGAATCTATCCATATTGCTGCTCTGGATTTATTAAAATCTTTTAATAAACAGCAATTCTGTATTAAATTAATAATATTGGCTGAGAAAACTGAGCAAGAATTTAACTTGAGCACTGCGATGTTTAATTAAACCTATGTACGAGATCAACGATAAAGAATCTCACTTCTGCTTCCTTTACGAATCACGACACAATGAAATATAATTGACCAGAGGATATCAATACGCCGCTATGTTTCTGAATGCTCCTCATTTTTGAATCTCACCGAACATTTGCCTCCTCGGTTTTTCCGGTTGATACTCTTTGAGTCGCGAGTTTAGCATTGCGTACTGGATCATTGCATAATGTTCCATAGTGAAAAGTTTTCCTGTTAAGGAACGTTTCAGTCGTTGAATTAATCAATACATTTGAAACGACTTGTGCGGGCCAAGTTTTGGCCCATTTTAATGAATCTCTTTCGGCTGCGAACGAGACGGTTGATGGATCTTTAATTAACTGACATATCGTATTAAGACATGTCACTGTCAAGAGTCGTTACAAACATATGATGAGGTGGGCTATATTATTTTATCAGGCTTATTACTAATGTCGCCATGAAAAGACATTATGAGATCACCGGTTACTTTTTGATTGCAGATAATGAAAAGGATAGGTCGAATTTTTATGGCATATTGTAGAAAGCCTGTAATATTCGTCTTTCAATAGTTTGGGGAGCGATCATTGTTATCGTCTGCGCGAACAAATATAGAATAGTTAATTTTTCAACGGCGGCGCATTGCATAAAGTGGGGCAGTGTGTACCGATTTGTCAGTGTGTCGATATCTCGGTGGTACATACATACATTATTTCCCCGAGCTGCCCATATCCGGTCCGGCGCGCATAGCGAACGTCGCCGTCGCGTCGCATCAACTCGCAATCGCGTGTCGATCGATGCGTCAGTCTGATGCGGTCGATGAAAGGTCGGATTTCCATATGCGCCAGACTACTAGTAGATGCACTCGTATTTCGTCGTCCCCGCGCGCATCAAGGCGCAGCGGTTGGCATTGCACGCATCGCCGTCGGTTATTGCATCGCAGTCAATATCAATCGACAGTGTTTCAACATTAATCGTCACTGCGCCCGGCAGTTTCGGCGCTTTCTGGAATATTATTTTAAAGTAACGGAACCGTGTATGGTGATAGGCTGCGCGTATATGACGTCCGACTAATGAAAATGCATTGTACGTACGCGGAAAGAGATTATTTAAGAGAAAAATCGACGCAACGGTCGCACGTCGGTGCGCCACGTAGGTAGATACCGAAGTAATGAATATTACAGCGAAGCTATACGATATTGAAGTTGCGAGAACACGAAGTAACGCATACACGCGTCGCTGCAATATTGAAATAAAAACGGTGTATGTAATGAACACGGAGATGAATTTATTCGGTCGGATGTTCTGCGTGTAATTTGCAATCCAGCCAACGATTACGAAAGTAATTATAATTTTAACGATTGCAGTTCAGGATGTAAAAGTGAAAGCGCGTATAATATTGATTGGAATCGGCCGTATTCGCTTTTACTCAATGCGTTAATGTTGCGCGTTTCCTCGCCGAGGCAATCTAGGCATGTACAATTATTCTCGGACAAGAGCCATCCGAAGTACACGTCGACAACGGTAGGATCGAATTGCTCGTTTCCATTGGCCCGCTCGTCCTGTCATTCGACGCCGCAGGGCCGTCAAGGGCGGATACCTCGGCCTCCTGCAGTGATGTTACACCGAAGTGCATCAAGCGCAAAGTGCACTTCGCTTGCCGGTTATCCGAGTTTACCTGCACAAATAATCCTTTCGCACAATATTACTTCAATGAATATGGTAATAATGGCCTCCTCTCTCTCACACTGACACAATTTCATCCGTATTATCGGAATAATAGCGATAGAATTTTATCATGTATGAGAACGAGTTAAATAAAGATTTTCTATCAATCATCAAAAATAAATTAACTTAACGTCACGATCCATCCACCAAATACTACTCGTGTCGTTCTTAAGATTTTTCAAAGAGATCATAATATTTTTTACAAGAATGACATACTTTGTGTTATTTTTTTAAATAAAAAGAATTTTCTATAGACAACATTTAAAGTTGAGAAAATTTAGTGATAGATTTCGATAAAATTCAATTCGTCCCTAAAATAAAAAGTAATATGATCGGATATTTAAAAGAATTTTTTGAAACTTGATATTCCTCCGAAATTTCTCAGATATTTTTTCGATTATTCCACGTAGCCTTAGCATTTTGCAATAATTTCACGAAACACACACATACACACACACACACAAATGTGTGTGCGCACACACACATTCCACGATTATTCCATCACGCGGGAAGTACAGAATGCTCGCACACGAGTAACAATGCGACGCTTGATTTCGAGGACGATTCGCGCGCAGTGAGGAATTTTCAAGTCGGTCTGGCGTTTCGCCGGCCGGCCAGCGGTGATGCGCGCAATTTCTATAGACCGTTAATGTGAGGACTCAGTAATGCTGACGCTGTTGTAGAACACGTCGTGTTTCATCGTTGCCGAATAGTGGTGTACGGACTACTACGGGCACACGTGTACAACGCGTGTACATCTCGGTTCGGGAATCGGGATGTCCCACGAATTGCGTTTCCGTGCTGCAACCGCGCGCAGCACGGGACCGTAAGGTCGACGGTGCGTTTTATGGCCGCGCACGTAATGCCGCGATGGGCCAGGGCGAACCGGAAATGGGTCAGAGCCGAACAACACGGCGCATTGATTCCTACGATTCCGCCCGCTGCTTTATTACCGCGTGCGAACTGCGGCGGGAGTGGTCGTTAATGTTGCGGTATAGGCGAAAAAAGCCTCTTCTTTCATTCCTCCTCTTTCTTTCTCTCTTTTTTACACGTGATACGTTTATTTTGTTCCCGAACACGGGAACCGGGCAGCCGCGTTGTTTTTCTCGAACAATGGAGCAATATTTGGTACCATGGAAATGGAAATATATTTAATAACCGATACGCGCGCGTTACGGCTGTGGTGATTCGGACATGCGGTTTGTTTTGTCCGACGTGGATTACGCGTTGATGGAATATTATTGATATACTAGTAGGTAGGATTTTGAACGTGCGTGGGTACCGTAAAATTTTATGCATCAAACATTGTGGTGCGTGGCAAGGATTTTTAGTCAAAAATTCAATTAAATGAGAATTTTTATTTAGTTTAGAAAGAAAGACATTCATTCTTCGGTCACAATTTTGATTCAGGATTATATCAAAGAACAAACTTTATTTGGAGGATGATATTAGAATGAGATATAAAGAATGTTAAGATAAAAAATTAAAATACGCCATTTATTTGAGACTGATTCATTGAAATAGATTTGATATCGAATATAAAAAAGTAACTAATATAAAATTATTAGAATTCAGAATAATAATATTATAAAAAAAATTATTTAATTTTTATATGTATATTTGAAAACATTTCTCAATATTAGAAGCAACGCTTTTATTGGAATTATAGGATATTATTTGTAAAATTTATAGAATTAATAATTCAATATGAATTATTGATAAAACTCTGCAGGAGTAAATCGCGTGTCGTGTACCATTAGATTTTAATTATCCGTGCTTTTCGACGAAGTTAATGTTGATCGAGAGGAACGTTTCCATTTCTGCCATTTGTCTCGTTGCCACACGTCTTCCCGCGGGAAAACGTCGGCGTGCGGGACGTGCCAGCGATTTGTGTATTTTGACGAGTTTCTCGGGCTCGTCAGAACCGGATGTCTCCACTCCGGAGACCCGAGAGGCGCAACCAGCTGTCTCTGCTTTTGGCTTCCCTCGACATCTATCGCTACTCTGAACCCTCTTCAGAACGCATCGTTACAAATGCAAATAGCATCTCATACGCGTTTTTTTTCCGTTCTACGCCGTGGCGTGAGTAGGGGAACGCATTCCGGACGGGGGTGGATTATTAGCATAGAAAAGGTAAATGAAGTTTATGTGCGCGCATCCGTCGCATTGTGCTGTTCGAAGGTTGGGACATGCAAACCTAATGACTGAATAGTCGATTTATGATGATGTTCATAAGAATTTTTCCAGAGATTCTTTAACGTCAATAACGAAGTAAATTCATAATATGTTGCGAGAAACATGGATATCGAAATGTTTTATTTAAGTATACCTAATGTTTAAAGGTATTGAGTTTAATATCATGTTTACATATCTAAAATAATAAAAAGAATTTAAAGTATTTGAAATATATTAATTTTGGAACACAAAGTAGTTTTATAAAGCACGTTACACTTATTGTATATACGGATAAAAATGAGATTCTGCGAAAAAAATTCTTTAAAAAAAAAAAGGCATTTTTACATGCTTATAAAAGCCGATCGCCAACGGCTAAAAAAATAACAACTGAATTTATGGGATTTATCGTATTACCTCGTTTAACTCTCTGGATATATATTTTCCGTAGAAAATACCAAAGTCCCTTCTTAACGTTTCTGACGTATTATTATTTTCTCCACGCGCGCTTAATAAATCCCCCGCCGAGATTTTATGAAAACGTCGTAATAAACACACGGAGGATGCCGGTGTTTCTCGCTTTGCCGAATTCTGTTGCCTTCCCGTCTCGCGAAAAATGCCGGCGTTGAATCATTTTACCTTACTTTCGATTTGGTGGGGGACAAAAAGGAGACGAACATACATTCGCACGCGCGATAAAAAGTAAAAAAAGAAAGGAGGAAGAAACGAGAGAAAGAAAAAGGAAAAACGTCAACGAACCGGCGTCGGTAGCGCCTGCGCGAATGTGCACCGCCGAGTGTTCTCTCACGGCGTGGCGCCGCGACGCCAGGCGTCGTCAGTAGCACGGCGTGCGCCGTCACACTCGCACGTAACTCTTTATTGAGCCGCGCGTGCACATGCAGTGCGCGTAACTAGCCGCACGTTCTTGCCTAATATCTCATCTAATCTTTCATTCTTTCCTTCTTTCCAAAATTGAGAACGCACTTAAAAAAACTATTAAAAAATTCGCGATCAATCGCCAAAAACGCATGTGAAAACTTTGGATTTTACAATTGTAAAATAATGATAGAGATAATATATTCACTCCAGAAAATGTTGATGAATGAGTGACGAGGCTGTCTAATATCGAGTAATCATTTTCGTGCATTTTTGATTGAAGCACATTTTTAATAATAATCTTTAAGTTGAATTTAATTATGAAGATAATGTCGAAGATGCGATCGTCGATATTTAAATGTCGAAACTGTTATCGGCGATCAAGTGTGTAAAGTTCATCATTGCGTAACGCTGAACATCATCAAGAAAGAACGACGTAGAAGTATGAAGATTTGTTGCTAAGATGAATTGAAAGTTAGTTTACAGAAATGACAATGAGAGACGTATTGTCAGAGAGTGGAGAGAAATGAACAATTAAATTGTACGATTGATTTTTCCGAACTTAAAGCTTAAACAGTCCTTGAAACTTTTGCACAAAGAGGTGTTGAAGGAAATATGCCTTCTCTTTTTCATTTATTTTACAAACGCACAAAATGTACGACATTTAAGAAATTAAAATTATGCAAAAAAGCAACAATGTGACTCATGAGAATAACTGGAGAACGTTTTCGACCTGCCGTCGACGTTATTCTGCCAACTTGGTGTGTCACACGGTATTCAATACGTGAATCGTGCGTTCATGGTTCTCATGCCGGAATAAATCGCGATAAATCGCTGGTTCGTGCGAGCGAGTTGCGGTGGAGCACGTGTTACACTTCTACGGCAATTTCAGATCGATGTCGAATCGCATTCGCACGTTCTCGAATTATTACCAATTTATAACTACTTCCGCTATCGTTTTGCCATGTCGTAGCAATTGTTGCCGATTGGAACATTTACTTTTCTGTTACACGTTATGTATCAGTTATGATTCAATAAATTGATCGGGCCAGGCATCCTCGAGTAAACTTCATCCAATATACTCTCCAATATCTATCACTTGTAAGGTATCAGACGAATTGTGTAACATCGCTATTGTAAATAAATTATTTGTATAATTATTTGAATGCATATAATGTTAAATTATCTGAGACTGCATTTTTTATCACGTCAAATTATGACTGTTAGAACTTTGAGACTTTAGATGATTTGTGTCGTTGGTCGAACATTGTCGGTGAACTGTGAAAGTGTGAGAAAATTGTGAACTTCCGAAATATACTTCCGGAAAGGTTGACAATCTCGATCGAAGTAAGAGTTTCTGGAATTGGCGGAACGACATGGCGACTGGCCATGAAGGCAAGGAATCCCCCAGGTATTTTTTTTTCGATAAATACAGATATCATACAAATGATCGGAAAAGTGTCAGTTGAATATGTGTTCATGTGGAAGAATACATTAATGAAAAAAATTGCAAATGATTCACTTATTTATTATAGCATACACCGTTTACTCCAATCATCAATATGTATGGCATTCCAGAATTTTAATATCGATAATAAATAATGGATTCTTTTGAAAATCAATTTTTCCTCGGAAAAAATATCGAAAAAAGTATAATAAAATTGTAAATAACGCTACAATTCGTCAGCATTTAATAAAACTTTCGAAATTAACACAGAATTCTTCATTCGACTTAATGTAATAGTAGTCTCATCAGCACGATGTGCGATTAGTAGCTAATAGATAATTAAATCCCAATTAACTTCTCATTATTTCTCATACATGTCGTGTGCCTCTCCCTATAATACGAGTTCAACATGGAGAAATTGTGAAAAAAAAAAAACTATTTATAATCATGCGTATCGATGCCGCGCGCGAATGAACTGAGGATTCGCTTCCGATATGTCGGAATTAAATCCTGGGGAGAGATTTTTTTATCTGTTTTCGCAACGAGGTAATCGTAGCACGTACCGTGACATTACAACGCGCTCCATGTGCGTCGGAGCATCTATGAACGTGACTGACCATCATGCGCCTGCAGCTGCAGTTGTACGCGTCACTCTGCTGTCGAGTGGTACGGTACGTGCGCGCTCGATGTGCGGGACATAAAATCGCAACTGAAGCTTCAAACGCGCGACAGCGTAATGTACAATGAGTAATCAAAAGTCTAGGAGCAGATAACATGTCATAAAATTACAATTTTAGTAGAGTAAGAAAAAAAATAAATTTGTGGAATCTTCTTTCCTTTCAAGATTAAAATACACATAGTAGATTTCGATTTTAGAGAAAAATGGGAAATATTTTTACGCTCGCGCGAATGTGTTTTTGTTCAAATTTTACAGAGTAGAAAATATTTTGTATTTATATTTCAACTGGTTAAAATTTTTTAGTCGAATTTTTAATATATTTTTGATATATGCACTATTTGCTTGAAAGTAGTTTTAATATATTTGCAAACTAATTTAACATTTTAATGATTGTGTTATTTGAATATATATTTTGTTAAATTTGGATATTCACAAAATTATATTTAGTATTAAAATAATACAACTTATGAATAAGTGAATAAAAAATAATGTGTCTTAAAACGTGAATTTAATAAATTGATACGTTTAAATTGACATTTTTGTTTATGTTTGTTTATTTGTCTTAGAATTCATATTTTAATTTAATATATTATAAATATTAAATTTGCTGAAAAGAGAGAAAAATATGCTTCCACCATTTGCTTACAAATTGTGTTATCGTTATATATTTTTATATTAATTTTTTATATAATATTTGTATTACTTTTTAACATATTCATCTTGTATTAAATTAACATGAAAATTTGAGTAGACTATATTTTTATGGCGCATAAAAAATATATTTGATTTAACATAATAATGTTAACATATTGTCCAACGATATATAAATATTATTTTGAAAATAATGTGATTATATAATATATATCCTTTTTATTGCAATATAAATACAGCAAATGACAAAGCATCAGCAAGATTGCTGTTACAAAACTAGCCAGCAACAATATAACGACAAGCGAATAAAATAAATAGAAAAATCTTGAGCGCCACATATCATGTAATACAAGTATACATAATTGACATCATACTAACATTTACATTCACATTTGTGACAGAAATCATATACAATTACATTTGCATTTGATCATTAGTTACAAAACCGTATATAAAGCCACGTACGCATATATTGTTTTAAATAATAGATAGAGAAAAGCATTCTCTCTCTCTTCCCTCCCTCATCATGTTTGCGCGTGCTTTTATAATAATTATCCGATTCTGATACATAGGAAATTTTTTGTGATACTGGTGCGTATCAGCGTAATTGGAAAATTTAACATGTTTCACGTATCTTAAACGATTTCACTCAAATTTTTATGTTGAACACAAAAAATGAATATATTAGAAAATAACACAGATATTATGTAAAAAAATTAACAAAGATAAGACTGTGACACGATTTGTAAGCATATTGTGAAAATATATTTTTTAAGTAAAATTAACATTTATGTCATGTTGAATTGACATGTTGTATTTTATTTACTTAGTTTAGAATTTGATTCTAAAATAGATTGTTTTTATAAAATAATTAAAATACATATATAAATATAAAATATATTATATTATTAGCCTTATTATTATCTAGCTCTTATTTATATTTCATTATTTTTATGTTATTTACAATGAGGGAAGGGGTCATCATAAATTAAATTGACAAGCAATGTAATTTAACCGATGTTAATGAGCATCTTTAACTCACTATGAATAATTTATTGCGAGAAATATCTCACAATTAGCCGGGATCTAGATCTTCCTCATTCCATGCAAGTGGCAAATCTATCCGATTCGATCACTGAGGTATGCGATTATAATTGAAATAGTCAATGTATGTACGGTTTTATATTATTTGTTCACCTACTCATAAATTTGGGTTATTTTGACACTAAAAAATGTTAAATATCAATTCATCGCAAAATATCTAAATAACATAATTACATTATGTTCAATTAACACTCAGATATGTAACAATTCAACACAAAATTTTAACAATAACTTGAAGGGACTGATTCTAACTTGAAATATAAAATATTTTTTTTATTGTGTACCTATAATATCGCATCTCTCTTGTATCTCTTGCGAAAAGTAACATGTTGATTTCCGAAACCAGAATGAAACATTTATTGCAGATAGAGTGCATGCATTTCCTGTTTCTGATACATTCGAAAAACAGAATAATCACGGAAGCCAGACTTGACAAACGCGAATATAGCGTTTCATTATCCAGCAACAATGATGTAGCGAAGAATGCTAAAGAAAAGGATCATCGCGATTTTTCTATCGATAGCGACCTCCGGCCTTCCGCGTCCTCGTCTCTACTTATTATGATCTCGCGTCGTTTTTCTCGAAGCGAGCCCCTTTCTACCCCTTCGCCACCCAATATTCCGGATATTATATGAACCGCGACGGTCGATCATCTTTTTCCTTCTTTCTCACTCTTCTCGTCCGGTTATTACGAGACTCGCTTTCAGCGAAAGATGAAGGCTGGCGAAGGGAGTAGAAAGGTGAGGCAGGAGAAGGCGGTAGAAAACGTCGGACGTGTGCCCGCGAGGCATTGTCATTTTCATCGGATCGCAGCTTTCCCGCGGCTTTTCCTTCTTCTGTTCTGTCTATTCCTTGCCGCTACGCCGCGCCGCGCCGTCTCCTTCCATTACCGCGCGAAAAGCCCTCTCCTCTCAGCGGCAATGAAAATACGTTGCTCTTTATTCGCTGCAAAGCGTACGCACGCCGGTCGTTCGTCTGGATGTTTCAATTGTTCGATTTGTCGGGAGGCATACGGTCGCACGAGATGCGATCGCAGATATGACTGAATTATCAGACTTTCGTTGAAAATTAACATGTAAAATGATATTCATCTGTACCGTATCATAATGTAGCTAATACAATTATATACAGTTGTTATTCAGCGAAACTGAAAGACCAATTTTATTAATGTTAGCAATGATTTTGTACGGTGATATTAATTAGTGCCTGTTTTGAAATGTAATTACATTTCGAGCCCATTTGTTACGCAGATTTAGCAAAGCCCGATGATTCTGTTTTTCTTGGAGAAAACTTAATATCTAAATCAAATATTAAATCTTAAAACCTACCTTGATCTAATTAAACACTAATACTTGATATTACTAGTAAGTATATAAGTTGAATATTAATAATTTTAATTTTTTTAAATTTTAATTAATTTTCTTTTGAATATATTAAATTTATTTCTTATCGCGCGCAGGGACTAAGTTCTGATACAAATAACGTTAAATCTTTTTAGATCTAATTAAATATTAATATCCTGTACATGTTATGAATATTACCAGTTTTGTTATAATTTTATATTTCTTAAAATTTTAATTAATTTTCTTTTGAATATATTAAATTTATTTCTCTTACTCACCGAACAATGTTCTGGGAATTAATAGCGTAGTTGTAACGGTATCACATTGGCATGAAAATGGAATGATGGCTTATCCCGCATTTTCAATTTCGCAAATTAATTCAATCTCGCAAGTATTCACGCATCTCATGTTATTCAGCGGGATAAACTAACGAGCCCGGAATACCGGCTTAACTTTGTGATTGTATGATGAAATAAGCGTCGAATTTCCAATCGAGAGGCGAGACCTCACTTCAAGAAGAAGACGCAATGGGTTCACGAAGTTGACAAAATTTTCATAAAGACGAGATGTTAACTTTTTCGTGAGATTTTACAGCCCATCATGGGTACATTGCGTAATACGTATTTCGTCGAGTCTTTCGACAGCGGTTTACGACTAACGAACGATTCTTCGCTATAGAAAGGAAAGTGTCTCGTCAGCGTCGCTCTGAAAAGATGAGGAAAAGCTTGGCAGGGAGGCTTCGCTGTTGGGAAAATTACACTGCGGGATTTCGTGTGCGGCGGAAGGAGACGGACTACTGTAATTTGTTTTCGGTCTCCTTTGGCTGTTCCTTTTTTTTCTTGCATGCATTTTCAACGACCGGAAGGGGAGTAAGTCCTTCGAATGAATCTTCAAGGGAAGGGGGGGGGGGGGATGGAGGAGTCCTATTGATTAATATTTCCAGCGGAATTACATTTAATTTTTGAATATAACGCGTTGCATGATAATTAAACTCACAGTCTCTTTGTGAGAAGGAAAGAGAAAGAGACAAAAAATGTATTACTATCGAGAATCTTTATTACTCTTATTATCTCTTTGTTAAGCACGTTTTACTAAAAAAAAATATGCGATCATATATTATTTTGAAACTTAAGTTGCCCATCTTTATCGTGAACATTATGAAAATTGTTAATATTCCAATTTTGAGATTTATTCTTCTTTTAATTTAACCTTTTCACACGTGTTTAAAGACTCTGGGAGAGTTTCAAGAAACTTACCTGTATCAAATTTATTAATTTGATATATTATTCTATGATTTGTCTTAAGACTTAATTTCGTTCTAAATTTGTCTAAATAATAAGATCATATAATTTTTCTCTCAATGATTATATCTCGCATAAAGCACAGCGTAATGTATGCCCGATTATAGCTAGCTAGATTATGTTAATAAGATAATATAAATCAGCTCGCGCGTTACTCTCTCAAATATGAACGCCATGCGACGATATTCGTGGTTATAGATAGTTCTCAGTCACGCTAAAGACCAAATAAAATGTCTTCGGAAGTCGTACACTTTAATGAATTATTTTTCGCTTCCGGTTCGGTGTGGAAGGTAGTTCAGTGAAGAATAGGCTCTCTCGCGGTTACCTCGTAACTCTTCGAAGTCCATCGCCCGTCTCCTTGGAAAATTAGTTTGAGCATCACAGGAAAAGCCACAGACGCGGTTGAGGAGAGTAGTTAACCAGAGGTGAACCAACGTATACTAAACTTGCACATAATGACGGCAGATTGAAAAAGTTTCTCCGGTTGGCCGTCGGCGTCAGATATTTTCTTTCTCACCAGCGGCGAGTCTCAGCTTATCCGGCTTAAACGGAAGTAGGATACGCGCGATTATGGTCTCTATTATTGAAAGGAACGAGCCCTGGGCGGAAATACGAGCATGTGCAGTAAACTACGCGGCTCATGCGATATCTGGCAGATTAAAGAAAAGAAATCATGAACGACGATTCGTATAAACGCATGTGTGTACGTGATATACGTGACTCTCACGCGGGAAATAATTCTGAGCGAATATAGGATATTGTATAGGGTCAGCGGCTTCCAGTTTCTCCGATAGAAACTTCATTTTTTTCTTAAAAGGAACTTTTATCCGTTGTCTGTCGTAAAGTTTTAATTTTCATGAATAAAGACTTGAAGATTAAGTTTCTTAATCTGCTTTGTAGTGATTAAGTTCAATATACAAAGTGCCATGTTATTTCCCGACGCTTTGTCATTGACGGTGACGATTAGCGTGATTGTCCGCAAATATCTCGCACAGTGATACTCGTGCGGTAATTGGTACTCGTTTACCACACTTATCTCTGTACTTAGTACTGGCGATACGGACAATTCATTTCTACGTAAATGAAAGTAAGGTATTAGGGTCGTATTTCTCATGGAATGTACTACGGTTCGCATGCTAATTCGACTTTCTCGTACAGTGAATTTAGAGTCGCGCGGACGTGCGGCGATACATTAACAGATTCGGCGATTAGACGACCGCACGCGACCTTAGTCGCGCGATAGTCATTTAATTCACCTTCTTTTCACGGAAGTAGCCCGAACATAAATTGGAATAAACGTGAAAGAAAGAGAGCGGGATAAACGGGATAGACTATAATTAATCACGAAATTCGATCTTTAAGCAAACATTTTGAAAACGTTATTTATCTGAAATCTAATATATCCGAAGTTCATTATATATTTATATCTAAATCTTATACAATTTTGCTAAAGTATTAAAAAATTTAGCTACACTGGAAAAAATATACTAGAAAACATATTAAATTTTAATAAATTATTTGTTTGATAGTATAGTATATTAACTAAATATTTACTGCATATAAAGATATATATTTATTTAGTACAAAAACCATTAATTTAATTTAATTATCATTTTTTATTCAAGATAAATATTTATTTACTATAAATAAATGTTTAGTTTATTCAAATAAATATCAAAATTTAATACATTTTTCTCAGTGTAGATATAGAAAATAATTTTATTTGAAATTTCAAAATAATTATATAGGCTTTAAACTCGTTGATAAAATGTTTTGCAGCATTGTCATCAACGCTTAAACATTCTATATAATTATTTCGATGATTAAAATTATTTTCACATCCGTATCTATAAGCATATTATGAATTTTTATTCAATTTTTATACATATAAAACTGATATAGTTGTCACTTTTATAATTGCTATCATTATATTTTTCTCTAAACTTTAACAAAACCGCATATTCGATCTTTAAAAATAAATATTTAATTTATACATGCACATCAATCACACGCACATCATGTTTAAAACTAATGAAGCGGAGTGAAGAAGCGAGAAGTTAATTACTGGTTCTTCTCTTGTCATCATTTTTCACGTGCACGGATTCATCCGGTGACGAGGAATCGGCGGCAAATAACAGAGAGACCGTGAAGCAAAGGGTAAGGTGCAAAAAAGGATGGGAAAGTACTGGCAAAAGTAAAGCCCTTCGGCAAGATATACCGATCGAACGCGGCAGTGAGAAGAGAGATGAAGAGCGTGAAAGAGCTTTTCTTACTCAAACCCGCTTTCCTTTCTTGAAAATCACCTTTAGGAGCCAATCGAGCCATTCAGGATAAACCCGTGGACCACCGATTACGGATTTATTTATCGGTCCTATTGTCCTCTTACCCCCATTCTCCCTGTCTCTCGGCATGCCCCGCCGTCGATCTCATGTCGAAGAACCTTTCTTTTCCATCCGCGACATATTACCCTTCACCTTCGGCCGGTCTTACGATGCCTTTCTATCCGCGTCGGTTTTCGAGTCTCGGACAATTTGTCAACTCCTGGCATCTCGGCGTTATCTTAAATCAATGTTGCCTTTCTGCTAGGAAACTCGTGCACAGTTAGTATTGTGGCGAAGATTTCCGCTTGTTGATGATTTCGCACAATTATTTTTCGCTGAAAATTTGCATGTATACGTATATTTTTCAAAGTTCAATGTGAATGAAGCACGTGTAAGTTAAAATATTGTCGGAATTATTGGTATTAAAAAAATAGAAAAAAATGATCGGGTCATTTAACTACAGCGCCACTCGATAATGAAATTAATATTAATGATCTTTGAAACAAATGTACATTACGCTACCGCTTCAATATCCGTCGTATTATTGGCAATAATATCGGCATATAAAACGGTCCGGCAATACCGTGTGAATATAGCATGCATATTTTGTTAAATGCGTATCAAGCAGTCGTGTCGTGTCCTCATGTCGCTTTAACAACGACGTTGCAGGTTTCATGTATGTTTAGTGAGCGACTTTCAGGAGCTCATCTCGATGTATTATAATATCCACGTTTCCGACGTGACCTCGCAACAATGTGTACGACAAGGTCGAGTGCGTTCACCTTATTGTATTCAACAGCGCGAGTGCGCGGATATGTATAGGAATTCTGCCTGTTAACCGACTGCCGCAAGTAGTTACCATAGTTATCAGGTCGTCCAACCTGGCACAAACTTTTGTTTCATACGATGCACGCTCGCAATATTGAACTGAAAAATATTGTCTGCGGTTTTTTATTCCAAGATCTTCGCCGTCTTCGTGTTGTGATTGAAAGGAGACAAATAACATTTTGCAATAATAAGAACAAATAATTTAAGAAAAATGATCCAACTTGATTTATGCACGAATAATTTACATGAATCCTGAAAACAAGATTAGTTTATTCCCTATTTCTATAAATATAATATTTTTATAACAATATTTATCTAAAATAGAAAAAATTCCCCAACGACATTATAATTTTCTAAGGAATACGAAATAAAAAGTTTTACTATTTTCTGCTAAAATTTCCTTGTGAGTTATTATTTACTAATCGTTATCCATATCTTTACGGTGCTTAAAAATATGTATTCTTTTAAAAATATGTATGATTCAAGAAAGATTTTTTTTCAATATCTCTGTAAACTTGTAATTATCCGTTATAAATCAACCGCTGGAGTTCGGAGAATTTTGCAGATTATTATAAAAGCTGAATCTCTCGTGTCGAAAACAGCAGAAAATGTAACCGAAAAAAATCCTCCACATTCTACATGCAACATAATCGGTACGTGTACGTCGATTATATGGAAGTCAATTCAAAATACGACCGTGATGCGTGTACGAATCGAGAAGCGTGGATAAGCCTGTCGAAACGACCAATGGCTTTTTTTTCAGCGGAGTTTTACTTCCGTGCCGCCACGGAAAGCCGATATTTCGCAAAAACACGTCTGCGGTATATTTCTTCGCTTCCGCGACTCGGTGGTCACACAATGCGCAGGAGCGACGATGGGATAAGCGAAAAACGTTTCGCACAAGCGATCATTCGATGTTCATTTCCGTGCATCCTCTGTCTGTAATCTCCTTCTATCCGCTTAACTATCCGCTGGATCGAGACTGCATTGAGGTTGATGGTCGGATCCACACGAGAATCATCTTAAGCTGATTCTACATTAGTCGCAAGTCAATCAATTTAAAAATTGACATTTCAAATTGGCTATCACAACAAGCGATCGACTTGCAACTAATGTAGAACTAGTTTTAAAAAGATCGACATTCTATATTGTGTGCTATATTGTGTCAGATTTTGTAAGGAATCAATATTATTGACGCAATTACGAAAATGATAGAATTACCAAGAGAGATTTTGGTATAATTTTAATCCTCCGATAATATAATGGATTTTAAAGGGAATTTTTAAATATGGATTCTCTCTCTCTCTCTCTCTCTCTCTCTCTCTCTCTTTCTGTGATAAATTTAAATCTGTAAAAAATAAACAAAAATACAATTCCACTTCTATAATAACAAAAACACATTATTAAAACTTTCAAGTATGTAAAAATTTGTTCAGATTAAAAAAATTTTCTATCTCTTTTTTTTGTTATTGAGTTATTATAAATGAAATAAATAAAAAAGGAGCATTTTTATTCGATCGTTTATAACAAAAATCATTGTAAAAAAATCATTGTATCGCAATTAAAAAATTGATTTTTTAAGCAAAAATTTTGTCGAATAAAATAATTGCTAATTTATTTTTTTTTTTAACAGAGACATGAGACGTAAAATACCTATGAACTTTTGTTCCAATCCAGTAGAACATTTTTGTTGACTCACTCTGTGTGTATACGTGTTTGCATAATATATGAACATGTGTATGTATATTACGTAGAGCCATATTTCACAAAAATCGCGATTTCGTAGTAATCTATTTTCAGGTATATCGCGTACTATACGTTAGGCTGGTGAATTTATGAGAATGAACAGTACACGTGATTTTACGAGGCGCACATGAATGTAATACGATGCTTTTGTATGAAAGCACATAGCTGATTTCGCAATAGTGGCGTGATACGATAACGCCTAAAATTTATTTACATTAAGAGCTCTTTCGATTTTGTTCGTTTTCGTAAATCAAGAATTCTGTCATATAAATTCTTGCACTTTACACGCTGACAAAATATCTTCGCGTAATGCGACAAATTTAGCGCATTGCCGAAGCAAGCGTGTTGACTGAATGTTAATATCGTTCGCTGCTGTTCTTCTCACAAGTGATTCACATAATCTCGTAACGTTGATCCTGGCTTAGTCACGACATCGTGACGCAATGTCAGTCGTAAATCTTTCGTCAGGAATTCACTATTGCGCTATTCGGTTGGCTTAATTGGCGCCGTTACGATCCAAGAATAACAATGGCGGAAGACACCGGGAAAAAACTCCCGCGGACGGAACTTTCTTAATTATGCTAGCGTGCGTAGGGATAGGCTGTCGGATAAACTCACTCTGTAACTCCCAGTGGTTCCTCTATCCACCTACACCCTTTCCTCCCCTCTCCCCATCCTTTTACCTCATTCCATCGGCACCATCACCGACAATGTCTCTGTTCCGTTTCTCTCGTCTCACCTCGGCGAACGTCTCTACCTCTACGTGACGTGCACGCTGAACGTCCGACATTCGTCGCTCGATATGTACCCTTAGAACCTGTGTTCGCATCCCTCCTGCACGCACCAGGACTTCTCCAGAACGCCTCCTCCTTTGAACCATTGCTTTTCCATCCTTCCCCCTCCCCCCTCCTCCGCCTCTCCCCGTTTCAGTCTTTCTTACCGCGGTCGAGGCCGCTGATCCAACCGATCCCTCCGTCCGCATCGTGCTTGGCCACCCTCGGAGCCGATATGGAAATAAAATCAATACTATTATTTCGCGGTTTGCACCGTGAAATTGGGTCGTATTTTATGTGTACCATCAAGACACACGACAACGACGACGACGACGACGATGACGACGACGGTGCCACCCTCACAGCAAAAGGGTGTATACGCCCTGATTTATTGATCGCTGATACACCGATCGTGTACTCTCTTCCAGTGTTTCTTCTTCACTCCTGCTTGCCATATTTTTTTACGTTCTTTTGTTATAGCTTGAGTGATATGCGGTCGAGCGCATTTCCAGATTGCGTGCACCGCATCATGTTCAGGGAGACATGACAGCGATGGATATAAGTTTGTCTAGAAGTGGCGTTAAACGAAAAGTTGGAAAATTTCAATCAACTATATATACTTAAATTTACCTCAAATTTCGAAGAATAGAAAAACACATAAATGTAATTTACCGGTATCGATTGTGGTAGCGATATACTTCACTGATTCTTCACTTAATTTTACTATGAATTTTTGCTGTATGTTATACAAAGTAAATGAAACGATTATATTAACATAAAAATGTGAAAAAATATACTTGCGAAAACATTAAAAGACACAGGAAATGAAACGAAAGCCAGAAGAATTACAATTGTGAGGCTAGAATCCAAGCGTTTTGTGTTACTGACATCTACTTGTACAGTGTCTATAGTCTGAATTAAATAGGTATGCGAGTAAGTCGAGATGTAGACAAGTCGATAGAATTGTATAAAGGTATTGTCGGTTTGTCGGATACAATTATAATGAGGAGAAATCGATAAAGCAGTTCTGCGTAGAACATCTGGGATGTTCCGCCATTTTAACTGCAGATGTAAACGACAAATTTTCATGTATAACAAGTCGCGTAATTATCGCGTTTATCCTGAATAATAATAAATAATGTTAAAACCAGTATGTATGTGTCGGCATTAAGTTGGCAAAAATATTTCTACCGTGCGAATAATAATTAATCCACTTTTAGCTCAATGACTCACAGTTTGTCATGGCTTATACAGGTATACCATATAAAACTTGCTCGCGTAAAATCAGTATTATCAGATATGTCATAAACAAAACTGTATGAGACAGCCCTTCCTCTCGCCGCGCCATGCTGCTGTTTTATAACCGGTCTCTCGAGTCCTGGATGCTCCGAGGTACACTTTGCGAAGAATCTACTCCAGGATCGACGTATCTTCTCCTAAATCGCGGTGGCGGTGTCACCTCCGGCAAAATGAGACGCTCTGTACGTATACGCGCTTTCCGCAGTGTATGCCATAAGGTGTGTATTAAAACAAAAAGGTGAAGAAAAGAGACATGAGTGCACTACCTGACGTGCCTGTACCTATTACGTTACGTCAAACCCGACGCATCCATCATACAGTCGACGGCGACGGTTTCCCGGACGTGCGACATTTTTCTGTATGGAGTACGCATATGTGTGATAAGACATGACGATGTCTTACACACGTATAGAGACGAGAAGAGTCGAAACGTACAAAGCACGTGCGTTCCTGCTCCAGGATATCCCGGGTTGTCTCTAGGGATAGTCGTGTGGCATCAGTCGCGAGGCTGACGTGACCTCCAAGGTGACGCGTCGCCTTGACACTTTCAGAAATATGCGTGGGAAGATATCTTTCTTCTTGGCGATTTCGTCCCGGATGTCGGACGAAACGACATTTGTTTCCCTTCTTCACACTGTATAAAAAATATTGCAGTCTCATTTTGTTTCATATAAATGATCCGACTGCGAAAATCCGATTTAGTTTTACGACTTTTACGCTGTTTGATAAAAAAATGTTTTTCAAAGTAATATCTCATTTTGTTCGTGTTCTGTCTTAAAATTGTTTAATTATTTTATGCATTGTTTCATTTATTTAATATTGCAATTTTATAAATAAAATGTAACAATTTAATAATAATTTTAAATGAAAAAGTTTAATAATATAATAATTTAACACTATCAATGTTGCAAGTATATAAATATTGCATAATTTACGAATGAGAAGCTAAAATTTAAGTTCACATAAGTATAAATAAGTGGACGTTTTGTAGTTTTCGTTGTGTCAACCTTTAGAGAAACATATGTGTTCACATTAATCAACATGAGTTTCTACGACGATAACAGATCACACAAGCTATTTTTTAGTCAGGCAATTAACACCTATATGTGACAACGCCGCTGCGCCGGTGCATGACTAACATGCTTTCGTCGCGATTAGCGCAGGAGACACGAGGGAGTTCATTCTTTTATTATTTTTAGTGAATATTTTTCCTTTGAGAAATGAATTACGAGCTCTTAGAGGCAAGATGTCGGTCAATAATTTTAATTTGAAGTCTGCAAAAGATCTCCGTCGTAGTGCATGATTTAAAGCGGTAAGAAAGATGAGAAGCCGGTGTGGGTTATGCGCGGCACCTCCGAAGATATTTTAATTGTAGAGAATTTACTATCGTCACGTGCGGGGCGAACCGTGACAAACCTTTGATCTTCGGCACTGAAACTCCCAATGAATGTTTCATGGATTCTTGAGGCAACCTTTCGACAGATAGTAAAAGTTTGATTCAGTACCAACAAAAATCTCACCGAATTAAAAATTTTATAGATTTATGATGTTTTTTTTATGTAAAACATTTTTACATTCTTTTACGTTCTTTTTCTCTGTTTTATTATATTCAATTACGAGATATTTTTTAGAATTACCACATTCTTATTATAAATATTATAATATACTTCTAACACGCGCTCGGTTTAGTCATTACGTACAATGACTCTGCGAATTTTATTATCTATAGTTATATTTTAGAAAAATTGCACATGTAATGCTCATGAATACGTCCGATAGCTCGTTGAAAATAAGACGCAAACATTATCGGAGCCGTAGTTCATTAATTAACGTTCGTCTCAATGCTTCGCGAAGCGACTTGTCACTTTTTTTTTATCTGATATACAGCGACAAATAATGGCTTTTTTCTTCACAAATGAGACCTCACCATCGTTCTTTGAAGCATGACTCGCCGTTATCGGCGAGCGCTTCGAAACATTTCGATTAAAAATAAACTATCTAGTGTGAGTTCGTATATGTCCTACTATTATTACACTACCGTGACTATTCTTTACAAAGAGAAGATACGCTTTTTTTTCCTGCACTCTCTTTAATCTCGCCGTTCCACCATATAAAACAAATAATCACAATGTTAAACGTTAAAACAGAAAATCTTTGATAAATAAGTGATGATTTCTTCTTCTGTTTACGCGATCAATTTTTTTTTTAGTTGACAGCGAATATTAGTGAAGCGATACAACGTTATACATTTTTATGAGATTCACATACCATTATTCTTCAATCTATTCTGCATTTAGATAGCATGTTTATACCTTATTGATAAATTTAGACCGTTAAATTGTAATTATAATATTCTCCATTTGCATTATCTACTATTTGTTGAATATGGAACTTAGAACAACAAGAAAATATTTCAATAATGTTCATCCAAACAATTGTTTTATACTTCAGTAATAAATTGCAGTTACTAGATGACGAGACACTGTTTCGTTTAAATCGGTTTAAATTCTCGTATGAATTATTGATTTCTCCATGAAATAAGGCGAGACAGTTCGTATAATTTAACCCGCGGATTAATTATTGACATGAACAGTAGAAGGAGAAAGATGGAGGAAATAAGATCTTCTTACGTCGGCTATTGCTCGTTTTCTTTAGTAGGATTATGGAGCAACAAGCGAGAAGTGATCCTTTGTTGCTCGTTGTGCGTCCAGCTAATGGGAGAGAAGTGTGATGAGGGTGGGCACGTAAGGCTCGTCGAAACTTGGCGAACACTTGGCCGCAAACTTCCTTCTCCACCTACCTGCATATTGGTCCAGGGATGAGGGATTGTCGGCGAATGAGGCGGCGGAAATAGAAGCTTCGCGAAAAGTCGGAACTCTATTCGGGCAGAATTGCATTGGGCGTCATCACTGCACTTTATAGACCATGAAGTAAAAGTTACTCTTCTAACGCTGAGTTCTATGGAAGAACAATGTAGCTCCAATTGTATAGCTTTCCTATATTTGCGCGTCTTATGAAAAAAATATTCTATAAAAGAATATTCTTGAAAGTGTATTTAAATTTTTACAAGACTTTTAACTTTATTTAACTTCATTATTATAAAAATATGTTTCAAATTTATTAAATATATATATATAAAATATATATATATATATCGATGTGATAGAATATTTATGAAACGACTATGATATATATTATGAGAAGAAACTCGAACAAATCATATTTAAATACGAGTTATATGATTTATTGCACCAATATAATCACAAAACCACTTTTTGCTAAGTCGCTGAGTTAAGCGAAAAATCTGGGATTTAAATCTTGTCTGAAAGCTGCTTTCGTGTTGGGGTATTCCGACTGGGTGAAGTAGACTATATATTCTCTATTGTACTAAAACTTAATTCTACCATTGCTTTGTGTTCGAACGTGATTATACGCGCGCGCATAGAATTGTGGTGCGTGTACTCGCGTAAGACTCTTGAAAACTTGGCTTAATATTGTTTGAGTGACGAGGGATTAGAGATAGCTGTGAGAGGCGGCAGAAGAGCTGTAGAAGAGGAAAGGGGAAAGTCAGAAACTTGCACTGAGTCAAAGTTGTATACTCACAGCGGATTGCTTACTACGTCGGAAATGTTACACACAGACTGATGCGAAGCTGTTCTTATACCATAATTCGTCCTCTTCGCCATGATTTGGTTATTGCTTCGTGCTGTGTATATATATGCAGCTGTAATCGAGCATTCCAATAATTTAAGATCCTCGAATAGTCTTGGAGATACAATCCGGAGAGTCTTGCGAAGATTTAATTTGTCCGTAACAGCCCAACTTCTGGTTTGAATATAAAATTATATTGCCACTAAATGTCTATCTGTTGTTATCAAATAAACCTTAATAAATGATCACTTTGTGGAAATACGAATAATTTACGGGGATGTTCCAAATACGTACCATCCTCGTAAATTATTCGTACTGCATAAAAACTTTTTTGGTATAAATAAAAATCAATGTTGGTAAACGTTTTTTTTACGCTGAGTGATAGATAAGAGATAATATTTGTCCTACATATGTAGTTGTGACAGTTGTTTCTATAGTTGTTTCTGCGGTGCTTGAACAAATAGTATCAAGTGTCATTGCACAACGCGTTGTTCAAATTTACGCGTTGATCAAGTTTATTGTAAATGAAAATATTAAAATCATCGAAATTTTGTGTAAACTGTGTACATACAGTTCAGAGAAGAGACGCTATCAAAGACGCAAGTGCCCAACACTCCATATACATGTTTGTTCAGAAATCGCAACAACAATTATCTATCCGAATATCCGAATATCTACAGATCGAGTGAAATCGTCAATTCTAACTAAAATATTCTGCGAATACTTATCAAGATCTGAATATTGAATAAACGGATAATCTTCAATCTTAATAAGATCAACATACTTCTGTTTCTTTTTGAGACATTATTTTATATTTCTTCAAGTATTACTTGAGCATTAACATTTTCTAGGCAACTGCATTCTGGTAACAAAATAAAAAGTCAGAAATTACATGTTGCAGTTTCGCGAGTTTTATATACGCAAGATGATTTTTGCGGTCGACATGGTTTACATCCGCGGGCGATACTGTTGTGAGTATTGCGATCGATCGCGGCGACGCGATTGTAAACTGCGAACTTAGTGTCAACGTAACCCAGAGTTCCGTCCGGTGAGGAGGCACTTGTCAGACACTACCGGTATATATTAACGCCGACGGGTACGATGGTAACGGATGGCTCGGGGATCGGTAGTGGCTTTTGAAGTCGCATAGTTTCCTACACCGGCACGCAGACGTTGTGTGTCCAGAAGACTCGACATTGCCGATCGTACGAGGTCGACGATAGTTAACGGCGTGCCCGTTTATGTGCAAGTGTATGTGCGCGCGCGCGCGCGCGCGCGCGCGCGTGTGTGTGTGTGTGTGTGTGTGTGTGTATACGTGCTTGTGTAACTATGTCTGGTTATCGTCACGTACGGTATTATGAGAATAGTTTGCAAATTAAGATCGCGTATGTGGTAGACAGTAGCGAACGCAATATTCACCATGGTCGCTCCAGTCGCTTGATACTTTCGATGCGCTCAAATCGCAAGTGACGTTAAACTTCGATGATGTGCCTCATTTAATGCAAAACTTACAATTTCGAGACCGTTATAAGTTATCGTAATTATGCTGTAAGATCTGAAAATATTGAGAAAATAAAAGTCGTAAAGAAAGCAAAAAGAAAATCTACGCGCTTCATATTACTTCTTTTTCAGTTCTGAGTTTACTCAAATCCTGAATTTTTCTCTAAATTTTATCTTGTGTTGATTTTATTTAGTTGAATTTTTATCCGTAGAAATAAGACAAAATAAAGTAAGAAACGTATTTACGGTTCACTGAAGACATCTATCTTTAGTTACGTTTCTAAGATCTAGAGATAGACTACTGTAAACAAGCAGAAATGAAAGGGCTCCTGGACATACCTCGTCGTGTGTACTGCACTGTTGAAAAAAATTAAAAAAATACAAGATTAACAAGCTTTCTCATCATTATTGCTTTATCCATAAAATCAACTTTCTTATTTTGCTTTTGGTCATTATTACTAAGAATCTGTAATAAAAGGATATTTATAAGAAATGTTATAAAGAGATGTTATAGATGATATGAGAAAAAAAGATAGTTGAAAAAAATTAAAGACATTCTCATTCAAAATTTAAAATTATCGTTTTTAGTAGAATTTATTTCAATATATATAAAGTACAACATTTATAAAATTATATTTCTAATGATAATTATCCCTTCTTCATCACGGATAATTACATCTAATATGTACATTTAATTAATATTAACGCTTATACATTAAATGAATATTAATATTTGAACGAAATACATTCGATAAAATTTTATTAATATTTACGTCCATTAATATCAATACACATATTTTCTGAGAGTAATTTAGTGATATATGATATATTTTAGTGATATATTTTATTATTGCTGAAAATCATCGAAAAAAATTCATATTTATATGCTTTTTATAATTTATTGTGTTATAATTAGCGGTATATTCGGGTTTTAGAAAAAAATTGTTCCTTTGATCGCGACGATAATGAACTATGATAAGGCTGAGCTTTTCTTGCGGCGCACAGTGCAAATCACTTAAATAAAGGATAAGCTTCTTTTCGCGACCGGTTCCGTTGTCCGTCCGAGAGCGAGTATCTGTCGGCCTCCATCTGGCTACAACTATTCAGAAACCGGCGCGACTGACCGCAACAACGTCTGTACTACTGCGGCTCTCGCTAGAGTCGTACATCGTCTTCATAGTTGCAGCGAGTAGAGTCAAGTAGAGTAGATCCTGGTGCGATCCGTTCAGTCGACTAGTCCAGTATCTCTCAAGGGATAGAACGAGCATCTCAACGGATAATTGCGTGAAGAACGTCGACTAGAGATAGTCGGTGAGAAGAGAGGGATATACGTCGAGAAGAAGGCACATTATCGACGATGTCCGTCTCGAGATAGTCGGAAAAATCGTCGTCGGAGCAGGAGAAAAACATTTTCAAAGACGACATATTCTCCGCGTATATAGACGAGCGGATTTGAGGCTGCGTGCGACGCGCGGATAACACGGGAATAGGATATCGCCTTCTTTTCTTTTTTTTCCTTTTGCTTTTCCAGCAGAGAAGAAAATCGCGTCCTTCCAGAAAATTGATCTCGGTAAGCTGTATTTGACGAGAGTACAACGTTCATCGAGATCGAATTCGACGCGAATGGTCCTTTCGCACATTGGATGATAGCATATTTCACAGAGTGCATTCGAGGACGCAGAAAAGCGAAATACGTGCGCTCGCGATGCGAATGTACATCATTCGGAAATGCTCTTTTTACGTAACACATCTCGCGGTTATAGGACATCCTGTATAACGCATCCTGTATTCTCGCTGGACGATCTCGCTCGTACTGAAATTTAACGTCGCGTTCGCTCACAAATGGCGTGGCGCCGGTTAAGATTATCGGCAAGGTGCACCCCGTTATATTCCACACACGTAAGTCTTCCGACATCTTTTATAGGTAAATACATATTTCGCTTGCGTCCAATAATGGCGCGACGATATGGGAAGCTATAAAGCGCGCGAGATGGTGAACCTGGCGCGCGTGTACCACTTTTCCTCATCACAATGAAAAAAATGGCAGTCTCGTGTCTTGGCGTTTTATCAAGTTTCTCGGTTGTGGATTAAGCTGATGGAAAGCGCAGAGGGCGAAAGAGAAAAGAGAGGGGAAGAGGGAGAAGAGAAGAGGGAGGTGGAGGG